>NW_022103948.1:468671-469716 GCF_000313985.2 Echinops telfairi
CTTCCATGTGGGCTTTGTTGCTTCTGGGCTAGATGGCCGCTTGTTTACTGAATATATTTACTGAAAATATTTTAAGATGATAAAGTTGGATCAGATAACTGCAAGAAAATAACAGCAAAAGTTCTAAAACTGATCTGTTTCTCACACTAGCTCAGAAAGTGGAGTTTAACATTTTTTCTTTTAACTCACAATTTTTTTGAATGATTAACGAAGGATAAAAATAGTTTGAGGTCGTGTGTGTTACATTTCATACACAGTGATATTATGTCAGAATATCGGTGAGCTTTCCCACAACTTCACCACTCCCATGTAATCTTTTATTTCTGAAATTACTCATTTTCCATTTAAAGGTGAAAACAGTAATAATTTTGGTTATTGAATTTTATTTCACAAGTTTCATATACTCTTTCGTTTCTTCAGCAATACTTAACAAAAACAAAACACCCACTGTCACAAGTTGATTCCAACTTAGGGGTTCTCAACCTGTGGGTCGTGACCCCTTTGGGGGGGGTCGAACAACCCTTTCACAGGCGTCGCCCTATTAATAACAGTAGCAAAATGACAGTTATGAAGTAGCAACGAAAGTGATTTTATGGTTGGGGGGTCACCACCACATGAGGGGCTGTACTGATAATTAAAGGGTCACAGCATTAGAAAGGTTGAGAACCACTGCCATATGGGGTTTCCAACTCCGTAAATGTTGATGGAAGCCGACAGCTTTATCCTCCTCCTTCAGAGCAGCTTGTTGATTTGAAGCATCAACCTTTTGGTTAGCAGCCCAGCACTTATCCCAAATTACCACCAGGGCTCTCCAGAAAGGCTTAGGTGGAGTCAAAATCCAATTGTTAAGTAGCCATTAAACTGAAAATATAAGCCAGTTGCCATTGACTTGATTCTGACTCGTGGTGACCCATAGGAGTTTAAATAGAGCTGTGCTTTCAATGTCTGATTTTTCTTCAGAGTGAGATCTCCTGACCCTTTTTGCAAGGCACAAACCTGGTTACCAATCAAGTTCTTAACCATTTTCACCACCCATAGTCATCCT
>NW_022103948.1:470994-472270 GCF_000313985.2 Echinops telfairi
CAGTTCCCAGGGCTGCATCAGGGTAGGTCCATGTGGCTTCTCCTCAGGGATGTCTCACAAGAAGTGAGCCGAGGGAGCAAGTGTAGTATCTTCTGCCTCCAAGGAGGACAATACAGGCGTTCCCAGAATTCTCAAGAGAAGGTCGTGCCCACATAGAGGCTTCATTGGTTATTTCTTGATTGACAGGCCAGACTCCACCCCTTCACTCCTATTCCTCTCAAATTGACACCAGATTATGTAACTACCACACAAGATATTTTTACAAAATCCAGGGTAGGAAGCATGAAGGACGATCTAATGCCACCACTCACCAAAAACACAAATCTAAAACACATGTTAAAAATAGCCACATTGCTATTGATTCTGACTCATTGTGATTCTAGAGAAAAGAATAGAATAGCCATGTAGGATGTCTAACAGAAGCAGACCACTACCTCTTTCTCTGGCAGAATGGCTAGTGGATTTGGACTTTCAACATTATGGTCAGCATTTAAGCTCTTTAGTTACTACAAGACCAGGGCTTCTAATCAAGCACTATAAATAGTAAGAGGGGTTATGTTGCAAACTTCTCATTGGATTTCTTTTATGATGGAGGAAATCTGGGAAGCCTAAAATGTTAAATGCTCTTTTAATTTTTCTATCCATAAAACACAGTTCAGTTTTTCACAAGAGGGAATTTATTTCATACACCTAAACAATTATTCTCATTAGAGCAAATGGGACAATGAAGTAATTAAAGTGTTATTTTCAAAGCTACATTGACTTTCACCTTGTTTATGGGAAATATTTAATCTTTGTTGATGTTAACAGAAGTCAAATTTAGCCTTCAATATGTTATAAAATCTAATTTCTTAAACTGCTCTTCTCTTAAAAACTCTTAACAGTTCTTCCAAATAGCAGGTTTAACATTCAATTGCAATACCATTAGATGTGATATGACACATAATTAGGTATTGTGCTGTCAGAACCTCTCCTTCTTTCTTGCTGTAATTGGATGGTATCTCTCCATGCCTTCTGTCTTCCATTTTCTTCTTATTTTAAACGAACAAGTTTGTGCATAAAAGAGTAGACATGTACAGTAAACATTTGGCCATATACAGCATTATGTAATTCCTGTGATTGCTGGTCATTTTAATGTTTCTTCTATTACATAGAGGGTAATTAGTAGTTTCTTGAACTAATAAGATTTAAATACCAAATGCAGCTTTTTTTTTAAAATCAATTTATTGGGGCTCATACAATTCATCACAATACATAGATCAATTGTGTAGAGCAC
>NW_022103948.1:472894-477093 GCF_000313985.2 Echinops telfairi
GCACTTCATTTTCTTTGTTGGTTGTTTCCTAAATACTAAATATAAACACCAAGAAAGGAGCCCTGGTGGTGTGGTGGTTAATGTGTCAGTTGATAATTGGAACCCACCAGCTTCTCTACAGGAGAAAGATGTGTCAGTGTGTCTGGCAGCTTCTGCAAAGATTATAGCCTTAGAAACCCTATGGGAAAAAATTGTATACGCATTCTGTCCTATAGGCTCACTAGGAGTCAGCACTGCCTCACTGACAATGGGTATGTTCTTTTATGCACCTTGCATAACATGAATAAGATAAAAATATCTATTGTAGGTTAAAATCAAACTGAATATACACCAACATTTTAAATATATATACATTTATACTAATCCACAGACTTCAAAAAGTTCGTGGAAAAATGGAACTAAAAATGATGGGATTTTTCTACAAAATTTTGAACCTCCTTATGTGTGTATCTTTTATCTGCATGAAAGTGTTGGGAACGTACATATGTATACATACATGCATATTCATATCCATCCTCAGATCTGTGTGTAGATATGGTTGTTGTTAGATGCCATCAGTTTGGTTCTGACTCATAGTGACTACATGTAACACTTCCCTGTCAATTAGAGTTATGAGACTTAGAGTGAGAAACAATTCCTGAACAGGGAGCATCACAAAATGAAAATTATAAAGTAACTGGATTTACACAATTACAATGTTCATTTAAAGTTTAGATGAGTATCTGGCTCTTTGTTTTGGGGAAAGTTGGTCACTGACTGCTATGTTGACTTATCTTGATTGAATGAGTGTTGTTAACTCATGCTGATCATTATTACGAACACGTTCATGCTGAAATGGAAAACTTGCCTAAATCTTGGGTCTGCATAAAGCTGTTGTTGTTTTGTTTTTAAGTTAATGTTTCTTATAAATGGACCTATGTCTAATTCTTTTTTGGTCTCATGGCCCATGGAAACCATATTAACTCTCTTCTCTATTTTTTAAAATTAACATAACGCTAATGAAGTCAAATCAAATTTTGGAAAATATAGCATTGAGCAAGTTATTTGCCTATACCAGCTGGATTCTTTAAAGAAATAAAACCAATTATATATATAATTGAGAGAGAGATTTCTATCAATAAAATGGCTTAGACACTTGTAGAAGTGGGCAAGTTCCATGACCAAGCAGGTTCCAAGTCCAAGTCTATGGGTCAGAAGTTAGGCTGGAGGCTTAGGTTAATTTAGTTGTGGGGACTGATGACCCAAGATTGACAAAAAGATGACAGGCTTGTGGCTTCAGAAGCAAATGAGAACAAGGCTGACAGGTGACATTGCAGGCCTCTGATGACTAGTGGAATTAGCAGGCAATGGCTGGCCATTGACTCAAGTCCAAAGAATTGGAGAGAAATGAGCCAGATGCAGGGTCCAGACCAAGAAAATGCAAGCAAGCTTTTCAACAGCATACACTTGTCTTGGAAGCAGATCATACTCCCAAGGAAACTTCCTTTTAATTGATTGGATCAAGGCTGTGGTCTGAGTCAAGGTGCTGCATCCCACTCTAATCTTCTTACAATTGATTGGCTATGTCTTAATTGCCAAACCACTGAGACTTCTGACCCAGACAAGTTGACACGAATCCTAACTATGACAGCAATTTAGCATTTAAAAGAATTACAGTTTGCTTTTAAGTTTCCAAAATGAATTGCTAATCTATTTATATTTCCATACTTTATTCTATTTGTAAATTAAACTTTTAAAATCCTCACATCACACATACATATATACAAACACACATTTTCACAACTTCCATTTCAAACTTGATATAATGAGGGAATTACAATTCTTCATTTAAATACATGTTGGAATGTTGTGCCTCTAGTTAGTCTGCCATGTCAAATGGGGTTTCTTGGTATTCTTTTAAATTACACAAAATTGAAATAAACTTTACTCACACATATTCAAAGTTGCAGATTGTTTACACTCAACTGCTAACCTAGAGATTGGATATTTGGACCAACCCAGCAATACAAAGGAAGGAAGTCCTGGGGATTTGCTTTCATTACAATTTCATCCAAGAACACCCGATGGAGTAGTTATATTCTGTGCTATATAGGGTTGCCATGAGTTGGAATATACCAGATGGCAGTAGTTTGGTATGGTTTCTGGCTTTTGGCTTCCAGGAAGGGGGGCACTCCCCTACCTTTTGCTTCAGAGGTTGCTTTTGAAAACTATAATAGTTATCCACTCTTGAGTTTTACTAAACAAGTGAAAATTTGCTGGAAAAAATCTTCCTTTCCTTCTCTTTCTCTTCTCCATTTCTTCCCTTCAGGCCCTAATTTCCATGTTATTGCCACTCCTTATTGTCAACAACTAATCTCTCTTTTACTATGAACAGATCAAGTGCTGTCACCGCTACCTAATCTCCTTTCACAGCTGTTTATCCCCAAATTCTATTTGTCCCAAAGACCGTGAAACCCCTTATGTACCTTCCCATTCTCACTCCTTTCTTCTACATCCCAGTTCTCTTTATTGCTATTAAGCTAAGATTTCTTAAATTGTACTAGTCAAAAACTGTCCTTGTTCTATATGGCTAGCACCTTCAACTATGGAGAATCGCACTTTCACAGCACAGCGGGCTAGTAATGAAAATTGTTAGCAACGAGTTTTTAAATGTTTCCTCAAATCATGCTCTTTCATTTGTATAAATCATTTCAGTTGCATAACTGGCTCAGAAATGTGACATTATTTAGTTGCAGAGGGTTTTTATTGCTTTTTGTTTTGGGGTTGTTGGGTTTGTTTTTTTTAGCAATGCAGCAATTGCATCCTAAAATAACTATTATTCCATCTATTCTACCAGCGTTGGGAGACTAAGCAGATGTCAGATATTCTAAAATATCCGACTTTAGGTGAGTTGGGGATGTTACTGTAAAAGAGGCATTTCAATATCTGTTACATATGAGGATGCCAGAAAGCAATGCTCTCAGAGGGGCACATTCGAAGCAAAAATGGTTGGGTCTTGAAATAATGCTATTGTAGAGCTAGATGAGGAAAACCTAGAACTCGTCTCTCCACTCATTGTTTTAATAGGTGTAGAAACAAAGTGATCCATTTAATTTCTGGACCTGTCTATGACCTGGCACATGTGTAAAGGCACACCCTTGGAAGAGCTTTGGTGTTTACATGATCAGTCTACTAAATTGATTTACACCCTATCTTCCCACTTCCAGCCCACATTTTCTGCTTTGAGAAAGAGAAAAACTTGACAGCATATTTTAATGGACAACATACACATTTTTCACACCTGGACGATCTGAAATGGAAATGTTTCTAAGCTACCACCTTTACTTATATGCATAGCACCCTCTACAATGATGGCAGTGATTCTCCACGTTCTTTCTTGCAGTACCATCTCCCCATCCCCACAACTGGCTAATTTCCATCAGCAGACAAATGTGCTGTCTCTTCTGTACTCCACTTTAGGTTCTGAGTAGGTCCCGATTTCCTGGCTTCCCTTAGCTGCCTTTGCATCACCCCAACTCGTGGAGATCTTATCTTAAATGTGTTTGAGCCATGGTTGCAGCCATTGAGTCAATCCGTTTCGTGGCAGGTTTCCTTTTGTGTCACTGACTCTCTCCTTAAGCAAACATAATGTCCCTTTCTAGCTATTGGTCTTTCCTGATGACATCGCTACAGTAAGCCAGCTGAAGTCTCACCATTTTCACTTCGAAGAAGTATTTCCATTGTGTTCCTTCAAAGACTGATTTGTTTGTTCTTCTGGCAGTCCCTGGTATAGTCACTATTCCCGGGCAACACGATGATTCAAATGCATCTTCTGTCTTCTTGTCTCCTTGTCCATGCTTCCTGTCCATGTGAGGTGATTGAAAGTATCATGGCTTGTGTCAGGCACCCCTCAGTCAGCATTGACATCTTTGTTCTTTAAAACTTTCAAGCAGTCTTGGGCAGTAGAGGTGCCCAATACCATATGTATGCCATATGATTTCTTGACCGCTGTTTCCATGGATGCTCTTTGTTGATCCAATTGGAATGCCATTTCTTACATCCCTTTTATGAGAACACTGTACAGAGTACAGCTAGAGTCATCATGCTCAGTGGGTTTTTTTCCCCCCATTTTCCTTTGGACTTGCTTCAGTCGGGCTCTCTATCCATCACTCCAACACAGCTCTAGTCAAGGTCATGATGCACCCATTTATATAACAAGT
>NW_022103948.1:480812-482419 GCF_000313985.2 Echinops telfairi
GGATAAACTCTAAGTTCTTACAATGGCCTTCCAAGCCTTAAAAATAAAATCTAGTTCCATTCCATTTTTGTTCTCATCCTCTGCTATTCTTACCTTGGTTCTCTAAGTGACAGAAGAAAGCAAAAATAAGAAAACAAGCAACAACAAAAAACATGGAAATAGCAAAACCTATTAGCATGTGGGAGAGTCTTTGGAGTTTAGATTTATTAGGTTCATATTTCTTTTAGACATCTAATTTGGATACAGTGTGGGAAACATATAAGCTGAATATATAAATTTATAATTCATAAATATACAGCAAAAACTCAAGCCCTGATAAGCCTTGAATTACTATTGTAACTTCAGGGCTTACTTGCATAATTGTTCAGGTTGCACAGTATATAACTATAAGGACTAAAATAATGATATAAATATCTGCTGGAAATGGGGAGTGCTCAACCTGCATGACCTTAAGTACTTCGTCATAGGAGAAACAGAATAAACGGGATAAATCAGGAAAATGCAAAATGTATTAGTGATAAATGTTGATGAGAAAAGCAAAGGATGGAAGTGACATATAAAAAGGCTTGGGGTGGGCACCACAGCTTCAGAGAGGCTAGGCCCCGATGGCCTTCAGTAAGAAGATGACCTTTGAGTAACTAACTAGAAGAGGTGAGAGCATGAGCCTTGTGGATAATTGGAAAACTGTAGACAAAATAGCACCATTCGAGAAGGAAACCTGTTTAGCATGTTCTAAGAAGCGGAAGGAGGCCAGTGTGACTGGAGCAAGTGAACTAAGGAGAGTTTCAGAAAATGAGGTCACAGATATAAAACCACCACAACAAAAAACAAGCTTGTTGCTCCTACAGGCCCCATGGAACAGAGCAGAACTGCCCCATAGCGTTTCCAAGACTGAAATATTTATGGAAACAGAGTACCACACCTATCTCCTGAGAGGCTGGTAAGTTTGAATCACTGATAAAGTTAACCAAGAGCTCCCCCACAGACATAAATGGGTCATAATTGTATAGGGTCCTGTAAGGTCCTTTCACTTTTACTTCAATTAAGAAGGGAAGCTATCAGAGATTAGGAGCAAACCTGACCTCAGTTTTCAAAGATCTCTTTGACTGCTTTGTTGGACAAATGTCAAGGCTGGAGGTAAAAGGACCAAGTAAACCAGAGATGATGGAGGCTTAGACAGAAACAAGTGGGTGGCAGCACTGGAGGTAAGGTAATGTGGCAGAATTCCTGACATATTTTGAAAGTAAAACTACCAATATTTTCTCATGAATCAAATATAGGATCTGAGATAAATGTCAATATTTTGATGGGTTGCTATAATAAATTGATTTTTTTTGTTTACATTTTCTCATAATTGATTGGTCATACATAGAATGCAATTGCTTTTTTTGTGTTCATCTTCTATCAAGATGATTTGCTAAACTTTCCTATTAATTCTAATGGCTGCTTAATTTATCTTCAAAGTTAGTCTTTGTAGACAATTTGTCTTCTTTTTTTTTTTTACCTTTCTTCTTCTTTTATTTATTTATTTTAAAACATTTTATTAGGGGCTCATACAACTGTTATCGCAATCCATACACACATCAATTGTGTAAAGCGCATTTGTA
>NW_022103948.1:483445-485768 GCF_000313985.2 Echinops telfairi
TGTATGAGTCACTATGAGCTGGAATCTAATCAATAGCAATCGCTCTGGTTTAGCTCAATAGACCTCTTTCTGAGATGATCTGTTAGCTGTTATCAATGAGAAGGGAATGTGGATGCTTGACTTGCCATTTCTACTGTTTTGCCTCACACATTTTTCATATGTAATGAATTAAATATTGTTCATTATATTATTTTAATTGCAACTTTCACCTTTACCAAGATTCTTCAAGCAGAACTTTGTCTTTTGAGTCATATGGATAATTTGGTTTCAATTTCTTTCCAATTCTTGTCTTATTACACAGAATTCAGAGAACGGAGCCTATATTTATTTTTCTTTTCAGAATAAATTTTAATTTTCCCTATTACTTCTAATACAGTCAGGTTTTGGAAGTGTTCCATAATAACTTGACAAGCATATTTTCTGTTCCTTGGATATAATTTTCTCACACATCTATTTGAGTAAGCTTGTTAATTCGCTTATTCAAATACTCTATTTTAAATAAACTTATTTGTGTTTACATGATGTTAGTTTCTGAGAGGAAAACATTAAGGATTCCCTTTATGATTGTAGATTAACCCATTTTTAGAAAATATTTCATTTGTATTTTGATACTATATTGTTCAATGACTAATTATACTGAGTCACTATACATACTTAATGGGTTGTATTATTTGACAATTTAAAATATCCCAGTTGTCCAACAGTATATTTTAAATGTAAAGTATAACGTGACTAATTACTCTTAATAACTTTTTAACTGTTATTTTTAAGTATTTATTTATTGTTATTTTAAGTGTGATATGTGCTTATCAATTATATTATTTTTCAGCCTCATTGCATGCATATTTGTCTTTATAACAATATTTGGTAAATTGCTGTAATTTATGTAACCTAATTCTGTCATGACAGTTTGTGCTTTGTATTTGTGATTTGGGGTCTTGTACCTTTCTTTCTCTCTTTTCTAAGTTGCATAATCAAGATAGTTGTTATTGCTATTTTTTCTCCTTTCTAATTGCTTTGAAATCATAGATACTTTTGCATCTTTAGCAATCATAAAATGTTAACAGGATTATATGGAATTTTTAGGTCTATTAATGTCAATGTTTAGAAAATATCTGTTTGAGAGACTGCTAATTGTCCTCAAATATTTCTACCTACCAACTTTATTTTAGAAATACATAATTGTAGCTTAAGCTGAGCATATTGCCAACTAATTTGAGAATACAATCCCAAGCTTTCCTTAGACCTGACTGTGGTCATATGGCTAAGTTTTGCAGAAAGTGATGTGAAAAACTGCTAGTTCATTTAATATGTAAATGCAAAACGAATTGTACTAGCTATCCATAGGCAGAATAAGTTTATTTGTCAAACAGATATAAACCTCGTTGTTGTTAGGTGCATTTGAGTTGATTCCAAGGCAGAGTGGCATTATGTACAGCAGTAGTAAACACTGACAATATTAAAATATACTCGAGCCCGTTGTTGCAGCCACTGTGTCTGTCCATCTCCTTGACGGTCTTCTTGATTTTCACTCACCGTCCATTTTACCATGCATAATGGCCTTTCCCAGGGACTGGTGTCTCTTGATAACCTGTGAAAAGTATGTGAGAAAAAGCCTTGCTTCTTGGCAGCATTCTGGCTGTACTCCTTTCAGGACAAATGTTTGTTTTCCTGGCAGCCCATAGTACTTTCAATATTCTGTACCAACATGATCATTCAAATGTGCCCATTCTTCTTCAGTCTTCCTGATTCATTTTCCAACTTTCACATGCATGTGAAATTATAGAAAAGACCATGGCTTAAGTCAGGTGCACCTTAGTCCTCAAAATGACATTCTCGCTCTTCACAATTTAAAGAGATCTTGTGCAGCAGATTTTTCCAATGTAATGTGTTGTTTGATTTCACCTCATATGCATGTGAGTGCTAGATAATGAATAAGGAAGATAGGAGAGAATAGTTTATGCACTTGAATTATAAGGGTGATGAAGAAAATTGAAAATTGGATGGACTACTGAAAGAAGCAATCAATGTGCTTTAGAAGAAGTACAGCCAGAATGCTCCTTTGGACATGTTAGCAGGAGGGATCCGTCCTTGGAGAAGGGCATCATGGGTGGTAAAGTAGAGGGTCGGCAAAAAAGAGGAAGACGGATTGACCCAGTGGCTATCAGCAAGGGGCTCAAACAGAGGAATGGTGGTGAGGATGTCACCGGACTAGGAATTGTTTCCTTCTGCTGTACATGGGGTCAATCTGAGTCAGGGTCAACGCAAGGGCACTTCACAACAACATTACTAAAAATGTATCACAAAAAATGACAAAATAAAG
>NW_022103948.1:486234-488698 GCF_000313985.2 Echinops telfairi
AGGGTGCCTTCAAAAAGTAGATCCAATAAAAACAGTGGCCTCTGAGTGCCAGTTGAATTCAAACAGAAGGTTATAGCAACTGTTTTTAGGGATTGCAAAGGAATAATCTTGTAACTCAGACTAATAGCCTCTTTTTAATGGTTCCCCACTTGATACTCTATGATCCAACCTTCTATTATCTATCCCAAAACTCTTCAGTAAAGAATGTCCATACCCAATTTTCAGTTTGTTCTGGGTCCAAGAGCATGTGCATTCAATACACCAGTGTCCTCCAACTAAACCCACATCTAAGAGTCACGAGAACACTTTATATGATCCACTGTCCTCCTTGAGCCTGTTTTTCAAGATGATGACCCATCTAGAAAACATCTTGGAGAGAACATACTAACCAGTTTGACCGGGTTTTGGACAGAGGCAGGTTAGAGGGTCAGAAGGACTGGGAAAAAGCCAGAATCCCAGAAGTCTTCAAGGGATAAGAGACCCAGGTACCCCAATTCAGGGAGCCCATGGAACTTGGGGCACTAGATCTGAGAGTGCTTCTTGTCTATGCGGACAATAAAATCCTTTCTATTTCTCTTGCATGCAGTGTTTAATTTATTTCAATTGGCTAATAAAGTGGGGCAAGGATCCATAGTTTGGGTGACGAAAATCTTGATAGGTATTCTTGAAGAATATGGGAAGATTATAGGAGCTTATTAGGAAAAAGTGAAAAGAAAAATGAAAACTGCATTTGAGAAAAGGTCAGTAAAGTTGCATAGAAAAAAAATTTGTTCATGTTATCAGGAGAGATCAATCCCAGGAGAAGGGCCTGGTGCTTGGTAAAGTAGAGGCAGAGTGTAAAAGAAGACTCTAAACAAGATGGATTGGCCACAACAATGGGTTCAAACATAATAATCATTGTGAGGATGGAACAGGACCAGAGAGTGTTACCTTCTGTTGTACACAGATAGAGCTACCGTGAATTAGAACCAACTCAATGCACCTAACAACAACAACAAATAACTGATATCATCACTTGCAAAACTGTCTTGACCTTGATTGAGGTTACATAGAGAAATAAAGTTTATATATATTTGTATTTTTCACTTATATTTTTCTACAAATTTCCCCAAATCCATATATGATATATAATGTAATATATCATAATATATAAGACCATATTATATTATGTAGCAATACATAATATAATAAGATGTTATAATGTGTAATATAATAAGTACATATATATATTAGTGTTACCCCTTATTCTCTGTATGATGAGGAAGGAAATGATGGATGTTGTCACTCTTACCAGTTCAATTAAAAGCCCTCCATTATGATCGCTAAAGGCAATGACTTGGCACTACATATTGATCAGATGTGTCAAAACATCACAGACATATGAGTGAGCTTTAACAATGTTATGCAAAAAATTCCATTACCCTTTAACTCTATTTTTTTCATGGACTTTCTGAACTCCCTCTGTATTTAATCTTATAAAATATACAATTGGTCTAAATATGATAGCAAAATGTATTCTAGCTTTCAATTGGGAAGTTTACCAACTTAGTATTAAAGAGTAAATTCTCACTATTTGGAAATCATATTGACCACTATCATTGAAACCACAGAGTGCCTAGTTTATATTTAAAATGCTATTGGATTTATACAATATACACTTTCTTCTACACTAAGAGAGAACATATTAAAGCAGAGAAGAATTTAACGATAACTTCAAATATATATAAATGCAGGAGAAGAGAACGAGCATTCCCAGAAATCAAGAATTTTATGCCTACATGGTTAGTTTTAGAGGAAGGGAACTTAAATGTTTTGTGATGATGTTTTATTTTAATTATTATAAATATACATAGTACTGGGGAAGAGAGCCTGGTAAACACAGTAAGTAGAATAAGGAGTAAAAGGACAGTATGGAGATGCCGCCATTGTGGAGATGAAAGGAGAGAAACTATAGTAAACATCAATTTGATATGATAGGAACTCAGTTCTACTATGACACACATGGGGTCATCATGAATCTAAATTAACAAGATGACAACTGTATATATATATGGACTGCCAAAAGAGCAAACAAATCTGTCTTGGAATGCTACAGTCAGAATGTTCCTTAGAGGCAAGGATGGCGAGACTTCATCTCATGTACCTTAGACATATTATCAGGAGAGACCAGTCCCTGGAGAAGGCTGGTTTGTAAAGCAACAGGGCAGTGACAAAGAGGAAGGCCATCAGCAAGATGGATGGATACAGTGGCTGCAACAGTGGGCTCAAACATAGGAACAGTTGTGAGGATAGTGCAGGACCGGCAGTGTTTTGTTCTGTTGAACATTGGGTTGCTATGAGTTGGGACAAACTCATTACCTAACAACAACACAAACAATGCTTCACCTATGAGCTTTTGGTGCTGGCTCTTTCCAAGAAAGGCTGAAGAGAGGAAATCGAATAGATCAAATCACAAGAAAGACTC
>NW_022103948.1:489338-493065 GCF_000313985.2 Echinops telfairi
AAAAAAAAGAGAGTGGCTCTGTGATAAGCCTTAAGAAAGATAATGATCTCACAAGTGAGAATTCTAAAACGATGTATTCATACTCTAGCTAGACTCTTTAGGTGAGCCTGATAAATTGCCATCAGCAAAATTAGATAATATCTCAGAAAAGATAATGTCCAGTCAATTTCAGGCAGAAATATACTTGTGTATAAATTATGCAACTTTTTAAATGCACAGGCTGACTTTTCTTCTCTGCAAGTTTCACTGTAGAAGACGGTGAAGTTCAGATTGAGTTTTTCTGCATAAAGTATTTTTATTATCACTGCCATGTCTGGAATATCCACCAGTAGTCATTGAACTGTGGTTACGTAGTAAACAGACCCTATTGTTTTGTTTTGCTTTGAATGTATGCTGAGGGTTTAGATTTGAAGTATTAGAATATCTGTGGTTAACTTTGAAATAGATCAGTCATAAACTTATATACAGTGAGATGGAGTAATCATGGTAAAATGTTGGCAATTGTTAAGTCTGGGGAATAAAAATAGAGGTGGTATTCAGTGTGTATATATAGGCATATATAGATATTTGCCTGAAATACACAGGTGTATAGGTTCTCTGTCGACTTTTTGTATGTCTTGATATTTTTATAATGTGAATAGTCCCTGGAAAAGGACATCATGCTTGGTAAAGTGGAGGGGCAGTGAACAAGAGGAAGGCCCTTGATGACATGGATTGACACAGTGGCTGCAACAATGGGTTCAAACATAAGGACCCTTGTGAGGACAGCAAAGGATTGGGCAGTGTTTCGCTCTGTGTACATGGGTCGCTATGAGTTGGAAATGACTTGGCAGCACCTAACAATGATGAACAGGAGCACATAAAATATAGTATGCATCAATTGTCTTGTTACCTTTTGTGGACATAATACTCATAGTTCAGCCTAAGATCACATCATATTATTAGAAACTACACACACATAGACATTTGTGGATTGGTGTGACATTGTCTAATCTTGCTTTGGTGATAAAACAAAGAGCAGTAATGTTCTTCTAGAAATATAAATAAAGTAGATACAATATGTGGTTTGGCATTAAGGAGGAACTCATTTCATTCATCAAGACATTTGAACTCCAATAAAGACAGAAAAGTTAAATTATATTTTATGTGATGAAATCATGGTGACATTATCCAAGAATTATATGTGTCTTATTTGGGGGCATATTATTCTATGGCATAGCATAAATTAAGTGACTAACTGAATTTGTCAGAGCTAGGTGCTTTTTATATTATTCTGGTAACACCAGCAATGATTTCAATATATAAAAAACATCACTGAAATTGTCCCAAGTTAATTTATTTCCATAACTTAAATGTTTCAAGGGCAGGGAGGAATGGCTGATATGAACACAATTATGTACCATGTAACTCATGCTTCAATGGATGAAGCATGGACCATACATTGGCTCAGGACTCAGAAATGATCTCAGTTTCAAGGCATCTACACTTTAACTTGAGAACAACAAAAAGAAATATGGAATTATCATGCCATAAAAATAAACATAACAACATGAGCTTTTAAAAAAAACACCAAGGAAACTAAGATCAGTATCATAAGATGTAGTAATGAATTGTGCAAGATACTGCCCCTACCATTAAAGAGTATCAAGTAAGGGGGGGGGGATTAGTGAAAATAGCTATGCAAATAATTAACATAGTTTCAGAATTTCTTTGTGGCGAGATTTTTTTTCTAGATATAGATATCTCAATTAAAGGTCATGTGTTTTTGCTGTACAATCTTTAACTGGTGATTTTTTGCATAGTACATAAGCCTCTGAATTGTCCTATTTATGCCAGATTGTTCAACAATGGCATATATCTTCACTAGTATTCTAGAGTAAAATTGCAAATATTTGGAAATAATTCAGTAATTATGACACTAATGTAAACATCATAATTTGGGAAATGATTGTTTTAAACTTATTTTCAGGCTCATAAACATAGCTCAGGCACACACACCCAGAGGTATAAGCACACACATGACCGAAGCATTCTCTCTTTGAAATACTCAAGATTTATGTTTGATGTGTATTAAAGACAATTAAAATAGCTCCAAAAAGGACACTTCCCACGCATTTCATTACCTGGTTTAGCAAGACACAATACAATTTTGAAGCAGTGATGATAAAGATAACGATTTCTTGATATCTAAGCTCGCCTTACTTTGCTGTCCCTCGGAATTTTCAGGATCTGTGCAATCTAATTTGTGGCTATTGAGCTTCTGGAGTGTGGGTAGTGCAAAATGAAATGTGTCGTAAGACTAAATTATACATAAGATTTCAAAGACACTCTAACATATTTGCCATAAAATTGATTCTGATTCATAATGACACTATAGGACACAATAGAACTTCCCCATAGTGTTTCCAAGGATGTAATTATTTATGGTAGCAGACACCTACATCTTTCTACCAGAGAATAGCTTGTAGGTTCAAACTGCCAACCTTTGGGTTAGCAGCCAAGCACTTAACCAATGCACCACCAGGACGCTTTTACATTAGATAACCCATAGATTATTTAACTGGATATTGATAAAGATCTTAATTCTTTCTGATATTATAGGAGAACTAAAATTACCTTCCACATTTGAGTATAGCTTATAAGAATACATGCTCTAATTTTTAGTGTGGACAACGTTACTATGTCACATCAACATATTAATGGAATATCATAAATGCATAAATGTATACAATGATCATCTCACATGAAGACTCTGTATCAATATATCATTTATTTCTGCAGCTAAAATTTTGAATTTCTAATTTGTGTTTATCTATTTATTGAATCATTTATCATTTATTCTTTTTTTTCAACAAAGATATACCAGTGGTTGTTCAGGCCCCTTGAGTACGCTCAAACTTATGGCAAGCTCATGTACACCAAAGCACTGCGGAATCCTGCTACATGCTCACAATTGTTATCATGTCCGAGTCCATTATTGCAGGCACTGTCAATCCATCTCATCAAGTGTCTCCCTCCTTTTCACTGACCTTCTACTTTACCAAGAATGGTGTGCTTTTCCAGGGACTGGTGTCTTCTGATATCATGTCCAAAATATGTGAGGAAAAATCTTGCCATCCTCATGTCGAAGGAGCATCCGCATCCGCGGTACTTCCTTCAAGAAAGATTCATTTGTTCTTCTCGCAGTCCATCGTACTTTCAATATCATTGCGAACATCATAATTCAAATGCATGGATTTTTCTCTGATCTTCTTTAGTCACTGCTCAGCTCTCACATGCATACGAGGTGGTTGAAAAGAACATGGCTTGGCTCAGGCTCTCCTTAGTCCTTCAACTCACATCTCGGCTTTTTAACACTGTAAAGCGGTCTTGTGCAAGCTTGCCCAAGTTTGATTTTTGACGACTGCTTCCGTGAGCATGGATTTTGGATCCAACTCATCTGAAAGCCCTAACAACTTTAATCCTTGTTTTCCCCAATTAATATGATGTCGTTTATTGGTCCAGTTCAGAAAATTTTTATTTTCTTTACATTGAGTTATGTTACGGAATGCTGTTGTCTTTGATCTTCATCAGCAAGTGTTTCATGTCTACATTTTCAGCAAGTAAGTTTGTATCAACTGCCTATGGCAGATTTTTTTAAATAATCATTTTATTAGGGGCTCATACAACTCATCACAATCCATACATACATCATTTGTGTCCAGCACATTAGTACATATGTTGACTT
>NW_022103948.1:493523-509231 GCF_000313985.2 Echinops telfairi
CCTCCCCGCAGCCCTTCTGCAAGGGGATGTCCAATTTCCCCCGGATGGGCCCTGGGTCCCCACTCTGCACTCCCCCTCATTCACAATGTTATGATTTATTTATTTATTTACCCGTTTATTTATTTATTTATTTTGGTCTTTGATGCCTGATACCTCATCCCTTCGCCGCCTTGCCATCTTACAGGCTGGTGTGCTTCTATGGCAGATTTTTAATGAGGCTTCCTCTAATCCTGATGCTGCATTCTTCCTGAAGTATTTGCTCAGCATACAGATTGAATAAACATGGTGTTAGGATACAACCACTATGTACACCTTTTCTGATTTTAAATTATGCAATATCCCCCTTGTTCTGTTTAAATGGCTGCTTCTTGGTTTAGGTACAGGTTCTGCATGAACACAATGAACACAGTTCTGGAATTCTCATTCTTGACACTTCATCCATAGTTTGTTATGATACTCACAGTCAAATGGCTTGGCATAGTCAATAAGACACAAGTAAACCTCTTTCTGCTATTCCCTGCTCTCAGAAAGACCTATTTGATGTCAGCAATGATCCCTTGCTGCAAGTCCTCTTCTGAATCCACTTTTAATTTCTGGCTGCTCCTTGTTGATGTACTGCTGCAACAGTTTTTGAATCATCAGCAAAATTTTATTTGCATATGATAATAATATTGCCCTACAGTTTCTGCATTCTGTTGGGTTACCCTTCTTTGAAATGGGCACACAGTGGGCTGAGATCCGCAAGGCTAGCAGTTCAAAACCATCAGCCTCTCAGCAGGAGAAAGATGGGGCTTTCTACTCCCAGAAAGAGGTAAAAGCTCAGGAACTCACAGGGGCATTTCTACCCTGTCCTATAAAGGCATTAAGAGTCAGATTTGACTCTGTGGCAGTGAGTGGGACAGTCAGTTGAACAGGTAGCTGCCTTCCCAATTGTTTGGCATTGACTAGCAGGGGCTTGCTGAGCTGTATCCATTTGTGGAAACACTTTGATTGGCTGTCTATTAATTTCTGGAGTCTTGTGTTTCCCTAATGACTTCATTACAGTTTGTACTCGTTTCTTCAATACCACGGAGTCTTGATTTTATGTTACGTCTTGAAATGGTTGATTGTTGACCAACTGTCTTTGGTACAGTGCTTCTGTGCATTGTTCCATCTTCTTTTGATTCTTCCTGCATCTTCCATTATTGTGCCCATAGACTCCTTCAATATGGCAACTGAATACTTGATATTTTTCTTGTTATTTCAGCTTAGGATTTTCTAATTCTCCACCTTTGCACATTTTATTATAATGCTTTACTTTGTCTTCTGCTGCCTTTTGAAATTTTGTTCAGCTCTTTTAGTTCTTCAATTCGCTTCCCTTCAAAAGAGCAAGTTTTAGAGTCTTTTACTTTATTCATGTATGATGGTCATCCCACAACTCGTCTGGCCTTTAGTCCTTAGTGTTCAATGCATCAAGTATGTTTTTGAGGTGGTCTCAAATGCAGGTGGAATATATGCAGGGCCATATTTTGACTCTAGTGAACTTGTTTTAATGTTCTTTAGCTTCGACCTGAAGTTGGATGTGAGCAATTGATCACATGTTCCACAGTCGGCTCCTGGCTTTATTAGGTGATGATATTGAATGTCTTTATCATCCCTTCCTTCTGATGTAGTCAGTTTGATTCCTGTATATTCTATCTGGTGAGGTCCACCTGTATAGTCACTGAATATGTTGTTGAGCAAAGGTATTTGTAATGAAGTAGTTGTTGGCCTTGCAAAATTCTATCATCTGGTCTCTAGTTTCAATTCTATCATTTCTATCTTTGCTCCTCCCTTTTGCATTCCAATCACCAGGAATTACCCATGAATTTTGATTGCATGTTCAATCAATTTCAGACTGTAAAATTTGGTAGAGGAAGTTCTTCATCACTGGCTTTAATGGTTGGGATTTAAATTTGAATGATAGTTGTATTAACTGGTTTCCTTTGTTTACATATAGTTATTATCCTATCACAAAAACATTGTACTTCAAGACAGATCTTGAAATGTTATTTTTGATGGTGTGTGTGAAGCCATTAGTCCTGAATTTGTAAATTTGGCATAGTAAAGCATATGTTTGTCTGATTAAATGTGGCCAATACTAATCCATTTCAGTTCATTAATGCCAAAAATATTAATTTTTATGTGTTCCATTTCGTTTGTGATTACTCCCAGTCTTCCTAGCTTCATATTTTGTACATTCCATGTTCTGATTATTAATGGATGTTTATAGCTGTTTCTTCTCATTTTGTGCCATGCTCCATCAGCAAATGAAGGTCCCAAAGCTCTTCTCCATCCACAACGTTAAGGTCGACTCTCCTTGTGGTGGAAGCTCTTCCCTAGTGATATGAGTACCTTCCAACTTGAGGGGTTTATCGTCAGCAGTGTATCAGACAATGCTCCACTGCGAATTATAAGATCTTCAGTAGAAATCCCTCAGAAGTAGACAGCCTGTTCCTTCTTCATACTCACTGCCATTGAGTCAATTCTGACTCACAGTGACCCTATAGGATGGTGTAGAACTACCCCTGTGGGTTCCCAAGTCTCTTTCAAGAAGTAGACAGCCTTAGCTTTCTTCGAAGCCTGTTCTTAATCTGAAACTCCACTGAAAACATATTTCCCTTTAGTGACTCTGGAGGTATTTGAAATACTGGTGACAAAGCTTCCAGTTTCACAGCAACATGCAAGTCACTACAGTATGACAAATTGACAGTCATGTGATAAACTTAGAGATATATCTAATTTATACTAAATAATAGGTAGTCACTATATCAACAAGTACAACACTGCTCCTACCATTAAAGCGCACCTAAAACACTGGAGGAAAATCCACATAAGTGACCATAATAACATGTGGTAAGATAATGATAAGAAGTACTCTGAAACTACAAATGTCCACTAGAACTTATCATCTCTATTCCCCACCAAGAAGATTGCTTCAGAATATGAAAACACCAACACTGCCTCAACCATCTTAATATTCCCAATCAGTTAATCTGAGACTTTAGTTTAATTTCTCATCCTTATTTACATTTATATTCCCATTTTCATTTGATGCTTCACCCCATCATCTGCGCACCATCCCCATCCCTATCACCTGCTTCTTCTCTTGGTTTCTCCTTTTCTCAATGGCCATCTGCGTCTTCAAAAGGCAAGGTACACTACTGCGAATGCCTTGAAATTTGATCCTATTGTTGCGAATTTTTTCTGTGACTTGTCTTCTCTTCACAAATAATTTAATTTCTACTTCCCTCTGTGGGGAAATCTTGGTTCTAATTCCTCACCATCTCTAGACTGTTCTATTCATTTTTCCATATACACGTTATAGTCTTTCCCATCCTTGTTCCAATACTTCTGCTATTCTCTCACTTTCATGTACATTTATTAGTTGCATTTCTATCCTATTGTCAATGTTTCCTTCTATTGTTTGTCCTCATCACTCAAGTACATGCTGCTCTCGCCCTTGTCCAAAGTCCAGTAATTTTTAAGATCTGTACTTATCATCAATTACTTTGAATTCTAATGCGTGTACTATTTAGTTCTTGCCTTGACAACTAGATTATAAAACTCCTTTGTACAAAGATTTTGATTTCTCTAAAATACGATGCTGGTGTAATGGGTTAAGTGTTGGTTTGCTAACCACAAGTTTGAGGGTTCAAAACCACCAGCTGCTCTGCAAGAGATCCCAGAAACCATGGTGGTGAGTAAGATATGCATAGTGATTTCATATTGATTATTCATAGTGATCTAATATAAGCATTTAATATTGATTTACACATTAAAGAAACTTAATACAACATTTGCTTGATTGATTATTTAGTTCTTGATTCTTTGGATATTTACAAAATTTTCTGTACAATAACTAATGTATGATAAAGGTATTATATCTTCCTTTTGTTTTAAATATGCTTCACTCAATAATTAAAAACTTGTTTTCATAATAGCTAATGATTTTATGTACCATAAGTACTCTGCATTTATGTTTTTATTTAATCTTCATATAACATGCCTATTACTATGTATACTATACTATGTATATTACTATTCCAAATTATATTGGTTTTGAAAATGATGAGACTGAATCTTATAAGTGTTAAATAACTTGTACATGGAAACAGAGCTAATAAATAGTATAGGAGAAAATCAAACAAAAGCTATTTTATTCATAACCAAACAAAGATATTCAGAGTAAAGAAATCTTAAAACAAATCATATATGAATCTCTGCATTAACAGATATAAAAGTCAAGATACTGGTTAAATATCATACCAAAGTTATGCAGGCACTAAGAACTAATAGAGAAACAGTAAGCAAGTCCCTCCTTGCTTGCTGGAATTTAATAACCAGAGACAAGTCTTAGCGTTAGCTCTTGAAGGCTAACTGTAACTGTAGGTAACTTGAATAAGATATTTTAAACATTTTTCAGTTTAGTAGTAAAATCAACTATTCAGATATAGGTAAGTAAACTAGAAAAAGCTAGGTAATTTTTTTAAGTGAGATAGGAATGAAGGCTTGACCAAAAAGTATGTACCGTATATATTTGAGTATAAGCCAACCTGAATATCAGCCGAGGCACCTAATTTTACCACCAAAACTGCATAAAAATGTGCTGAAAAACTTGACTTATTCATGCGTATATACTACATACATGTGCATGCATGTGGTATATATATGAGTGCATGTGTGTGAGTTTATATACATATATACACTGGCGCTAGGCAGCTGTGTTTCTAACATGGATCATTCCATTGCAGCTCTTCCCGGGAGTGTGTCTTCCCTTTTCTTAATTAATTCAGATGTTCTCTTCCTTTTACCTAATGTCTGTCTTAGGAAATCATTTGGCATTTGCAGGTCTTCATAAGGGAATTCTAGTTACTTCCTACACATACCTGTTCTGATATAGCCCCAGACCATTTGGTGACATTATCAACTCATTAGAGTGAGAGATGTGACAACCACTTAAAAGAAAAATTATCCATCTGGCTGATTTCACTTTGAAAAGTGAGTTGTGTATTACATTTCTTCCTTAATACATGACAGCCAATTAATTGCAAAACGAGTAGAAATATATAGTTTTTTAATGTAATAAAAACCAATATTATTCAAGAGTACTATATATAACCCATACTAGATTCAAGAAAGATTATATAGAAGAATAAAGGACATTCATTCATTTCCCATAAGAGTGCTTGCTTTATAAAGGGAAGGGAGCAGCTAAAGAGGAATTAGATAGAAAATGTGTGCCAATAAAACTCAGGATAAATTTAACACATGATTTTTACAGAATGAGAATCAATCATATCTAATTGAGAGGGAATTTAAAAATAAAAGATTTTAGCTCTTCTGAACTTTGTCTTTTGGTAAATGTTGCCCTTTTGTTCTCAAACGGTTGATTATTCTAAGTTGTGCAGACTTGACTGGTGTTACCTCGTATTGTTCCTCATAGCTCTATAAAGGCAACAATAACATTAGTGAACTTTGCACACCTTAGAATAATCAACCATTTCAGATAAGAAGAGTTAGGAAAGAGGAAGGACTAGAAAGAGGGACCACAAGGAGGAATTAAGTGATGCTACACTGTAGGCATTGCAATCATTGAGATAAAACACATATGTATAAATTGTTTATTGAAAAATTTATCGGCCCTGTAAAACTGCACTCAATGGTCAAGTGAGGAGTCAGCTAAGACCACACAGAAGAAACACATCAGTCTATGTGATCCAAGAATTGTAAATAATAAAATCTGAACCTTGAGGAGTTAATGATACTAGAGCCTAAATTTTAAACACACGGTTTGTGGATGACAGTGAAAGCCCAAAATTCATTTGCAGGGTCTCTATAAGGATTGAGTTTCCATCGAATCCCCACTAATTGTTGTTAGGTGGCATCAAGTCAGTTCCTACCAATAGCAACCCTATGCACAACGGAAGGAAACACTGCCCTGCCCTGCACCATCCTCAAAATTTCTCCTATGCGTGAGCCCATTGTGGCAGTCACTATGGCTGACCATCTTGTCTAGGGCCTTCCTCTTTTTTGCTGTCCTTCTACTTTATCAAGCATGATGTACTTCTCTAGGGACTGGTCTCTCCTGAAAACATGTCCAAAGTAAGTGAGATGAAGTCTTACTATCCTTGCCACCAAGGAGTATTCTGGCTGTACTTCTTTCAAGAAAAAATAGTTTGCTCTTTTGACAGTCCACCATACTCTCAATATTCTTTGCCAGCACCATATTTCAAATGCATTGATTCTTCTTTGGCCTTTCTTACTCAATGTCTACCTTTCACATGCATATGAAGCAATTGAAAACATCATGGCTTGCTTCAGGAGCACCATAATCCTCAAAGTCACCTCCCTGCTTTTCAGTGCTTAAAGAGGTCCTGGGTAGCAGATTTACCCAGTGTAACTCTAGGAATGTGAACAGCCTTAATATCAGACAAGAGCATTGTAAAGTAAATTTCAGCACCTGTGGAGAGGCTGGACTGTAACGCCTTGTCATGGAATTTTCCTTTTGACTCATTTTGAATTTATTCTAGTTTTTAAATATCTTCTGCTTTCTTTTCTATGGAGCTTTTTCTGTTATTTGGTCATTGTTATGCTTTTTATGTTTGTTTGGTATGTTTTTTCTGTATCGGGAAGTGAGGATGAGGGGATCTATGAAGATAGTGACTGGATTAATAATCACCTGGGGGCACAGACGGGGAGAATCGGAGCGATGGGGAGTCAACACCAATGGCTACAAAAAGGAAGATGATTGTAGTGATGATTGCACAACCCTTCGTAATAGGATTATACTATAGAATTGAATATGTTTACTTATATTTCCATAAAACGATTTTTAAAGGTTTAAAATAAAAAAAGAGAAGCTAGTTAGGTGAATTTTCAAAGAAGAGATAAAAATATTTTGTTTATTATCTTATTAGAACATGTTTTATTTCACACACTGCGCATAACTAGATGTATTCCATGTAGCATAAAATATTATCATTAGAAAATAATGACATGTGGCAGAGAAGTAGATGGATAGATGTTGGAAAAAGATATAAAAATTAGTGGAAGATTATTTTGAAGCTGAATCATCTTTTGATTAAATTAAAACTATGATAGATTCATACCATTCTTTATAGCACCTAAAGCAAGTTACCATAAGTTTGTTCCATTTTTCTCGATTACATACTTATAATGGGCTATAGATACACATGGCCTACTTAGCAGATACTTAACCAATCTCTGATGAAGAATATTTATGAAAGTTGACTTCCTCCAGCTCATTTTAATGAAAATTTTCAAACACTACCCTAGCAAACTGACCAATTAAGTATACCTAATGATTCTAAGTAAAAGGGAAGTTCCAAAATACATTAAACTCAATTCCAATGAATATATTGACGATATGCCACATATTATTCTTTTAAAACAGATGGTATATTTTTAGCAATAATTAGTGAAGGGTAGATAACTATATTTAAACAAATTCTACCACCTATCATTATGCTTCATTTGACAATCTGTTCTCCAATCTAAGATTTCCATCTTTTGTGAGATGAGAACTTTCTGAATATGTTTTAGAGAAATTCAAAGACTTTGCTGTTGTATCAAGTATATCTCAAATTTGCTAACATTACAGCTACTTTTTTCAAAGCAGACAGAAATTTGCCTTACAGCCTGTCTATTTGGGATTCTATGGGAAGTAAAACGTTACTTAATGAACCATAATGTGTTCTGCAAATTCACCTCAAGTACTATTTACATCAGAAAGATGTTTACCCACATTTTATCAACTATTTGACTGGGTACCATAACAAATTATGGATAACATTGTGAAGAATGGGATTTTCAGAACACTTAATTGTGATCACGTGGAACATGTACATGGGTCAAAAAGCAGACATTTATCTGGAACACCAGGATCCTGGGTGGTTTAAAGTCAGGAAAGGTGTGCATCAGGTTGGATTTTCTCCGTTTATTTATTAAATCTGTATAACAAACAAGCAATCTGAGAATCTGAACTTTATGAATAAGAAGTTATTGAGATTGGTTGGAAATTCATCAACAAGCTGGTATATAGAGATGACACAACCTGGATTGCCAAAAATGAATATGATTTGAGGTGTTTACAGATGATGATCAAAGACTTCAGTATGGATTATACTTGAACCTGAATACAAAAAACATCGGTGGTGTACTAGTTTCGCATTGGCCTGTTAGCCATAAGGTCAGTAGTTGGAAACCACCAACCACTCCATGGGGAGAAGATGAGGCTTCCTACTCCCGTTACAGTCTTGGAAACCCATCAGGGCAATTCCACCTTGTTCTCTAGGGTCTCTATGCGTCAGAATCAACTCGATAGCAGTGGGTGTTTGCGCTTTGAGTATGAAGAAAACAAAAATCCTTGCAATGACACCACTAAACAACATAAGATGAAAGGAGAAAACTGTGAAGTTGTCAACAATTAAGGTCCATTGAAGTAGCAGTGAATAAACAAAGCAGTACATGACATTTGGGCAAGTGTGCTGCAAAAACCTCTTAAACGAAGTCACGCTATATACCATACCCACCCAATGTACTGTATATATTCGTGTATAAGCTGAGTTTTTTAGCATAGTTTTACTGCAGCTTTTGTGGTAAAATTAGGTGCGTTGGCTGATATTCAGGTCAGCTTATACTCAAGTATATGTGGTATGTTATACATGTTTCAATCACCACATATTCATAAAAGACCTGGACAATAAAAAAGAAGACAGAGGATTGATACATTTGCACAGTAGTGCTGGGAGCAATTATTGAATATATCCTGAACTGCCAAAAGAACAAAAAAGTCCTAAAATGTACAAGTATTATAGCCAGAATGCTCCTTAGAAGACAAGATGGTGAGATTTTGGTTCAATTATTTAGACATGACATCAGGAAAGACCAATCGATTGAAAGAAATTATATTCAGTAAAGGAGATTGTCAGAGAAATAGGTAAAGCCTTCAGTGAGATGGACTGACATTGTAGTCTCAACAGGTTCAAATATATAAAACAATTATGGAGATAGTGTAGGTCCAAGTAAGAAAGTGTTGTTGCCTTATACATAAGATTGCTAAAAGCTGGTGCCAACTAGGCAGCAACTAACTACAATCCCAGGAGTTTTTATAACAATAGGCAAAATCATTTAACCAATGTGCTTAGGGTAAAATACATTTTATTTTTATTTTTAGATCTTTTACTTCTTAAAAAACAAACAAACAAACAACCAAAATGGCCCTTTCTATATTTACTTTATGTATTTATGTTAAGTTTGTATTTTTCAGGAGGAAAAAGTTTCCCACGTCCTGTATCTGTTGTTGGGCTTTTGGTTAACCTCATCTCATTCAGAAAACCCGATGGACTGCCTATTCCCAGAGCAGAGTTAATCACTCTCACTCATTGCCATCGAGCCCATTTGGACTCATAGTGATGTTTGAGGACATAATTGCCTTTAAAACATAACCTTTAGGATATAACAGCCTTATTAAAAATGGGTATTCTTTTGCTCTAAGGGCATCATTTCTAAGCCACCAATCACAGACTCTTTTCCTGAGCACCCGGGGTCTCATTAGACTGGAGCAAAGCACAACCTAGCAGGCACAATATTTTTTACTTAAAAAGAGAGAAACCTACCTAAAAGTTTTGACTGCCTTAATTTACTAGAATTGCTTCTAGTAAAATAAAATAAATACAAATAAATTTACTAGAATTTACAAGACTTGCTTCTAGTAAATTAAAATAAATAAAAATATATAAATACAAATAAAGTTGTCTTTGGGATTCCTCTTTGAAAACACTTCCTTGCCCACCTTCTAATTGTTTAATGTTATCAAACTGACCGCAGGCTGTGTTAGCCCAACAGGCTTGATGGTGTGTCAGTCCAGGATTGACTAGAGAAACAAATTTATAGACATTCATATGTGTATAAGAATGAGCTTTATATAAAAGAGCAATTGTATATTGAGAAACTTTCCAGCCCAGTCCAGATCAAGTCCATAAGTCCGATATTAGCCCATGTGTCCAGTACCAGTCTGTAAATTCCTCTTCAGACTCAAGCAACACATGCAATGACACCAAGTGCAGGAAGTTCACAGGCCACTGGATGGAAAGTCTTGTGGATCCAATGGCAGTAGAAGCATTTCAGCATTGGCAAGGGTCTCCATGTGGCTCTTCCAGCTTCAGAGCTCTTGCATAGCTCCATGTGTCTTGTAAACAGGAATGCATTGAAGGGAGTGAGTGAGTGTCCTGCCTCCAGTGAGCTATTTATCTCCTTAGCACTTCCAAATGAGGTCATCAAGCTGCGATCTGATTGACAGGCTAAACTCCACCCCATTCACTCTTAATAGTCTCAAATTCACAACAGATTAGGTAACTACAATGAGCCAAAGTGACAAAATTGCTGAATTGAAATGGAGATTCTATATTCTCTTAATAATCCTTCTGAATAGGTAAACAAGTGGCCATCCAGCTCAGAAGCAACAAAGCCCACATGGAAGAAGCACACCAGTCTGTGTGATCAAGAAGTGTTGAAGGGATCAGGTATCAGGCATCAAAGAACAAAAAATCAAATTGTTGTGAGTGAGGGGGAATGCAGATTGGGGACCCGAAGCCCATCTGTAGGCAACTGGACATCCCCTTACAGAAGGGTCGCAGGGAGGAGGGAGCCAGTCAGGGTGCAGTGTAGCGATGATGAAACATACAACTTTCCTCTAGTTCTTGAATGCTTCTCTTCCCCCCACCCCACTATCATGATCCCAATTCTACCTTACAAATCTGGCTATACCAGAGGATGTACACTGGTAGAGATAGGAACTGGAAACACAGGGAATCCAGGACAGATGATTTCTTCAGGACCAGTGGTGAGAGTGGCATACCAGGAGGGTAGAGGAAGGGTTGAGTAGAAAGGGGGAACTGATTACAAGGATCTACATATAACCTCCTCTCTGGGGGACAGACAACAGAAGGGTGGGTGAAGGGAAATGTCGGACAGTGTAAGATATGACAAAATAAGAATAATTTATAAATTATCAAGGGTTCATGAGGGAGGGGGCAGTGGAGAGCAAGGGGAAAAAATGAGGAGCTGATACGAAGGGCTCAAGTAGAAAGCAAATGTTTTGAGAATGATGATGGCAACAAATGTACAAGTTGTAAAGATGAACTGAGGCAGAGGATGAGTGAGAGGTAAACTGAGGCACAGGAAGATGGACAGAGATAACTGACAGGAAAAAGGAGAGCAGAAATATAAATAACTTTTTTTGGGGGGGAACTCCCGGGCAAAGCCCCATGGTCTAGCAAGTAGTCCAGGGGAATCGCAGGCCTTTGTTCAGAGTCTGGGATTTTTAAAGGAAAGCACGGAGAGGGAGGTCTGCGCTGCAGCAGCAAGGTTTATGGGCCAGGATGTCAGCAGCAAGGCTTATGGCCTAGGAGCTCAGCGGTAAGGTTTATGGTCCAGGATGCAGTTTATCAACTCTGGCAGGTAGGCTACCTGGTTTTGGGGGAGTCAGGTATCCCAGATGCCATTTCTGGCTCTCCTCATTTTAGGGGGCAACTGCTGACCTCCAGAGATGTGTAGGGAAGTGGGGGCCCAGGCCTGCTTCAGCTTAGCCCAATCACAAATGTGCTTGACACAATGGATGTGTGTATGAATTGTGATAAGAGTTGTATGAGCCCCCAATAAAATGATAAAAAAATAGTAATAATCTTCTGACTTTGTGAGCAAATGTCATGAAAAAGTGACGATAGTGCTAAGATGAGATTGAACATTAATATGAAAATATTGACCTTAAGAAGACATTAAGATGAAATCATTTGATGCCCAAAAGAAAGCACTAGTCGCAATTGATGTCATGACTCAGTTTAGACCATTGTTGTCATTATTGCTATTATTATATATGCAAAATATGAGTGAATAGTGGTAAAAGTAGAAATATAGGAAAGCTTCCTCGCTTAGTATAAGAAACACAGGTGGATATTGGGAATGTGAAAGGTGAGTAGTCTGTATTGAAGTGTGTTGTAAAGTATATAATACACACTGGATTTCTAAAAGTATGAAATATCTTTAATATGTTATATCAAATGTATATCAATGGCACTTTAAATATAGTTGGTTAAATAAAATGGATTAAAATATTTTCCTTTTTCTTTTTTTAAATATAGCCACGAGAAATAATTTATTTCTATTTGTGACTCACATTGCTCAATAGCAGGGTTTCTTTCTTTAAAAAAAAACAGTTTTATTGGGACATAATCCATATATCATACAATTCAATCGTTCAACCATACTAATCAATTTTAGAAGATAGAAGGATTTCTTAACTTGAATAAAGCGGCAATATCAACATCATGACCTGGGAAATACTTGTGGTGTGGAATGTGTTATGGACTGGCAGATGTTCGGCAGCACGCCTGGACTTTACCCATTAAATACACCATTACCACACCAACTCCTTATGCAGCAGCCAAAGATGTTTTCAGACATAGCCAAATATCCTCTGAGGTGAAACCTCCATTTAAGAACCACTGGTCCACAGTATCCAAAACCCAAACCCAAATCACTGCCATCAATTAGATTCCAACTCATAGTGACCTGATAGGACAGAGTAGAACTATTCCTAGGGTTTCTAAGACTGTCAATATTTATGGGAGCAGAAAGCCTCATCTTTCTACCAAAGAGCAACTGGTGGTTTTGAACTACTGACCTTGTAGTCAGCTGTCTAAGTCATAATCCACTGCACCACCAGGGTGTCTACCGTATCAAAATTGTTCTTATATTACTATACCAAGACAACTTTACCATGCCATATTTTGGATGGGAAAAACAGAGAAAACAGAAATCCAAAGGAATTTCATTTGCTGATTTAATGTGATAAACATGAAAATTATTTTTCAAAGTATTATTTTCTATTGGAAACACAATGCCATTGTATTTACATTGAAAGAACAAATTGTATATAAAAATATAACTAAAATAATCTTATAAAACTTAAAATGCATTTCTTTAATTAAAAAACATTTAAAAATTGTTCACGACAATTTAAATATAAATTTTGATACACAGCTTTATTTATTTTGAACATAAGGTTTATTTTAAGCAGTTTTTAAAAATATATATACGTATAGGGAAGCCAGTTTAATTCCAGGGGAAACAAATGCCTTAAAGATATTAGGCAGAAAGGGGACTATAAGAGAAGAGAAGGGAGAAATAGAGACGGTCAACCTCTGGTTCATTTCATGTGATTAAGTAAATCCTGACTTCACTCTTTACTAAGATCAACTGATACCAGGCTACTTCTGGCTATAACTTTTTTTTTTTAAAGGTCATCTTTTCCAGGCATAATGTCATTTCTTCACAATGACAAACATATGCTCTAAATAAAAATATTAATTCAAATTTATATAAATATTAATGTCACTGGATTCTTTCTGGGAATTCCCTGCCTATGATATTAGATCACAACCAGGGAATGATCAGTTTTACATTTTTTAAGTATAAAATTGAAGTTTACAGTGGATTTCAAATCAGTATTTTATAAGATGAAGAGAATAATGAAATTGAATATGCTGAGTAAAACCCAAATCACTTCTTTTAATGATCATCTATGGAGAAACATAAAAAGCAGCTTAAATTCCTAAATATATTACTAATGCCTGCTGATTGTATTGTTGAGTAAAGAAATCTCTAGTATATTTAACGCAAGCCAATAGTCTACAGTGATTTTTATCACAGTTCTGCAGCAGGTTCTTTCAAATAGTTACTGTTTCTTTATTGTGTGGCACCACACAAATCAATAACCAACTGAATTAAAGCTTTTATATAATATTAATGACTGTGTTAATACTCAATGTTGTTTTCAACTGTGAAAAAAGCGACGGGAGATCTCATGCTTCATTTGTGTTCTGTTTGAAGCAAAAGCAATAACCAAGTCTCTTTAGCAAGGAAGAACAGTAAATTTGCATAATGAAATACAATCGTTTTGTATATTTCTCATTTTTATTTTAAATAAAGGAAATATGTGTTTGAATTCACAGTAACTGTTCCCAAGACACAGTAAATTAATAATAGTAATTTTTTGTTAAGCTCCATTTTTTAAAAAAAGGAAGAGAAGAAAAGGACTGTTCAGATGAAGCCGAAGAGCTAAAAGCACAAGTAATCACTGTGCTCATTGGGCATAAAGGCACAATTTTCTATGGGACAACGAAGAACAGAATATAATGGAATGTAAGAATATAAGACAGTTTCATGAATATGCATTCTATCAAATGCATCCTCTGTGAAAATTTTAAAACACCTACTCCATTTCTTTATCTACTACTGTAGCCTCCCTATATCCTGAACCACTCCGAATAAATAGTCTATTCTTGAAAAGCTGCTACTTTGCATCAATGAATAGTTGCAGAGTAGCAATGGACCTTTGTGACCACCAGTTGTGAGGCATTTCTGCAAATAAATCAATAAAAATATTCCTTTTTAAAAAAAAAGCAACCACCTACAATTTCCTAAGACTTATTATAATACATATTGAAATAAGTATTTTAACAGTTACTTGGAGGCTAAGGGGGTTATTTAATTCATACCAGGAAAAAAAAAGTCCAAGAAAAACGTGGCAAATTGTCAGTTTGTAGTGGTTGCTGTGATGCTGGAAGCTATGCCACTGGTATCTCAAATACCAACAGTCACCTAGGCTGAACAGGTTTCAGCAGAGCTTCCAGACTAAGAACAGACTAGCATAAATAAATAAATAAATAAATAAATAAATTTTAAAAAGAGGCTTTCGCTTGTGAAAATTTGGCCACTGGACACATTATGAATACCAGGGAACACTATCAAATACAGTGCAGAAGATGAGCACCTCAAAATTGGAAGGCACTCAGCCTTCTTAACGTAAGGTCAACCTTAATAACCTGGATGGATTAAAGACACGTTGGCTAAAATGAGAAGAAACAGCTGCATTCATTAATAATAAGAACATGGAAAATATGAAGAATGAATCCAGGAACATTGAAGTTGCCAAAAATGAAATCAAATGCATAAATATCTGCAGCCCAATGAGCTGAAATGAATTGGTATTGATCATTCAGAATCAAACAAACCTATGGTTGACAATGGGGGTATGAAAATTTCAAGAGGAATGGCTTCACATTCATCATCAAAAAGGACATTTGAAGATCTCTCTTGAGGTACAATGTTCGGTGTGATAGGATAATTTCTGTATGTCTACAAATGAGACCAGTTAATACAACTATTATTTAAATTTACACCTCAACCACTAAAACCATTGATTAAGGACTTGAAGAATTCTACCAACTTCTGCAGTCTGAAATTGATCAAACAGGCAATCAAGATGCACTGATAATTACTGGTGATTGGAGTGTGAAAGGTGGAAATAAAGTGGGAAGATAAGTAGAGGGAAATATGGTTTGGAAATAGAAATGAGGCTGGAATCATATGAAAGATCAACAATTTCTTCATGGGAAATACCTTTCTTTATAAACATGAACATTGACTATACAGGTGGACCTCACCAAATGGAATACATAGAAGTAAAATTGACTATATCCACGGGAAGAGATAATGGAGACGATCGATATCAAGAATCAAAACAAAGCCATGAACCAACTGTGGAACCAACCATTAATTGTTGGTACATAAATTCAGGTTGCAGCTGAAGAAAATGAAAATAGG
>NW_022103948.1:509997-526052 GCF_000313985.2 Echinops telfairi
AAGGGCAATTCAGAAGAGTACTTTGCAAGAAGGATATCATTGCTGATGTCAGATGTGTCTTGGCTCAAAGAAGAAAATACCAGAAAGATGTTTACTTGTGTTTATTAACTATGCAAAGGCATTAAACTGTGTAGCACATCACGAACTATAGGGAACATTACAAACACCGGTAACACCAGAAGACTTAATTGTCTTCATGTGAAACCTCTATGTAGCCCAAGAGGCAGTCATTCACACAGAGCAAGGGGCTATTGTGTGACTGTAAATCAGGAAATGTGTACATCAGAAATGTGTCCTTTCCCCGTGCCTATTCAATCTGTATGCTGAGTAAATAATACAGGAAGATGGACTATATGAACAAGAATGAGATAGTAGGATGGCTCATTAACAACCTGGGAGGAGCAAATTATATGGCCTTGTGCTCTGAAAATGAAAAGGATTAACCCTATAATTGATGAAGATCAAATATTTCAATCTTCAGTATAGATTATAAATCCCTGAAAAGAACACAGAAATTTTCACAACTCCACCAATAGACAGCATCTTGATAATTGAAGACTAGATTGAAGTTGTCAAAGCCACAGAAGCAACAGCCGAGAAATCAAAGTATGTATTGCTGTGGCTAAATCTGTTGTGAACGACTTATTTAAAGTGTTTAAAAGCAAATATGTCCTTTTGAGGAATAAGGTTTACCAGACCCAAACCATAGCATTTTCAGTCACTCCATGTGCTTGTGACAGATAGACAATAAATAACGAAGATTCTGGAAGAAGTAATCCATTTGAATCATGCTGTTGGGGAAAAAAAATATTGAAAGTACCATGGACTGCCAGAACAAAAAAATCTGTCCCGGAGAAAGTACAGTCAGAATGCTCCTTAGAAGCCAAGAAAGGGAGACTTCCTCTCACCTTATGTGGATATGTTATCAGGAAAGACCAGTCTCTGGAAAAAGACGTGTGCTTGGCAAATAAATGGGTGAGCCAAAAAACGAAGAACCCTCAATAGCTGCCTTGACACAGTGACTTACCATCTACTTTACGTAGCACAGGGTCTTTTTCTAGGAAACTGGTCTAAAGCACGCGACATATCCATAGTATGGGGCACAAAATCTGGTGATCCTCACTTTTAAAGAGCATTCAGGTTGTCCTTTGTCCAAGACAGACTTGTTTGTTCTTCTGAAGATCCACGGTACTTTCAATCTTTTTCACCAACACTAAAACTGAACCACATCAATTCTCTGGTCTTCCTTATTCATATTCCAGCTTTCAAGTGCATTATGAGATGATTTAAAATACCAAGGCTTGGGTCAGGCACACACTAGTCCTAAAAGGGACATCTTTGCTCTTTAATACTTTAAATGAGGCTTTTGTAGCAGATTTGTTCAAGATAATGTTATTTGATAGCTGCTTTATTGAGCTTTAACAGTGGACCCATAAAATGAAATACTTGACAACTTCCATCTTGTCTCCATTTATCATGATGTTATTTATTGGCCCAATTGTGAGGATTTAGTATTATTTTTAATGAATTTTTAATTGTGAATTGCGTGGGTTTACATATCAGACCATCAACTCTGCATTCAACAGTTTAAACCACTCATCAACAACTCTTCATATTCTATTCCATGCTCTGTCCCCTTATTTCTCTTCTCTCTCTTACAGATCTCAGTCTTCTTTTTCACCCGAGTCAATGCCTGTCAACCTTCTAAGCCATTGCTTCACCTTCTTACACTTGCTCTCCTTCCCATCCCCAAACCAAACGCACTGCCATTGAGTCAAAGCTAACTCATTGAAACCCCTGGAGGTTTCTTAGATGCCAATAATCACTATACCCAGTCATACAAGGTCTTAAATGTTCCAACACAGACCAAAGAATGCATGTGCTTGGTTTCCTGGCACAAGTTGGTTTGATTTTTTGTTAGTTTATTTGTTTCTATTGACTTTGTTTGGCAGGCTTTCTGTTTGCCATTAGTGTTTGTCTGAGCAAGATTGTAGTTATAGAGCATTTCCATTCTAGCTTTAGGGTAGAGAAAAAGTACATTTGTACAGAAGTAATTGACTTTTATATGCACTGCGAAACACAAGAATTCATGTGACTTGCTTCATTACAATATTCATTTTATGTGGGTGGTTTGAAACTGTGAGACTGAGCCACAATATGTGGGTAAATCATAAAGTGTTGCTACTAGGGTTTCAATTCACACAAGCATAGGTTTATTCCAACCCAAACATATTTAAATGTGTCTCTGGAATGAATGGATGGATGCAGACAAGTTCTCTCAGTCATACACTTAAACTTAGTCTCCTTAAGGTATATGGTAGTTACATAATCTGGTATCAACTTCAAAAATAGAAGGAAGGGGTGGAGTTTATCCTGTCAATCAGGCCGCAGCTTGATTATAGGGCAACTGTGATAAATGGCTCTCTGGAGGCTGGCTGGACTCCCTCTCTCTCTTTCTGTTTCACCTCCCTGTTGATGAGCCACTTTGAGCCATGCTAATGGTAGCCAGAGCCCTGGAGATGGGTACACTGCCATTGGATCTACAAGACTTTGCACCTACCGGCCTGTAATCTTCCTGCATTCTGCAACATTGTATGTGGCTGCATGAGTCTGAAGAGAGATTTATGGACTAGTATCAGGCTTATGGGTAGTATTAGGGATTGGGCTGGAATGTTTTATTGATATACAATTTCTTCTTCTAGTCAACACGACCTAACACAGGGTGACTTCAGAAACAGTAATTTCTGAGGAAATCTGCTGGGTCAGTTAAATTTAAAGCAGAGAGGTCAGCTCAGAAGGTTCTCATGACTGTTTGGGGGAATTCAGAAGGAGGAATCGTGATCAATTATTATGAATAACTTTTAAGAAAATTGGGCTTGAAGGCAAACAAGTGGCACTCTAGCTGAGAGGCAACAAAGTCCACAGGGAAGAAGAACATCAGCCTGTGTGATCATGAGGTGTCGATGGGATTGAGTACCAGGAATCAAAGACCCAGAACAAAAAAAATCATATCAATGTGGAAGACGGGGAGCATGGTGTGGAGACCTAAAGCTAATCTGTAGACAACTGGACATCCCCCTTACAGAAGGGTCACAAGGAAGAGACGAACTAGTCAGGGTGCAGTATAGCACAGTTGAAACATACAACTTTCCTGTAGTTCTTTAATGCTCCCCCCCCCCCACTATAATGACCCTAATTCTACCTTACAAATCTGGTTAGACCAGAACATGTCACAGGTACATATAAGAGCTGGAAACACAGGAAATCCAGGACAGATAAACCCCTCAGGATCAATAACGAGAGTAGTGATACCAGGAGGGGAAGGGGAAGGTGGGGAGGGAAAGGGGGAACCAATAACAATGATCTACATATAACCCCCTCCCTGGGGGACAGACAACAGACAAGTGGGAGACATCGGTCAGTGTAAGATATGAAAAAATAATAATTTATAAGTTATCAAGGGTTTGTGAGGGAGGGAGGGGGGAAAATGAAGACCTGATACCAAGGGCTCAAGTAGAAAGAAAATGTTTTGGAAATGATGATGGCAACAAGTATACAAATGTGCTTGACACAATGAGTGCATGTATGTATTGTGATAAGAGCTGTATGAGCCCCCAATAAAATGATCTAAAAAAAAAAGAAAGAAAGAAAATTGAAGACAGCTGTAGTATTAAATTAAAAAATGACGCTGAGGGAGGTGGGGGACCAGCCCCCACCGCTAGTACTCTCTACTAGTTCAGTAAGTACACAATTGTACGGTTGAGATATATAAAAATTATATTAAAGTCATTGAGAGCATGAGAGATAATACAATAATACAGTCAGGCATGTTACATAGTACCATTGCTCACCTCAGCCCAGCTTGGTGGTCCACCTGGAGAGAGGGGGAAGGGAAGGAGGGAAAGGGAACAAGGGAGAGAGGACTGGAGAGAGGGGTGAGAGAGAGCCAGAGTCCGAGGGGTCCGAGAAGTCCCCGCCTATATTGCTGACCCATGCCTATATACCTTTTGGGGGCAAGCCAGCCCACTAATTACAGGTAGAGATGTCACAGGGAGGGGTTACACTATGGGGTACCCAGTAATGAGAGGGTGGTCTAGGGGGTGGTCTCTGGGTCTCCATAGGAACCCTTATCAGTAGGGTGTAAACCCCTCCTACAGGAACCAAGCTAATGGTCTTAGGCTCCAGAGGGAGGTAACCCATTGTCTCTAGCAGCAGGGAGTAGGGCTAGTGCAGGCTGGCAACTGATTGCCTTCAGGGGAGGGAATGCCTGCGCATCTGACCTCCCCCCACAGACAGCATTGGTAAGACAAAAGCCAGGAAAGTTGTACTGAGAATTTTGTTTTCCATCATGACAATGCATCTGCTCATTCTTGGAGGGTAGCAAGGACTAGTCACCATGGAGAATTTCACCATGAAACCTTACCCCATACCCTTCACAGTCCTGACCTTGTCCCCTCAGGATACTTTTTATTTCCCCAAACTTAGATTTAAAACCTTTAAAAGGGTAGTTATTAAGGTCCCTCGAGGATTCCCAAACTACCATTTTGATATGGTGAAAATCAAAGAGCATAGAATTCTTCAAGGAAGGGTTAGAAACATTGCTTTCAGAAGTAGACAGGCCTAGATGGAGGTTATGCCAAGAAACAGTAGCTTCACATTTTGCTGTTACAGTTGAATAAAGGGTTTTATTATTATTTTGTAACAATTTTTAACTTACTTTAATATCTCCACAATATACCTTTAATAGGTTATACTTTTGGGGGTATAACTGTAAAGGTGTTTCCAGAAAATATTTTTAGTTAAAATTCTAGAATGTCTTATTAGATCTATGAATTTTCAGAACTAAAAGAAAAATCATTTATTTGAATAATGCAAGGATGACAGATTAAGAGCCCTGGTAGTGTAATGGTTATACATTGGACTACTAACCATAAGGTCAACAGTTATACATTGGGCTACTAACCAAAAGGTCAACAGTTTGAAACCATCAGCCTCTCTGAGGGAGAAAGATGAGGCTTCCTACTCCCAGAAAGAATTATAGTCTCAGAAACCCATGGGGGCCGTTTTACCCAGTCCTGTAGGGTCACCATGAGTCACAATTGACTTGATGACAGTGAAAAAAAAATGTTTTTTTGAGGATGACAGGTTATCCTCCTTAGGTTATCCTATTATCCATAAATGCACAGTAATAGTGCCCAGGTCCACATCTTTGAGGCTGTAGACATTAGAAAAATGTATTTGCTAAAACATAACATTAGCACAATCCTATTCCTTCATATGTTTTTTTATTCAATATTTACTTGGTACTTGGTTTAAGCAAATATTTATATCAACAACTTGGATTCTTTGTGAAAATCTGTAACTTATACCACGTATAATCCCTTCGTTGCTCAAGTCCATAAGCATCCGAGTTGCTAAATGAGATCTCATAGGAACAGTCATACAGAAGTACTTAGGGCATCTTACTAATTATTTTTTCTTAAGAATTTCAGTGTCAGAGTGTAATCACGATTTTCCATTTGTGTTTCTCACCAGTTTGTTTAGAGAAAAACAAAACAGCTATTTTCTATATTTACAAAATCAAATCTTTATGGAAATAAAGGCCATTTAAGATTCATCTCAAGCATTTTATATTTGTAATACTTATATGTGTTTTCTAATGATTGTGATGTGCTGGAACATTGGTTGTTTTTAGTTTGCTGTTGAGCCAAGTCAGATTCATGGCAACTCCACATCTGCTGAATGAAACTGTGCCATAGGGTTTTCAAGGCTGTAACTTTTCCGTAGTTCATCGCCAAGCCTATCTTCTAAGGTGCCTCTTGGTGCATTCAAATTGCCCACTTCTCTGCTAATAGCCCAGCATTTAGCTATCAATCCCCTCCAGGGGCTCCTTGGAACAATAGTACACGTATAAAATTTAAATAAACAACGAAAAGAATGTGATTGTGTGCTTCTGACACACTTAGAAATGTGTTACTGATAGAAATCCATGACCAGTCTATGCTCAAACATTACGAAGTCATTTAAAGTCCTGGATAAATCATCAAAGGTCAATTTTCCTTCTGAGGTGCAGATCAAACTGTACATATAAAGGAATACAGAAAATGTGGTGCTTATTAGATCCTTGCTTGAGAATTCTTGTTGATATTTTATATAGAAATACTCATGGCTCTTAGCCATTTGAGAGATGCAATTCAAAGCAACATTGAGTTATCATCTCATCACAGCATTAATAGTCAAGTTTAAACAAACAAAAATTAACAGATGGTGGTAAGGCTGTAGAGAGAATATAACCTTCATCCTCTGCTGGTGGAACTCTAAGATGGTGCAATCATGGTGGAAAGAACAATCTCCCCACAGAGGGGCCACAGGGAAGGGATGAGTCACCAGGGTGCAGTAAAGCATTGATGAAACACACTATATTCCTTTGGTTTCTTGAGGCTTCCTCACCCCCCAGTACCATGACTCCGGTGCTGCTTCTCAATTCAGACTACATCGGAACATGTACACAGGTATAGAAAGGGATGGGAGCTCATGTCACACAGAATCCAGGAACAGGAGTGGGAATAGTGATACCAGAAGGGTAGGGGGAAGTGGGGGAGAGGAAGGAAGAAAGGGGGTACCAATTGCAATGATCGACACATAACCATACACCCCTCTACAGGGGGAAGAACAACAGAAAACATGTGGGAAGGGAGACAACGGTCTGTGTGAGAGATGAAAATAATAACAACATACAATCTATCAGAGGGTCATGACGGTGGAAGGGGGAGGGAGGGAAATAAAGGAGGAGCTGATACCAAGGGCTTGGTGGAGGGTAGATGTCTAGAGAAGAATGAGGGCAACATATGTAAAAACATGACTGATTCAACTGATGTATGAGTTATGATAAGAGTTGTACAAGCCCCCAATAAAATGATACAAAAAAGAGGAATACTACATAATCCAGTAATTCCACTTCTAAGTATATATCCTAGAGAAAAAAAAGAGACAAGGCAGGAAGAGATATATACACATCCATTTCACAATATTCACATTATTCACAATAGAATAAAGAGAAACAGCCTAAGTGGCCATTAACAGGTGAATAGATAAGCAAACTATGGCACATACACACAACAGAACACTATGCAACGTTAAAAATAACAATGAATCTGCGAAACACCTCATAATCCGAATGAACCTGAAGGACATTATGCTGAGCTAAATAAGTCAATTTTAAAAGGACGAATATGGTATGAAACCATTATTGTAAAAAGGCAAGGAAAAAGTTCCCACACAGGAAAAAAAATAGTTTGACTATTACCTGGGAGAGAGGGAGAAACATTAACTAGATAGTAGTTAAGAGTTCATTCTAGTGAAGGAAAAGGCAACATAAAATATGGGGGAAGTTAGCACAACATGATCAAGGCAAAGGGAGACACTGGGAGGAGCATAGGGTTAAAGGTAACAAAGATAAACACTATTACACCCCCAACCCTGCAATAACAATTTTATCCTAAATCTCCAGTGGATACATAGATAGACACGCAAGTTGAACGGGAGTGGGAAGGTGAATAGTTTTACACTCACAAATCTACATGATACACATACCCCCCACACACACACACACAAATACACATACAGAAATACGTATGTGTGTGTGAATAGATTTGACAGTGAATTTTTAAAAGAGGGGACAATGGGAACTTATGGCTGTCCACTGCAAGCCCTTGCTTTGATGTAGCCTTTGACACTGACCATTGTCCTGATTCTAAAGGAGTTGCCTTATTATAGCCTTTTCCTACACTGACGATTTAGATTTATAGACCTCATCATTGTTGGGTCTGTGAGTCTTCTTTTGCAGTTGAACACTGTCCAGTGTCAACTTTATTGCCAATTCTCATCCAGTATGATTTAATGTAGAATCGTTGATTCTGTTGATGGGGAAAAATTAAGTAAAGTTTGTGTTTAATAACATTAGTAGAATGATTTGTGATTTTGGACTTGTATTTCTTTGAAAATAAGTGAAATAAAAATTTTCAAGAGAGAGTTGACACAATACTGGAAAACGTATTAGACTAAGTATATTGTTGACTGTCGTAATTCAATAATCCAAGGTTAGGGTTTCCACTCTCCAAGTTTCAATAATAGGAATGAATAATTTGCTTGGACTGATGTCAGATGGCAAATAAATGTGCATGGTGGGGAAAATTTCCCCAACTTAAAATGGTTTAAAATAAATATTTTCACAGAATATTGTCTTGTTTTGTTGCATATAATTAGAATGCTTAAGACAACTCTACTGGCATAATGCAACATGGAAAGCAGAGTCAATTGTCTATAAAAATAAAAATTCATTTTTGCAGGATGTGATTGAAAAACTATATGTGCCACAAAGGCATGTAAAAAAGACAAAGTGGCTTGTGTAACATATGCAAACAATTCAGCTATCACTGGAGAGACAATTCGCATATCAAGGAGTTTGTCTATAGCATATGTCCATTTAAAAATTCATATTTAGAGAATGATTTGATTACCTTCATTTGAAATGCTTTGATGGTGATAATAAGAGTTTCAAATTCACATGTCCAGACATCCAGGTATTCCTTATTTAATTCATTCATTTGATAACCAGTTATTTTGCGTGTTCTATGTGCAAGGAACTGGGCCAATGACAGAAATAATGGAATAAATTAGAGATGGACCATGACCTCAAAGAGTTTATATCCTTATGTAAGAAGAAAATAAATATATGCCAGAAGGAACTAACAATAGATAACGAGACTGCTTCAACAGTGTGTATGAGAGTCTAAAATCAGAGGCACCGGATATGAGTAAATAGAGCAAGCCTGAATGTGAATCCTTAACTCCATCTTAAAGTCTTGATAGGAGTTTAGAATCCATGTTGAATTTTAAAGTTGCATTTTATAACAGCAGTTTCTCTAAACTTTGTGCTGACCTAGCCATATACCCTAAACCTATTTCCCCCCACTCTGTGGTGTGGCAGATGGGATATCACAGCCTATTCTCAGGAAATCTTTCCTTTGTGATCAAGCAGATGTACAGTGTGATAGCCTATGCCCAAAGAGTCTTGATGCACAGCATTGTCAATAAATCTTCTGTACAATGAACCCCTAGGAACAGACATGCCTGAGAAAGCAATTTTAGTAGCGAGTTCCCAGAATAATATTTCTAGCCATTGTCCTGTGACCATCCTGTAATTTACTGAAGAGCACATATGTGCACAGCTATGCACTCTTTCAGTGAAATGAAATTACTTACTATGGCTCTTCTATCCGTGTTTTTCTAACTCCCATCAAATGACGGGGTGAGAAAATGCCTATAAGGTGGGCAAAATACTAATACAGTATAGAGGATTGGTCAATTTTGCCATTACACTGGTTAGATAAGTGAGCTATCACAGAGGCAGCAAGAGAGGAGAATCCCATGACCATTAGAAAAGAACAGCTGCCAGTGGATAGTGTGGGAGATACTTGTCTAAAGTGTTGGAAGCAGCAGAAGGAGCAGATGCTGCAGCACCAAGATCATAACACCAAGCAGAGGAGACTTTCAGGCAGAGAGGGAAGTGGGGAGCTTCCTGGCCCTTGAAGGCAGAGGAAAGGGACTATGTAGCTAAGAAGCTGAGGACCAGAGAGACATGTCTGCCAGCATGGTTGAGAAGGGATGGTGGACAAAAGAACGGTATCCTTTACATTTTGTAATTTGTGAGCTTCCCTAAATCTCCCATAATCATGAGTATTGTCTGTGAGTTCTGTGTGGCCATTGGTATGAATTATTGGACCCAGCCAAGAAGTAGAATGAATGTGGTAGGAACCTTTATCCAATCATGCAATACCACCTATATGGGTTTTTTTTTAATTAAATACTTTTATTGGGGGCTCTTACATCTCTTATCACAATTCATACATTCATCCATTTTGTCAAGTACAATTGTACTTAGACTGCCATTATCATTTTCAAAGCATTTTCTTTCTAGTTGAGGCCATGATAACAGCTCCTCATTTTTTCTCCCTCCCTCATGAGCACTTAATAAGTTATAGATTGTTATTTTCATATCTTATATTGTGCTCTGCCGCCCTTCACCCACTGCAATCCCACCTATATGTCATCCACCCTTTAAAACCCAGCCAAATCCACTGCCATGGAATCAAGTCCGACATAGTGACTTTTTCTTTTCAGGGACATAATGATAACTGTGTTGAACATTGCATTGCATTGCGTTAAATATGAGAGTATTCTTGCCTTAATGTTGAAACGGCTCTAGGTAAAATTATTGAAACTATTTAAAATACAGTGAACAGTCAATCTGCTTTAATCAATTTTAATAGCACAAAGTAAAATCCTTTGTGATTTAATGCTACGTTCATAAAATGATTTCAGGGATAGAGATCTAGTTTACTTTCCATGAAGCCATCCGGTAACCATGAGGTGTGAACAATTGTTAACAAATTAATAACAGCCGAGTTCTTCCAACCACTCTTTTCCCCCCTCACTGTCCATTTAAATGATTTTGTACATATCTTTAAGTCTATTGAAGAAATTGCTGAATGAATCAAATTTACACTGAGCATTTCATCTGTATTTTGTCTCACTGAGGAAGAAGATCTGCAAGATATTGTTTCATCTTTTTTAAGGAAAAAAACAAATCCTTTGCCATAGACTCAATTCCAACTCATAGAGCCCCTATATAGTATTTCAAAGGCTGTAAATTGCTAACTGCAAGGTCAATAGTTCGAACTCACCAGCCACTCTGGGAGAAAGCAGTTCTACTCTGTCCTATTTATGAGTCAGAATCGACAGCATTGCAGTGAGACTCTGTCAAACTTTATGGGAGCTGATGGCATCATCTTTCTCCCACAGAGCAGACGAGGGGTTTGAACCTTGAACTGCCAGCCTGTATAAAGGACGTCTCAAATATAATTTACGATTTTAAAGCCACTGCTCTATTTCCAAAGCTCTCTAAAATTACATATGTTATATATATTCAAAATGTGCTGGCCACCAAATTGTTTATTCTACTGTACAATAGCATGAACTTACTTCAAAAATGCCATTAAGAAATCCTTCTAAAGTGCATTTGACCTTGGTATAAACATTGAAAATTGGCTGTCAGGCTTGTATGGCCTAGAAATAAGCACTTAAAAACAGCTAGTCAGTTTGTAAATCCTAGTTAGCCTGTCACTTTTATGCTTAGCATTTTTAATGTTTTACATGAAAATGCTATTAGATTAAAATGTTCATTATGTAGTGGTCTATGATTATTCTTTTAAAATCGTATTTAATTAAATTTTATCTACAAATATAATTTCAGTTTGGTGCTATAGAAGAGTAATTTTTAAAGAAGATATGGTCATACTATACTGTATGATTCGTTCTCTCTAACTTTATTGAAAATAAACTTTAGTCAATTCTATTTAGTATGTTTAAGCACTTTCAATTAAGCAAAACGTTTATATGTTTGTTTAAGTTATATAAAAATTCAAAGTTATTATTTCAAAGAAGTTATTCCAGATGGATCAATTATTATTTATACAATTGATTTTAAAAGTATCTGTTGAAAAATATTGGAAAGAAATACATAAATTATGGTAGTGATTATTACTGTGTTTTTTTAATTGTATGCTTCTTTCTCTCCATTATTGTAATAATAATAATAATATAAATATTTTAAAATAAGAAAAACAAATCCTTGGTGGATTCTCATCCACAATCATATTACTCAGAATGAGGATATGGCCAGAACTCCTAAAATAGCCTGGTCTGTGAAAGGGAATTCAGAATTGAACTCATACTGAAATACCACAGTTTTAAAGTTCAGAGAAGAGTGTTTAAAATTTAACATGTTGGTATATGATTGAGCTATTGGATTTTATTACTTAATAAAATAGTTAAAAAGCATTTAATATAATTACAAAAGTTATACTGTTGATTAATAATGACATCATGCTTGGTAAAATAGAGGATCAGTGAGAAAGAAGACCACTGTGTGGTCTCCTTCCCAATATGATTGCTGAGGACAAATGGGGGCTTAAGCAAGTGTGTTGAAGAAAGCTGATGGTGCTCGGCTATCAAAAGATACAGCGTCTGGGGTCTTAAAAGCTTGCAGGTAAACAACCAGCCATCTAGTTCAGAAGCAACAAAGCCCATAGGGAAGGAGCACACCAGCCTGTGTGACCACGAGCTGTCGAAGCGATCAGGTATCAAGCATCAAAGAACAAAAAAATCATATCATTGTAAATGTGGATGAGTGCAGAGTGGAGACTCAAAGCCCATCAGTAGGCAACTGGACACCTCCGGTGTGTCTCCTTCCCGATATGATTGCTGGCTGCAGCAAAGGTCTCCAACATAACAACAATTGTAAGGATGGTGCCAGGACCAAGCAGGATAGAGTAAAACTGCTACTTAGGGTTTCTAAGTCTAAATCTTGATGAGAGCACAAAGCCTCATCTTTGAGCAAATGGTGGGTTTGAACTGCCAACCTTGCCATCAGCAACCCAACACAGTCAGCATGTCCATGGTGGCTGTCATTAAACCAAAATCTTTGATGATGACCTAATAAACGTAACCCAAAATTTAACTTGCTTGCACTCTTTAGTCAGTATAGTCATATATGCCTTAACATCTATCTATAAAGTGTTGAACCCAAGTAGAGAGATTCATAGATGACTAAATTAGTCCCAGGAATTATTAGTTGAGCATAAAGGACCGTATTGTATTTAAAGATTTAGAGAAATGTAAAAACAAAACAAAAAGCTGAACTGGGAACATATGAATCAGAATATATATATATATACCATTTATATAATCAGAATATATAAAGTTTATCCATGAAAATAAGCTTTGCCAAACCAAGAGTCTTCAAGTAAACACATTTTAGCCCTTGTGAGAAACAGAGTCAGCCTTTTACCTTTCTGGTAGCTATGCCTTTGAATTTTCTAGATAGCTTCCTAATGCAAATGGAAGCTCCTTAATTTTTATTAAAAATACCATTTATTGAGACAGATACTGCCTTAGAAAATAGTGATGTCGATATTACTACAAGACATATCTTGCTGTAATAAAGCTACAGTAAAAAATCTAGAAGTCAGCCCAGAGGATGTACACTGGTACAGATAGGAACTGGAAATACAGGGAATCCAGGGCGGATGATCCTTATAGGACCAGTGGTGTGAGTGGCGATACTGGGAGGGTAGAGAGGGAGGGTGGGGTGGAAAGGGGGAACTGACTACAAGGATTTACACATAACCTCCTCCTTGGGGGACGGACAACCGAAAAGTGGGTGAAGGGAGACGTCGGACAGGGCAAGATATGACAAAATAACAATTTATAAATTATCAAGGGCTCATGAGGGAGGGGGGAGGGAGGGGGAAAATGAGGACCTAATGCCAGGGGCTTAAGTAGAGAGGAAATGTTTTGAGAATGACGAGGGCAATGAATGTACAAATGCGCTTTACACTATGGATTGTGATAAGAGTTGTATGAGCCCCTAATAAAATGATTTTTAAAAAATCTAGAAGTCCTTCCTTTTACATACTAGGTAGGAACATGTTAAGCCTCCTTAAATGCAAACTTTTTAACTCACTGTTGATAGCCTAACTTATTCCATATTTTCTCTGACCACCCTCTCAGGCCCTTTGGGATTTTTAGAATGTTCTGTATTGCTCACAGGCAAATATGTTAACTACCACTAGATGCCTCCTGGAAGGTTCGCCCAGACAACATAGAGAAGCCTCTCCTGATTGCCTTACCTGATTGCTGGGGCCCAGAAGATGATTCCTGTTATCTAAGTAGTCAACAGAGACATCCTGAAGCTGCCCAAACCTTATTATTCTGTCTACTTTTTCATGCTCAGCACCTGGATCTCATGATTACCCCCAAACCCGAGTCAATGTACAACATCTGTATGGGACTCCCCCAGGGTGTGAATTCCAAATAAAAAGCATATCATTTCTTTGTATTCTGAAAACCAATAGTAACACTCCATCAGGAGAGTGTGTTTTGCTGCCGGGTCTCTTCACTGGTGTCACTTTTAAAACCTTTTTTTCTCTCCAATTTGGAGTTCGTGAATTGACTCTGCTGTTCCAGGGCATCAAGAGGTAACATTTTTATGTTCTGTAGGTCTTATTTCTGGATTGCATTCTGCATATTTTAGCATCACCTCTTATAACATTAAAAAATATCTTCATGTAAACTCTACCTTTATTTTTCTGTTGTTGATAGCACTACTTAATGTAGCTGAATCCCATGGAGAGATGGTGCACATATATGCAGTGTTGGGAAAAGACATATAGTACACATAATGAATTGGAAGGGACAATAAGAAGTTTGAACAGTGTGGATTGATAGTTGATGCAGTCAGATTCCATTTAAAAATGATTATTCAAACTACGGAGTGAGGAATGTGTCATTTGACTGCCAGGGAAATGGATAAAACCAGCATGGAAGAGATATGAATGTCTCAGTAATGTAGAAAGGAGGGAAAGATCATGGCCTCCATTACCTAGTGCTTTTATAGTATAAAAATGTCAACTGGGTAGCTTTAACTAACAGAAATTTATTTTTCACAGGTTAGGAAGCTAGTAGTCCAAATTCAGGGCACCGGTTCTATGGGGAAGGACTTTGTCTCTTTTCCGTGTCTGTTCCTAAATTCCATGCCTATTATTACAGAGTTTGTATCTTCCCTCCATTTGTTCTTACTTTCTTGCATTATCCGCCTTTTTATACCTCAACAGAGATTTATTTAAAAATACCCTACATTAATACTGCCTCATTTACATGACAAGGAAATCTATTTCCAAATGGGATTATAACCACACGTGAGGATTTACATGTTTGTGGAGGTACAATTAAATCCATAGCAAGCATCTTCACTATGGAAATGCCAAGTGATGCAGCAAAGATCATAAAGGGCCCACTGACTATAAGGAAGAAACTGAGGGCTTTAAAAATTACTATTAATGGAGGGGAAGATGGCAGACCAGGGGACCCGCTTACTTTGAGAGCTCTCTCAAACAAGGTGGGTTTGGTGTCCAGGTAGCCAAGTGGTAGGAGTCTGGTGAGTGAAATATCCCTCCGGGCCAGTACCCCATCCATACCCCACACATCTGTCCTGAGCCAAGGCCTCGGTGATCCAGGCCCCGATTCTTGGGACATCGCAGGTGACTAAGCCCCCGCCATCGCAACCTAAACTAGCTCTAGCCCGACTCCATCCACAGACCAGGATCCTGCGTCTGGAGTTGCTTGCCGGCTCTGTTAAGACAGGTGGTGGCAGGACCCCTGTCAGCAGCCGCCCACTCGTGGGACCCCACTAGGAGAGTAGCTTCTCCTTCCCACGGGTCCCTTCTCTCCACGTGGCAGCCATCTGCCCCTGGGCCCACATGCCTCCCTCCATCCATCCAAGCCCCAGGTGGCTGACCTGCAATCAAATGAGGGCTGCCTGGGAGACCCTCACGGGGGAACATCAAACCCCACTGCTGCCTGGGACCTCTCCACCAGCACCCCGTTTGCCAGCTGGACGCCCCCACAGCCTAGCTCCCACTCCATTCCCGGCCCGGGGCTTCTCTCCACAGCACTGCGTCTCTGCAGGAGCCCCAGCAGAGCGCTAAACCGGCCTGCCGGAGAACAGTGGGTGCTCCTGCCCCCGGGCATGCTGGCGGCGGGGTTCTGCCCGATTGCCAGAGCGACCTTGTCCTCCCTGGGGCATTGAGGGATTTCGCGTGCCCAGCAGCTCCGAGCCTGCCATTCAGCATGCTCGCCGCAGGGCGGAGCATGGTCACCATTGCTGGCTGCTTCCCGCCAGAGCCACCGCTGTCCAATCCGGCGCGGAACACATTGCATAGGAGCCTGCGCCGCTCATAGGGTCAGCGGCTCTATTGATACACGTCCACCCACCGGCTAGGGAGACTGTGAAACAGCTTTTTGGCCCCCACAGGAGCTGTCGGTGTGCTCCGCCAGCGCCTATCACACCAGTGCCCCCCGGGATCCCCAGCGCCAGCTCCAAGCATATGGGAGAGGAGGAGGTGAAACTATTGCTATTTGCAGATGACATGATC
>NW_022103948.1:530322-531346 GCF_000313985.2 Echinops telfairi
CCCCCAACTACCAGGACCCCAATTCTACCTTGCAAACCTGGTTAGACGAGAGGATGCACAGCGGTACAGATGGGAACTGGAAATGCGGGGAATCTAGGACAGATGAACCCCTCAGGACCAGAGGTGACAGTGGCGATACCAGAAGGGAAGGGGGGCGTAGAAAGGGGGAATCGATCACAAAGATCTACATATAACCTCCTCTTTGGGGGATGGGCAACAGAAGGGTGGGTGAAAGGAGATGCCGGGCAGTGTAAGATAAGGTATAATGATAATTTATAAATGATTAAGGGTTCATGAGGGAGGGGGGAGTGGGCAGGGAGGGAGGGGAAGGAAAATGAGCTAATTCCAGGAACCCAAGAGGAAAGTGAATTTTGAGAATAATGAGGGCAACAAATGTATAAGTGTGCTTTACACAACTGATGTATGTATTGTGATGAATTGTATGAGCCCCAATAAAATTATTTTTAAAAATTATTATTATTCATTATTTGCCTAGTTTTTAGGGGACTATCGTTGATAACTTTCACTATCTTGCTTGTTGTTACTGTTAGTTACTGGCGAGTCTATTCTGGAAGGTGTTGTGCAAGGTAGAACTGTGCAATGTGGGTTTCAAGGCTGTGACCTTTCAGAAGCAGGCTTGTATCCAAAGGAACGTCTAAGTGGGTTGAGAGCACCAAGCCTTTGATGAGCAGTAGCACACTTAATACTTTCGTTACCCACAGACAACAAGAGTGAAACCGGCAAGAGCCTGAACTCCACAGGCTGTTGTTTCTACTGGTCTCACAAAGTGTTCTCTCTTGGAGAGCGTGAAGTCTTAACACTTTTCTATTACCTTCTATGAGTAAAGAAATGTTGAGATATCCTTTGGTGACAGGGTCCCACCTTGAATAGGTCCAGTTCTTTTGGTTTTACAATAATATGCTGAGTTCAACAGACTCGAGTTACAATGGACAGAAAATAAATTTTGAAGTGTGGTCTATTGCAAAGATGTTTTTCACATTCTGTGGGTGACTTTCTTTTTCTT
>NW_022103948.1:531624-542134 GCF_000313985.2 Echinops telfairi
CATAGTATTTTATTTTCCTATCAATCAGATGGGGTTAGAGCACTTCCCCAAATACCTCTAACCATACTTTAACTAGGTAATACAATTACTGATTGGTTTCTGAAAGTCTTATCATGCATGTTCTCAAGTCAGTCACCTGGAACATGGTAAAAAGATCGGATAAGATGGTAAAAGACACCACACCAATGAAGCCTTATGCCATGTTTCTGCTTTAACATGTGGTTTACAAGAACACAATAAAATCCCATATATCAGGTGATTAACAAAAAATAAAACTGACAGAGAAACATAAAGCAGGAGATTTTGAAGATAACAAATTAAATATACATATATACTCGAGTATAAGCCAACCCTAATATCAGCCGAGGCACCTACTTTTACCACAAACACTGCATTAAAATGTGCTGAAAAACTCGGCTTATACATGAGAATATACGGTAGATATAATTATTTATCAACAAAATCAATATCAATCACCACGTTAGGTACTCATAAGGCCTATTTCTGAATTGGATTCTTTTAGTGCCCCATGGAACCTAAGGATAGAGTTAAGGACTGAATTACAACAATGAAGAATTGATGTATAAAGTTAATAGACAGGTAATTAAAAAGATGGAAATTACAAGTGGTATTTAGATGAATACACACATAGATTCTTCAGGCAGTCACCTGCAAACAAGAAACCAGATTTGCTGTGGTACATTTTATGCTACAGTTCCTACTTCAAGTTACAATTGCATTCCAGAACACCACAACTGGAATTTTGCTTGAGAAGGATAGTAGCCAGGATGTATCGTGAAAGAAAATGACTTGCCAAGAAACAGAACAGCACCACGGGTATTTTCAATGATGTGGGCTGTAACAATAAATCTCCTCACTGCACCCAAAGACTAGCAAATCAGACTAGCAGAGATCATACTGCAATGTTATTCCAGATAGCCAACCAATGAGGCTGAACTACCCTTTGGATATAGAGCAGTGGTTCTCAAGCTTCCTAATGTCATGACCCTTTAATACAGCGCCTCATGTTGTGGTAACCCCCCAACCATAAAATTATTTTCGTTGCTACTTCATAACTTTAATTTTGCTACTGTTATGAATTGGGCAAACCCTGTGAAAAGGTCATTTGACCCCCAAAGGGGTTGCACCCACAGGTTGAGAACCGCTGATATAGAGTAACTCTCTAGGGAAGACACTCATGTTCAAATTGGAACAAAGATTCTTCTGTGGATATTTGTCCCCATGTCCCAGCGTTAAATTTCATGCAATCCCGAAAAGCAAAAAAGGGATTCCTCTAGAAAAGGAAAATAGCAAGGATTTAGCTTGTTGACAGAGGCTAACTACGAAAATTAGAAGAGATAATACTGCTAATTAAGTGTTTCAGAACACCAATAATGGTATTTTCATCGCTATGGATAGTAACAATAAATTTCACTATTACTAAGAAAAGCCATTGGAATTTGAAGGGATACTATTGCAATTTTAGTCGACAGTGTCATCAAAATCATATAGCATTACTTCTTGGGTAGAAAGTAACTTTCAAAATAAGTGGCCAGACATTAATCTCCAAGGAGGAACAAACATTTGTTTTTTAACATTAGGTCCCATGTCCCAGCATCATATTTCAGATAATCCATAAAGGTAACACAGAGCTATGTAAAGAGAAAGGCAATAGCAAGGATTAAGCTGCTCAAAACGGTCAACAATGAAAATTAGACCAGTCAATGCTGCAACCTGAGTAGAGGTAGCCCTTCAAAGGGACAAGACCCTCAAAATATGCGTAAACATGAATTCTCACACTTACCTGCAACCATTGACAGAGATGTGCCAGAGTTGATTTCACCCCAGGCTTCCTCCTTCAAATGGTATTGTATTTCAGAACACCAACGCCGGCCATTCCATTGATATAGGTAGTAGGAAGAAATATCTGTGCCACTGAAGAAAATAGTTTAGCATTAGAAGGGATACTACTTCTATGAGCCTATATTTATAGGTTTAGTATTAAGGTAGCAGAAGGACATTGGGCCTCCACTCAAGTACTCCCTCAATGCAACAACACTTTCTTGTATTAAATTGGCATTCTATGATGCTCACCTTCCCGTCACAACCGCTGAAGACAAAGCGGGTGAAAAAGCAAATGTGGTAAAGAAAGCAGATGGTGCCCAGCTATCAAAAGATATAGCGTCTGGGGTCTTAAAAACTTGAAGGTAAACAAGCGGCCATCTAGCTCAGAAGCAACAAAGCCCACATGGAACAACATATCAGCCTGTGTGATCACGAGGTGTCGAACGGATCACTGAAGATAAATGGGTGCATAAGCAAATGTGGTGAAGAAAGCTGATGGTGCCTGGCTATCAAAAAGTATAGCATCTGGGGTCTTAAAGGCTTGAAGGTAATCAAGCGGCCATCAAGCTCAGAAGCAACAAAGCCCACATGGAAGAAGCACACCAGCCTATGCAATCACGAGGTGTCGAAGAGATCGGGTATAAGGCATCACCAGAACAAAAAATCCTACCATAGTGAATGATGGGGGGAGTGTGGAGTGGAGACCCAAAGCCCATGAGTAGGCCACTGGAGACCCCTTGCAGAGGGGTCTCGGGGAGGAGACGGACCAGTCAGGGCGCGATGTAACAACGATAAAAAATACAACTTTCCTCTAGTTCCTAAATATTTCCTCCCCGCTCCCACTATCATGACACGAATTCTACCTTGCAGGTCTGGCTAGACCAGAGGATGTACACTGGTACAGATAGGAACTGGAAATACAGGGAATCCAGGGCGGATGAGCCCTACAGGACCAGTGGTGTGAGTGGCGATACAGGGAGGGTAGAGGGAGAGTGGGTAGGAAAGAGGGAACCGATTACAAAGAACTATATGTGACCTCCTCCTTGGGGGACGGACAACCGAAAAGTGGGTGAAGGGAGATGTCGGACAGGGCAAGATATGACAAAATAACAATTTATAAATTATCAAGGGCTCATGAGGGAGGGGGGAGCTGGGAGGGAGGAGAAAATGAGGACCTAATGCCAGGGGCTTAAGTGGAGAGGAAATGATTTGAGAATGATGAGGGCAATGAATGTACAAATGCGCTTTACACAATTGATGTGTGCATAGATTGTGATAAGAGTTGTATGAGCCTCTAATAAAATGATTATAAAAAAATAAAGAAGGGATACTACTTGGAATTTAGTTGAAGCAGACCTCAAAGTGACAAGTAACTAACACTGGCTGTCGTAGTTACATAATCTGGTGTCAATTTGGAACTTGAGGGGATTAAGAGTGAAGAGATGAAGTCTAGTCTATCAATCACATTATATCCAATGAGGCCTCAGTGTGGGCATGGCTTTCTCTTGAGAATTCTGAGAAATGCCTGTATTTTCCTCCTTTGAGGCAGAAGATACTACACTCTTTCTTGGCTCACTTCCTATGAGACATCCCTGAGGAGAAGCAACATGGACCTACCTTGATGGACCTACACTGATGCAGCCCTGGGAGATGAAGGAACCATGTGGAGACCCATGCTAGTGCTGAGATGCTTCTACTGCCACTGGATCCACAAGACTTAGCACCCACGGGCTTTTGATTGTCCTGCATTCAGCGTCATTGCATGTGTTTCGTGAGTCTGAAGAGGACTTTATAGATTGGTATCAGACATATGGGCTAATATTGGAGTTATCGACTTGATCTGGACTGGGCTGGGATGTTTTCTCAATATTCAATTGCTCTTGTATATAAACCTCTGTCATATACATATGAGTCTCCCTGGATTTGTTTCTCTAGTCTACCTGGACCAACATACTGGGATATGGAATTATTCTCAAACTAAGTGTCCATAGACTCATTTCCAATGAGGAACAAAGAATTGTTTGGGGATATTTCTGCCCCTGTGTGTCAGTATTGAATTTCATGCTGTCCAGAATAATAACCACAGGAATTTCCAGTGAAGAGGTCAGTGGCAAGTATTATCCTCCTTGAGTGAGAGGCAGACAGTGAAGATCAGAAGAGAGAATATTGCATTTGAAATACAGGAAGAGCTCCAAACAGCATGGACATTAATTTTAGCATGTAGAGTCTTTCTCACTGAAATTCTGCAGACACTCATCTGAAAAAGTAGGCAGAGATGTACTTGCGTCGATTTCAACCCAAACATCCTCCTTCAAATGAGATTGCATTACAGAACACCAACACTGACATGTCCACAACATGGGCAGTAGTAATGAATTTCTGTGCCACTGAAGAAAAGCCTCTAGAACAGTGCTTCTCAACCTGTGGGTCGTGACCTCTTTGGGGGTTGAATGACCCTTTCACAGGGGTCACCCAATTCATAACAGTAGCAAAATGACAATGATGAAGTAACAATGAAAATAATTTTATGGTTGGGGGGTGGTCACTACAACATGAGGAACTGTATTAAAGGGTCATGGTATTAGGAAGGTTGAGAACCACTGCTCTAGAAGTAGAAGGGACATTACATCAACTTTAGTCAAAGTAGTCCTCAAAACAACAGGGAACACCACTGGGATATGGATTAATTCTCAAAATAAGTGTTCAGACACTCATCTCCAATGAGGAACAAAGATCTGTTTGCAGACATTTGTCCCCCAGGCATGTCACTATTAAATTTCTTGCAGTCCAGGAAAATAACAGGAATTTCCAATGAGGAAATTAGTAGCGATAATTATTCTCTTCAAGCATCAGATGAGGAAGGTCAGAAGAGAGTATATTCCAATTGAAGTATGTGAAGTGTTCTGAATAACATGGACATTAATATTTGCATGTACAGGAGTTCTCACAGAAATTCTGCAGAAACTCATCTGCAAACGTGGGCAGAGATTTGCTTCAGTACAATTCACACCATGCATCCTCCTTCAAATGGGATGGTATTCGAGAACACCAACACTGACATGTCCATGATAGAGGAAGTAGCAATAAATTTCACTGCTGCCAAAGAAGAGCCATTATAATTAGAGGACCTACTACTGCAACTTTAGTGGAATTCGTCCTCAAAATGACAAGGAAATAAATAGTTCATGGTAATGGAGTAATTCTCAAAATAAGAGGCCAGGCATTTATCACCCATGAGGAACAAAGAGGTTTGTTGCCGTACATTTGGCGACATGCTTCAGCATTAAATGTCATGTATTCCAGAATTTCAACCCAGGGATGCCACTAGAGGAGGGCAGTAGCAAGGAGTTAGCCTGCTCTAAGAGCCTGACAATGAAAATTAGAAGACACAATATTGCATTGTCAGCAGAGATAGGCCTCCAAAAGGATTGTTCATTAATTATTGAACTTAGAGCAATTCTCATAGAAAATCTTCAGCTCTCTACTGCAACCCAAGACAATGGTTTGCTTGGGTACATAGGGCCCCATAAAAAGACCCCTGTTGGCATGGTGGTTATTTATTGGGCTTCTACCTGCAAAGTCAGAAGTTCAAAACTACCATCCCCTCAGTGGAAGAAAGATTGGGCTTTCCATTCCTATAAAGAGTTATGGTTTGAGAAATTCATAGGGCAGTTCTACCAGGGTCACTATGAGTCGCTAGAGACTCAATGGCAATGAGTTCTATGGCCCCATGCTTCCAGCATTCAATCCAGATCACCACCACAAGAATTCCCAGTGATTAGGGAAGTAATAACGAATTAGGCTGCTCAAACAGGTAAAGCATGAAAGTTAGATGTGGCAAAATTGCAACTTGAGTACAGGGAGAGCTGCAAATTATATGACCATTGATAGTTATAGATAGAGTGGTTCTCACAGAAAATTCCCAGTCATCCGCAAACATGGAAAGAGATTTGCATGGGTATATTTATCTCCAAGGTTCCTCCCTCAAAATGAATTTTTATTTCAGAACACCAACATTGGCATTTCCATTGATATTGACAATAGCAATATATTTCACTGCTACAACACTAGAATGTGAAGAGATAATACTGTAACTTGTAGTCAAGGTTGTTCTCTAAATGACAAGGGGGTTACTTATTGCATATGAAATAATTCTCAAAATATGTGGTCAGACACTCATCTTCAAGGAAAAACATTTTCTTAATAAAAAGATCATTGTATTGGGGGCTCTTACAGCTCTTATAACAATTCATACATCAATTGTATCAAGCATCTTTGTACATATGTTTCCATCATTATTTTCTAAACATTGACTTTCTATTGAGCCCTTAGTATCAGGTAGTCTTTTTTCCCCTCCCTCCCCCACCATCGTGACCCCTCGATAAATTTTAAATTATTATTATTTTCATATCTTATACCGACTAGCTGTCTCCCTTCCCCCATGGTTTCTGTTGTTCATCCCCCTGGGGGGTGGGATGGTGGTGGTGGTGGTGGGTATGTGTTGATCATTGCAATCGGTTCCCAGAGGAGAAAAACACCTTTTTAGATCTTATTTGCCCCATGTTCCAGCTTTAAATTTCAAGTAATTCAGAAAACCACTGTAGGAATTTCCATCGAGGAGGGCAATATCTAACAAATGAAAATTAGAAGAGATAATACTGTGTTGTTTTTTAGTCTAAGTAGACTTACAAATGACATGGAAATTACTTGTTGGATACAGAGTAATTCTCATAGGAAATACCCAATCATCTGCATCCAAGAACAATTTTTGCTTGGGTGCATTTGATCCCATAGTTCCTCCTTCAAAATGAAATTCATTGTTGACCACCACCACTGGAATTTCCATTTAGCAGGATAGAAACAAGGATTCACCCTGCTAGCCAAAGAGCTAAGCCAAGCTTTCCAAATAATCATTAGATTCTTAAGTCTGAGAAAGAAATAAAACCATTTGTAATTGAATGCATTGTGACTCATGACAACTCTAAATGTTTCTAAAGAACTATATAGGTTTTTTTTTTAATCAGGTTGTGACTTTTTGGAAGATCCACAGGCTTTTCTTCATAGGCACCTTTGAGTTTAAATTGCCCATCTGTTGGCTAATCATCTAGACTTAAAGTTATGTACACCACTAAGAGATTCCTGTATCTCGTGAAACCCTGTATTATGCCATCCATCAAGTAACAGGGGAGGGCACCCTTTTTATTAGCTCAGTTTGGGTAACCTTGGTGAATTGGGTGTGAAATTAGCTCCACATGTTGAGAATTCTGCTATACTGACATTCCTAATTCTAGGCCTTCACTATTTGTCCTTGGGAATCTCTAGGTTCCCATTTCACCTGTTATTTTTACTATCACCTTATTTCACATTGAATGGTGGCTCAGTAAACACCAATTATGAATTGAGAAATACACATTCTAAGGCATCATCCCATGTGTACTTAATTTACAATGATATAGATGAAGGCCCAACAATGTTTTAGCAAACCGTTTGGGTGCATACAATGCATGTGAGTTTAAGAAAACTCATACCAAACTCACTGTGATCTGGTTGATTCTGAAAAGCAAGCAAAACTCTATTCATTACTTCTGTGCTTTTTTGATAAAATATAATCTTCTTTTGGCCCCATAAATTGCGTAGATCCAAAGCAGACAATATCACATTGTTCCATAAGCCTATGAGCCTTAAGGGTTCATGCAGAACTCACCACAACATGCAACCTCCTTCAGCAATCTGGGTTCGCAGCCCCCTGATGGTTCTCAGAGATTATTTTAATAATGGATTGCCTCCAGTGTGAAATTGGATCCCAACTTCCAGCAGGGATCTTTGGATTAGTGGATTTTTCTCAGGGAGCAGCTTCCTCTTTTTATGTTCAGAGGTCATTCGCTGGATCTACAGTCAATTTACTGTTGAGCTGGCCTCAACGGAGGTGAGCTTTCTGAAGCCCCTTGCACTTGGCTTAAGGCAAGAACAGTGTTCCTCTTTAATGAGGATGGAAAACTTGCCTACCATGACAAGTATCTCAAAAAAATGTTTCCTCAATTCTGTCACTTCAACTCCTTTGTATCTCTTAAGTGAGCAAGGAGCTATTGCTAGCAGCCTGGTTTTAGTCCAGTTCCTTTTCAACTATGGGCGCAGTTCTACTTGGAGTTGGAATTGACTGTATGGCAATGAGTTTGTTTGGTTGTTTGGTTTGATTTCAGAGGAGCGGCGTTGGTACTCTTTTACCTTGGGAGCCTCTGGTCAAACTCTTATATGACCAAATGGAAAACCAACCACCGTCTGTAAATTGGGTGTGCTTACATCCTCCCCAAGGGTGAAAACACAGGCCTGTAGGTCAAGGGCAACTGGTAGTGCTTCTGTACCACTGTGGCTTCATATTTATATACCCATAGGACAAAAGACTGGCAGGTCCTTCTGGTTTGGAACCTCCTTTTCCATTGCCCTTAAGAGCACAGGTTGTGAAGCCCAGCATTTCTAGGTTCCAATCTGAACTCTGTCACCTATTGTCCCCGTTGTCTTGAAAAGTTAGTTAATTCTGATCCTTATCTTTTGTGTTAGTATACAGGAGAGATTTCAGTGTCTTCTCCGGTAGCAAAGCAGAAACAAAATAACAACTATAAAGCCTCAGTACAATTCCTGGTACCCAGCATACTAACACTCATTATTCATCATATTAACCAAATGTCAGCCAAGGTCTCAAATGTTCAAAACATTGATTGTGGATCCAAGTAAGACAAAATCCTTGACAACGTCAATCTTTTCGCCATTTCTCATGATGGTACGTATTGGTCCAGTTGTGAGGATTTTGGTCTTCCATACATTGAGTTGCAATCCATACTGAAGGCTGCTATCCTTGATCTTCATCAGGAATTCTCCAAATATGATCCCCAAACAACAGTATTAATTTAACCTAGAAACTCCTTAGAAATGCACATTCTCAGGTGATCCAGCACCCTAGACCTACCTAGAACATGCCAGCTATTCAGTAATTCTATCATTAACAACAACTTCCAAAACAAACAAAGAAGTAAACATTTTTCTGGCTTATTTTTGTCTTCAGGCACAAAGCACCCATCTTCCTGACATATTAAAACCTTTCCTCATAAAGTGACCCTTGAAGCGTGACCTCTAAGGTAGCTTGGCAATTGTTGGAAATCTGTATACCCAATCCTACTTACCCAGACTTACAGAACCTGAAGCACGGAGGGTGGGATGCACCCATCACTCTAGACTTTCACGAGCACTTCAGTGATTCTGGTGCACCCCAAAGCTTAAGAAACAACTCTTCTCAAGACCACTGCTTCCCAGCATTGTCTGCAAACGGAAGTATGTGTTTTACCACCAGAGATTATGAATAAACAGCAGTGAAGTGAGGTCTGGCCTACAAGTCTTTTAAACGCTCCCCTAAAAATTCTGAGCACAGTAAGGTTGAGAACCACTACTGTAGGCACCTCCTAGAAAAACATTACCAAATGCAGCAGGAAAGGACATTTGTTTTTCCATCATATCTCAAGGAAATAGCTCATTTGACCTCACGTGGGTTACCATATGTGCTCGCCCCTATACTTTGGCCAGGCAGAAGATTGCTAGCTGGAAGTCATGATTATATTCTCATCCCTAGAGTATGAGAATGGGTCAGTTTCACTTAAGCAAATTGGAATGAAATTCTGGGTGAATGGTTCCTAAAAGAAGAATCATAAAATTGGGAACTGGACTGTGGGAAGAGCAAACAACAGATGGCAAATTAATCATTGTTTGGGCCGAATTTTTATTGCCATGTGTTCTGTTTAGTGTTTCATTTTATGTTTATCCTTTCAATGCTTATCATAGCTACATTCATGGCAGGAAGAATTAATCATGGTCCATGTAACTCCACTAGAAGAGAACATTAGAAAGCACACATCTGGTTTCTTCTGGTTCCTTTTCCCTTTAAAATGTTCTGTTCTGTAACTTTTCCCTATCATAAACTATAACTATAAACTGTAACTATATAGTTCTGAGTCTGAATCTTTCTATGAATCATCAAAACTGAGGATGGTCCTAGGGATGCCTCCCATAACAATGGATAAATAATATGTGATGTGAACACACATATAGTACAAATAACATGGAACTTACTAGAGGAAACTCATGTAACCCTCATGTGAATTCCCAGAGAGAAACCTGAAATCCAGAACAAAGACTTGCTGAGAGGTATCCTTGATCCCATGGTCTTGCTTCAACATGCCACAATATTCTAGAATAGCACTAGAATTCCCACTGTGTGTGGCAATAGCAAGGAATTGGCCTGCCAGGAAAAAGGTATCAGATTAAGAAGACATATTTTTCTTGTATTAAATGTAAATATTCCAAATATATACATATATATGGCTTGAGAATGCTCATTTACTTCTCTAGGTGCTAGGAGCAAGGTCAGTAGTTCAAAACCACCAGCTGTTCTATGGGAGAAAGATAAGGCTTTCTTCTCCTGTAAAGAGTTCTAGTCTCTGCTGGAAAAAATGGATATTTACCTGCAGAAAAATGAAGCAAGAGCCTTACTTCATCCCATGCACAAGAATAAACTCAAGGTGGATCACAGACCTTGAGATAAAACCCCAAACAATTAGGGCCACTAATGAGGGAATTGGGACAAACCTGAGAACCTTGGCACAGGGAATACATAGGC
>NW_022103948.1:545154-550859 GCF_000313985.2 Echinops telfairi
AATAATAATTTATGAATTATGAAGGGTTCATGAGGGTAGGGCGAATGGGGAGGGTGGGGGTAAATGAGGAGCTGATATTAAGGGCTCAAGTAGAAGGCAAATGTTTTGAGAATGATGATGGCAATAAGTGTACATATGTGCTTGACACAATGGATGTATATATGGATTGTGATAAGAATCATACTAGCCCCCAATAAAGTGATTTAAAAAAAAAAGAGTTCTAGTCTCAGAATGAACAAAGGCAGTTCTACTCTATGAGTAAGAATTGACTAGATGGTAGTGAGCAGTGAATTTGTTTTTTTCCCTTTATATATATGTAAATATATACCTACACACACACACACACACACACACACACACATATATATATATATTTCACAAAGGGTTATGACTGGTTCTCACCTTGTGTTGCTACATATATATAGCAAAACATATATGTATGTTTTGGCAGGGTCCTGATTGTTCTTCAAGTGTATTGGAGGGTAGTAAATGAGCATTATCAAGCCATTTATAACAACATAGCATGTAGGTGAAGCGCACAACTTTTTGGCTCATTATCTCGGTTCCAATCTTACATGAGCCAATTACTAGTTAACGTGGGCATGTTTCTTACCTTTTCTAACCCTTGGTTACATCATCTGCAAAATAAAGACAATAGTACTCACCTCATGGTTCTACTGAAGACTATTGCATCACTCTAGGAAAAGCACTTATTAATAGCCAAATAAGTATCACTCAATAAATATTAAATCTCATCACGTTTAGTACATAATCCTCATGTTAACCTCTCAATAGTACTTTTAATGACACTCCCCATTCCTCTTTAGTTGCTGTTTCGTTCTGTCTCTCTATCTTCTTTATTTGGGTTTATTGTCATGATTAATTTCCTTTGCTAGACCAATAAACACGGAAATACTCTGCCAAAGTCCCCAGACACCAGTTTTTCAACATACTCTGCACGGTCTTGAACAATCTAGTTAAAGTCCATGCTTTTAATTGGGAAATTGCAACTTATATATTAATAGCTCCTAAAATGCCTCTTCCTATCACAGACTTCTCATCTGCGTTCCATATATGGATATCCAATTGTATTCTCGTCATTTCTACTTTGTTGAATAACACAACTTTAAACAATTTAGGTGAAAGGCTAAATTGAGGTTAGGTGTTTTTCCCCCTTCTTGGCTCTAATTTTCTAATCCTCTTACAGTATCTCAGTGAATGGCAGCCACTAAGCCATTCATTTAATGGAAGCTGAAATCCAAGCATCAACCTTAACAGCTCTCTTTCACACCTATCACGTCCAGTCCATTACCCCGTTCAGCATAAGTTTCACATATTTTGAAATCTCAAATGAGAATACATGAATGAGTACAGTGTGCAATTTCAAAGAAGCAAAATTAGTAAATATTAAGCCTTGACAATATCCTCACATCCTAAGAATACTAAACTTGATCACCTGTCAGCTTCCAAAATTCCTCTGCCACAAGTTTTTAGACATCATTAATGTTATTTCCAAACAAAAGGCATAATTAAGATGCTACGTAAATTCGACTTTTAATAAAACTTATCCATTGACTATTGTTATATAACAAGATTAAGTGTCACTAAAAACTGATTTAGTTTCCCCTAATGAATGAATACCAGTTACAACTAGATTTTGCTACTTTAGTCACTTCTTTCAATGCATGAGCACTCAAGTTAATTATTGAGTTTACTTCATTTACATTTTCTGTGTTCATAAAAATGAATACCAACTGTATGTCTCAATGATTCTGTGAATATGCAGATGATAAATAAAATGAAATTTTTCTTTAGTATTTATGGATTTTATTTAAATATCAGAAAAATGAATAATCTCATGGGAAACACTAAATTTGCTTGTGGAGAGTTTCCAGTTACTGAAATTGGAGAGGGCAGGAATATCTTTGAGCCATACTATTTGTAGCTATTGAGAAACAAGGTAATATATGATGTAAATTTAGCTCAAATTTATGTTCAAATGACATGATGGTCTATGATTATTGCAATTCATTATAAATATTTTTAATATTTCATATCACATTTGTTATTCTAGTAGTCTAGGAGGCAAACACTGTACAATTCAGCTGACTTCTTTCCAATAATATTAACCTGTTTCTTTAACAAAGTTAAGGACAAAGGAAAATATTATTAATTTGACATCAAATACTTCAGCATACAGGTAGAAAGGGCAGTGGGTGAACTTTTCCTATCATCGGTAAAGATAACATTATATAGACCTTTCTGTACTTGCTGATTTAAGTTTTTATTATCTTAGAATCTCTCTGGTACTATGAATACTCAGCCTAACTTCTTTTCTTGGAAGATAATCTGTTTTGTAACCTTTCTAAAGGATAGCACCAATCATACCAAAGCCTTAAAAAAATACCTGACGAGCCCCAAATTGCCAACAAAATAAGTCCACACTCTAATAGCCAGTATTCAAGACATTCTGCCATCTGGCCTCCAATTGTGTTTCCAAAATTATCTCCCACTGGTTTTCTTCACACATCCTATATTCCAGCCAAAATAAATGACCTAGTTTTCCCTGGGCATATACTGAGTCTTTGCACCTCTGTGGCTTTGTCTCAGCTCTTCCACTGATGCCCTCTCATCATCCCCAAATGCAAACCATCTGTCAAGGTATAGTCCCAAGGCCAAATCAACCATGAAGTCCTGCCAGATTGCTCTATGTGACAGTTAATTTCTCACTCCTCTAATCTTCCTTTCATTTTGACACTAACCACATTCTATTATCTATTTTAAGTATTTATGCACATATATTATAATTTTGAGTATTCTTAAAAGCAGAGCCCTCTTTTGATTTATAATGTCCCCCCCCCCAATACTGCCTGGCTGAGTATTAATTGAATGAATAATTACCTCATTGATAGAGGAAAAGGCAACTTGTAAGTGAACTCTTAGAGGGAAATAGAGCTCACTGATTCTCTTTTATTTTAATAAGTGTCAGTGTTGCTTTCTTGAGTATAAATGTAACTTACATAACCAGAAATCTTCATGCATCAGACTCAGAATGGTTAAACAGAGAGGAGCCACAATTCAGTTGCCAAAAATAGCATAGATTTAATTCCTTATCTTTATTCCTAAAAGAACATTCAAAGTGGTTCAATTATAATAATCTAAGTATTAGCATGACCGTATGTAGATTATTATCTCATCTTGGCAAATCTGATATTTCAGTCATTCACACATTTGGGGAAAGAACCTTATTGTTTAAGTTGCAATTTTATTCTGAAAGGCCCAGTATATAAATGAGAATTAGAATAGCTTTTCCAAAAGGAGGTGATTCACTACCTTTTTCTACCACTGCTGCCCAATTTACTTCACAAATAGCTGTTTTGAAAAGTGCAATTTGGTCTCAATGAGATTACATTCTCATTAACCAATGTGCGTCCAAAATTCATGGGGAGAGAATAAAGAACAAGAATAATAAAACTTTGGAAAATAAGATCGAGAGAAATCTTGCCCTGAACAGACACTAAAATGATCATTTAATTCAAATAGAAGTATGGAAGGATATGTACATAGACAGACTGATATAAAAGGGTTAGCCCACTCCAGTTTGTGAAGCACAAAAGGAGTAGATGCACAGAGATAATAACTTATGCAAGGGTGTATAGGGGTGGGTAGGTAGGGTGGTAGATAAGGAGGTTGAGGGAGTTAAGGGAGCAAACAAAGTATGTGGGGGGTGGGAGAAAGCACTAGAACTGATGTCTATTATACAATTCATTATAAAAATGATTTAACAATGAAAAAAGTTCTAAAATTTATTAGAGTAATGATTGTTCAATTCTTCTTGATATGAGTGAACTATCGAATTGTTTTATATGTAGATTATGAGCCAATAAAACTGTCAGCATGCAGGGTAGCAACCATGAAACATACAACTTTCCTCTAGTCTTAAATGCTTCCTCCGCCCCACTATCATGATCCCAATTCTACCTTACAAATCTGGCTAGATCAGAGGATGTACATTGGTACAGATAGCAACTAGAAACACAGGGAATCCAGGACAGATGACCCCTCAAGGACCAGTGGTGAGAGTGGTGATGCCTGGAGGGTGGAGGGAATGTGGGGTGAAAGGGGGAACCGCTTACAAGAATCTACGTATAGCCTCCGCCCTGGGGGATGGGCAGCAGAGAAGAGGGTGGGGGGAGACGTCAGACAGTGTAATATATGACCAAAATAATAATAATTTATGAATTATGAAGGGTTCATGAGGTAGGGGGAGGGGGGGAAATGAGGAGCCCATATTAAGGGTTCAAGTAGAAGGCAAATGTTTTGAGAATGATGATGGCAACAAATGTGCATATTTGCTTGACACAATGGATGGATGTATGGATTGTAATAAGAATTGTACGAGCCCCCAATAAAATGATTTTTTTAAAAACCCTGTAAAATAAAATAGAAAAGGGTTAGCCCCGGGGGAAAAACTTTGGGGGAGGGGCCTTCCAAAAGTGCATGGAAAAATTCCATGATATTTTCATTCTATTTCCCACAAATTTTTAGAGCCCAATGATATGTAAACTTTTGACATTTAAATACCTTTATAGTCAGTCAGCAGGGTTGGAGGGGGAAATATTATTAAATAGTGCTAGAGCAAATAGTTGAATATTAGGGGGAAAACATCCACTCTTAACCTAAGATACAAAAAATATAATTTTGAGTAAATTAAATATATAATTAACATAAATATGACTAATTATTATATTTTAGTTGGGCAATACATCAGAAAAATATACAAATCTGAATATGTCAAAATATTTTTTGTACCACAAAAACTCTAAGATCAAGAAGAAAAACCTAGCTGCATAACCAGAAAAAAAAACAAAATCAAACATTCACTGCTATTGAGTCAATTCTGACTTCTGGCAACTCTATGGGACAGGGTAAAACTGTCCCTGTGGATTTCTGATACTGTAACTCTTTACAGGAGAAAACCTGGTCTTTCTCCTCTGAAGTGCCAATTGGTTTTGAACTGCGACCTTATGAATCAATCAGACAAACGCTTAACCATTATGCATAACCAGAGGCTCTGTCTGTAAAAACGTCTTTGAACAAAAAAAATCAGAGAAGACTCAAGAGCCAGCGTTCTAAACTCCTCTCTCAGAAGGACAGAAACCGCTACCAAATACCAACTGGCATTTCATAGGGAAGAACCAGAGCAAAGCACCACCCCACCACCAAAAAAAGAAAAAGCTAAGGATTCTAGGCTGCCCCCACAGGATGCCTGTGAAGCTGCCCCTTTCCCAGCAGTCAGGACCTCAGGGGAGGAATGGGGGAAAGGTAAGCTGACATAGCATCTCCTTATTAACCTACTCCTAACTAACTCTACAGAGAACACTAGCATCTCTCTCCCAACATATTTGGGGGACAGGAGGGTGGGGAGGACAAATCTGTGCTCTGGAAGGGGTGAAGGTGCGTGAACCCAGGCAGGAAAACTCAGTTCCTCACACATTTAAATTTTGGGGGAAATTAGCACAAGAGCACAGGATAATTTGAAGTTTAGCTCTCTGCAGACACAGTGTCCAAAGAGACCTCTTAGCTCATTTCCATGTGATCTCCTCCCTGGGAGACGGACAACAGAAAAGTGGGTGAAGGAAGATGTTGGACAGTGCAAGATATGGCAAAATAATAATTTATAAATTATCAAGGGCTCATGAGGC
>NW_022103948.1:551843-553362 GCF_000313985.2 Echinops telfairi
GCAAGCTAATGTGAATAAGCTCATTTTTTTCCCTATGGAAACCAAGCAGGCAAGAAGGAAATAGATCAATATAATCAAACTCTTGAAATAAAAGTGCCAACCAAGTATCTTACATCCAGCAAAATTATTCTTCAAATATGAGGGAGACGTAAAATCATTTTCAGACAAAGGAAAACTAAAGGAATTTATGAAAACAAGTCCAGCCTTACAAAAACTATTAAAGGGAATTCTCTGGACAGCAAGCAACCAACAGACAGCAAACTAAAGGCATCATTCAAGACATTATCAAGAAATCATCCTACTCAAGTAATACCTAAAGTAAAACAAAACCATATGAATCAAAATAAGGAACCACAGATGATATTCTGCAATGAAGACAACAAAAATGTAGAGGGAACAGAGTAGATATTAAATGGTTGAACCAGTTAAGAGTTGCTTACAAGAAACACACCTTAGATATAAAGACAAAAGCAGGCAAAAAAACAACCCAAAGGATGGAAAATATGTATCTGGATAATGGTAGCCCAAAGAAGGTATGAATAGCAATATTAATTTCTGAAAAAAGATATCAAAATAAAAGTAATCACGAGAGACAAAGAAGGCTATTATATAATGGTGAAAGCCAAATTTGAACAAGACTATACTACCATAATAAACATCTAGACACCCAATGAAAAAACTTCAAAATAAATTAATAGACCATTATATGATAATACTAGGAGACTTTAGTACATTATTTTCTAGCACAGACAGATCAACCAGAAAGAAAAACAACAGATACAGAACTAAACAATACAATGAACTTGAGCTCTTAGTTATATGCAGAACATTTCACTCAACAACACAATATGCATTTTCCCCAGTGCACATGGGATACAGTCCAGAATAGATCATATTAGGCAGAAAATCAACATAATAAGTTGAAAAACATTGAGATGCTATGTACAATATTTTCAGATCACAATGCTATAAAATTAGAAATCCATAATAGGATGATCAAAAACTACTAGGTAACTGAAGAAATCAACAGCAAATTAAAAAAATTTCTTGAAATCAGAATGAAAACACAACATACTAAAATCTTTGGGACACAGCAAAAGAAGTAAGTAGTAAGAAATTTTTAAAGTAAGCACACACACTAAAAAGGAAGAAAGACCTATAATAAACACCTTAATACAGCACCTACAACAATTAGAACAAGACCAGCAAAACAAACCCTCAGAAACTAGAATAAATAATAACAATGGGATCAGAAATAAACAAGAAAATTAAAAAGCAATAGAAAAATAACACAAGAAGTTGGTTCTTCGAACGGATTAAGAAAGTTGATAAACCACTGACAAACCTAACAAAGGAAAAGGAGAAAAATAAAATAGGATGAATAAGGAATGAAACAAGTGACATCACAAGAAAACCAACCAAAATAAGGTGATTACACAAAATTTTGAAAAATTGTATTATAACAAATTTGAAAACCTAGAAGAAATGGACAGAGTTCTAGAAACACATTACCTACCTA
>NW_022103948.1:553708-556098 GCF_000313985.2 Echinops telfairi
AATTATTATTATTATAAATAAAATAATTTATAAATTATCAAGGGTTCGTAAGGCAGCGAGGGTGGGGGAGGAAGGGGGGAAAATGAGGGGCTAATACCAAGGGCTCAAGTAGAAATAAAATATTTTGAGAATGATGAGGGCAACAAATGTACAAATGTGCTTGACACAATGTATGTATGGATGGATTGTGATGAGTTGTACAAGCCCCAAATAAAATGATTTTTTCAAAAAGAAAACCTTAACAAACCTATAACACAAGAAATTTCCCCACATCAAAAAGTCTGTGACCACATAGTTTTACTGGGGAATTCTAATAACCATTTAGAGATGAGTTAACATCAATTCTACATAATATAGTTCAGAATATAGAAAATATACTACCAGACTCATTTTATGAAGCAAGTGTAAACCCAATACCTAAGCCAAGCAAAGACAGCACCAGCTTTCAAAATTATAGACCAATATTCCTTATAAATATAGCCCACATTTTTCAACAAAATTCTACCCAACAGAATTCAACAAAGCCTTAAAAATACATCACTATCAAGTTGGATTCATACCAGGTATGGAAGAATGCTTCAATATGAAAAATGCAATCCAACACATAAACAAAAGAGTCACATGATTATTTCATTGGACCAAATTCAACATCGATTCTTGACTTAAAAAATACTTAATAAAATTGGAGAAGGGAAATTCCTCAAAACAATAAAGGCCATACATGTAAAACTAATGGCTATCATCTTATTTAACAGAGATAAATTGAAAGCCTACCCATGACAATCAAGAACCAGACAAGGTTGCCCTTTATTACCACTCTTATTTACTATAGTCTTGGAAGTCATAGGCAGAGCTATAAGACATGAAAGGCATAAAAATTGGCAAAGAAGCAAAAATCTCTTTATTTGCAGACAGTGTATATAACCCCAAAGATTTGATTTTTTGAAATTACTGGAACTAATTGAAAACTTTGACATAGCAAGCTATAAGATCAACATCCAAAAATCAATTGAATTCTTGTATATTAAAGGATTCTGAAAAGGAAATTAAAAGAACAATACAATTTATAACTACCCAAATGATAAATTATTTAGAAATAAATCTAACCAGAGAAAAAAGAGACTTATAAAAAGAAAACATTTCAACAAGAAACCAAAAGAGACTTAAATAAATGGGAGATGGTTCATGATCATGACTAGAAAACATCATATAGTGCAAATGCCACTACCAAACACTTTTAGAAATTCAACGCAATTCTGAACCAGTCAGAGTACATTTTTTAAAGAGATAGAAACACTAATAACCAACTTTATATGGGAAGGAAAGAAACAAAAAGATTTTTAAAAACATTAAAATACGAAAGTAGGAGGCCTCTTACTTCCTGATTTCAAAACCTATTATACAGCCACGGTAATCAAATCGGTTTGGTATTGGTACAACTATAGTTATGTGGACTGGATTAGAAGGGAGATACAAGAAATTCAACCAAGCACCTACAGACACTTGATTTTTCATAAAGGACTAAACACATTAAGTGGGAGAAGAGATAGCTTTTTTAATAAATGGTGCTGGAAAAGCTGGATCTCCACCAGGAAAAGAATGAAACAAGACTCATACCTCACATCATATCCAAAAAGGAGCTCAAAATGGATTGATGACCTAAATATAAAACCCTAGAACAAGATCATCATTAAAAACAAAACAACAACAACAACAAGGCAGGGACAAACTTAAGGTCCCTATTACAAGGCATAAAAACACTATCAAACATAATGAAAAACTCACACTACAGAAGACAAAATAGAGGATTGGGACCTTCTAAAAATATAACATTTATGTACACCAAAAGACTTCATGAAAGGCATAAAAAGAGAACTCCCTGATTAGGAAAAACACATTTGGCAATCACATATCCAATAAAGGGCAAATCTAAAAATATATAGGAAACCACAACACCTTAATAAGAGAAATACAAATAACCAAATTAAAAATGGGCACAAGACATGAACAAACAATTTACTAAAGATGACATGCAGGCAGCAAATAATCATATGAAGACATGATTATTAGCTATAAAACATCATTAGCTATAAAAGAAATAGAAATTAAATCAATGATGAGATACCACCTGACACCAACACCCTCAGCAACATTTTTTAAAAAAAACAGACAATAATAAATGCTGGAGAAAATGTGTAGAGATGGTAAAGCTCTACGTTTTTGGTGGGGTTGCAGACTTTTACAACCACTATGGTGCTTCCGTAAATAAATGCAAATATAAATATCCTATGATCCTACACTCTTTATATTGGGTATCTCTTCTAAAGAAATAAAGAACAAAACATGAACAGATAGATACCTACCCAGGTTTATTGCAGCAATTTCCATAA
>NW_022103948.1:557365-559145 GCF_000313985.2 Echinops telfairi
TCCCTCACTGACCCATAGCCCTACAGGGGATAATACTGGAGACACAGTGTGGGAATTATAACCTATCTGACCCCACCACACTGAGGCAAAACACTAAGGGCATGCAACAGAACAGCAAGGGAGCAGAGCAAGGAAGTCCCGAGGGAATACCAAAAATAGACTTTGTGACCAGGGTGTGGCACCCCATCAACCTCAACCAGAAATAATCATTATTTTAAAAATTAAAATTGAAAAAAAATGAGGAGAAGGTCACAGACTTAAAGAACTTCCAGTTCTCTTAACCATCAGATCTAAACACTGGTCTGAGCCTTTATGAAAAGAAGGAAAGGTACATTGGAAACTGATTTTTCTGTGACACATGAGCTACTTTCAAACAAAATAAATCTAAAGTCATTTTGAATCTTACAGGATTTCACTATGAAAATTACAAAGACAAATAAGAAACAGAATACAACAAAAATCTACGGAAGGGTTAGCTTAAATGTTGCATTTAGATGAAAATACATTTCAACCAGTAAAGAAACCTCAATAAGTACATAGAGGATGTAAGGGAATTTTCCTGTTTTTGAAATAACAAGGACTACATAATATTTTGTAGAACTGCCCCTTTGGGTTTCCAAGGCTATAAATATGGGAATACAAAGACTAACTTTCTCCTGAAAAGCAACTGGTGGTTTTGAACTCTTGGCCTTGTGGTTAGCAGCCCGACTTTTAACTCAATAAGCCACTGGAGACTCCTGAAAAAATATTCTTAGAAACATAAAAGAAGGTAGGAAGCAAAGGATGCTTCCCTGTTCAAGTACGGAGATCAGAGAACATTGGCCAAAGATTTAACAACAAACTGCTCGGGAGAATTTGATGTACTTTAAACATATTTATTTAAAAGTTTGCAGAAAGTTAATTATTTGTTTAAGGAATTCACTAAGCCTAAATAGGTTTGGACTCTTGTACTATGACCCCATACTATGACTGCAGTCACATCAATCTGCATGTTTAGTTGATCCATAGGAAAATAAACTATGACATATTTCTACAGTGGAAGTGGAAACTAAAAGTAAGATTATAAAATGGTGCACTGGTGTTCATAATTGGTCTTTTAGTGCACTCAAAACAAGCAGAAAGATCCAGTTGCCAGCAGGCATCTCTACCAAGCAAATGAACTGAATCAAATCAGATGGACCATATGTCATAGTGGTGACATGGTTTGTTCTTCTTTTATAGATCCTATTCAGTTTTGCGTGTGTGTATTTCCATACTGAAAAAGTGATTACAAATTGAACAAATTCTATAAGAGTCAATGAGCCAAGAAATTTCATTTCCTCTCCCTAAAGACTGTTCTAAAGAGAAAAATTTACATTAAGCTCTATAGAAGATAAGCATACTTTATTAATTTTCAGAATGAAAAGTAATATTTTAGCAAAGAGCCATGCAAGAAATCCTGTGCATGAAATGGTAAAATGAGAAGATTCAAGCCTGTAGTCATTGCTTAGCAACAATCTAGGATGAATGCCCAGGAATTAATTGCTAACTATTAAAGACAGGTAAAATTTAGAAAGGATAAAATATATAACTGTTGAAGCTTCTGAGGGAAACAATGCTTTATTTCTGAGCTTAGCTATCACCATTGGATACCATATGGTGTCCTGTTTTGTTTTGTTTCTTAATCTGTTCTTATTCCAAGTCCCATTTATTTCTATTGATAATGTTTCAGTAACGTTCAACATTTTTTTTAATGGTTTAAACATCTTTTTTTTAAATCATTTTAGTAGGGGCTCATACG
>NW_022103948.1:560298-562302 GCF_000313985.2 Echinops telfairi
CTATGTTTATTCTCAAATTGCTATTAGGTTGCATAAATACTTAGAATAATAATTAAATCAAACCCTTAAATATACCCAGCAATATCAGAGATACATCAATTTTTCAAATAGAAGAAAAAATATTTTTGACTCCTTACTCATTGCCATCAAGTTAATTGCCAATGCATGAAAACCCTATTGAACAGGGTAGAACTGCCCTAGTTGGTTTTTGATACTATAAATCTTTATGAGAATAGAAAGCCTCCTTTTTCTACAGAAGGGTGGCTCATAATTTAGAACTGCTGACCTTGTGGTGAGTAGCACAAAGTGTAACCCATCAAGCCATCAGTGCTCCCCAAGATCGCCATAATTTTCAAACTATTGTCTTTATATTGAATTTCATGTTCCTGGATTATAGCAAAACTTGAGATGTGAGCCTTGATTTCCTATACTTTGTGGATATGTAATAATGAAGATGGCTAAAAAATGCACTGAATATGAGGAAACAATCAATATTCGGAGATATTTACCAATATGAGTAATATAACAAGACAATATTTAAGGTGCTTTCCCTGTTTCAAATCAGCTTTCTTGAGGGATAATTTATCTACAAAGGGGTACACCTCCCCTCAAAAAGCAGGTTTTCCCCCAAAGCTATGCACTTACTTTTTTTTTACAAAACAACTTTATCACCTTCAAAGTACTCTCTATTACACATAATACATTGTCAAATCTGCTATTCCATTCTTGGAAACATTTTTCAAACTCATCTGTTTGGATAACTGACAGACCTCCCTCATTTTTTTGTTCGCCTATTCTATGTTGTCAAATTGCTGTTCTTTCATGTCCATCTGCAATTGGGGAAACAAAAAGAAATCACACAGACTGAGGTCAGGTGAGTAAGGTACATGGGACAAGAGAGGTGTGCTGTATTGGGGGGCTTGACAAAAACTGGTGCACTTAGGTGGCTGCGTGAACAGGTGCATCATCGTGGTGGCAAAACAAGTCCCCTGTCTGCCACAAATCAGGCCTTTTTGGTCACACGCTATTAAGCAATCTTTTTAGACCCTCTAAATAGAAAGCTTGATTAACAGTCAGACCTGGTGGAATGAACTAAAAATGCACTATCACCCTCAAATCATATCTGTTTTTTTTTAGTATCCCCTTGGTACACTCAACCTCAACAATTTTAGGTGTACTACTTTATGAGATTTGACAAACCATCAATAGAAGGAAATTTCTTCATCTTAAGTGCATCTATGGAAAATCTACAATTACTAAAATACTTAAAAGACTGATTTATTTCCCATTCCTTTGGGAACAAGGCAGGATCCTGCCTAATCAATATTGAAATGAAAGTCCTAGGTAATTTAATAAGTAAAGAAAATAAATAAAATATATGCAGATTAGAGATGATCTCTGGCAGTTTTCTTTTACTAATGATGAGATGAACACATGTATAGAAAGTGCTATGGAATACACAACATAAGCAAACAGAAGTAAAAAACGTTATCACATTTGTAGAGTGCAGGATTTGTACATAATAAATTGCATCTCTATATGCTTGCATTAGAAAATAAAATAAAAATGCTATCAGGTATTTCATATTCATGAAATATGAAAGATATAAGGGAAAATCAATAGAATTTATACAATGTCTCTAAATGAAAATTACAGACATTATTGAAAAAAATAATTTTAAGACAATTTAAAGAAATGGAGTTATATACCATGTACTTCCACTGGAAACTTAATAGTGTAAAGATGTCAGTTGTTTCTAAATTGATTCATATGCAATAAAAATGTCAACACAGTTTTTAAGTAAAAATTTATAAAATTATTAGAATACTAATATAAAAGGAAAGGAATCTATGCTAAGATAATTGAATGGGGAAAAAACAGTTTCAACAAGTACTATAACCAGTGGTTATAGTACCAGTGGACCAGTGGTGAGAGTGGCGATACCAGGAGGGTGATGGGAGGGTGGGGTAGAAAGGGGGGACCGATTACAAGGATCTACATATA
>NW_022103948.1:562402-565277 GCF_000313985.2 Echinops telfairi
ACAGATAGGAACTGGAAACACAGGGAATCCAGGACAGATGAACCCCTCAGGACCAGTGGTGAGAGTGGTGATAGCGGGAAGGTAGGGTAGAAAGGAGGAACCGATTACAAGGATCTACATTAACCTCCTCCCTAGGGGATGGACAACAGTAAAGTGGGTGAAGGGAGACATTGAGCAGTGTAAGATACGGCAAAATAATAATAATTTATAAATGATCAAGGGTTCATGAGAGGGGGGGGAGGGAGGGGAAAAGTTGAGGAGCTGATTCCAAGGTCCCAAGTGGAAAGCAAATATTTTGAGAATGATGAGGGCAACGAATGTACAAAGGTACTTTACACAATGGATGGATGTATGGATTGTGATAAAAGCTGTATGAGGCCCCAATAAAATGATTTAAAAAATAAATAAAAGTCAGGTACTTCCTGACTTCAGGGACAAAAAAAAAAGTTAAACATACCTTGTTTATATGATCCAGCTAGTCTATTCCCAGGTATTTTCATAAGAGGAAAGAAAGCGTGCGTCCTTACAAAACTTCTACAAACCTGTTTGTAGCAGTTTTATTTATAAAAACACAAGATGGAAAAAGAACAGAAATTTCCATCAACTGAATGGATAAATTCACCTGATATATTCATATAATGAAATTCCAATTCAGAAATGAAAAGGAATATATCTGATACATGTGAGAAAATGGATGGATGATGTTAAATAAAGGTAGCCAGGCAAATGCAACCATACATTTTATTATCGATTTATTCTTTCATTCATCCATATGAGATATTCTGAAAAGGTAGTTCTATAGAAACAAGGAGTTGAATGGCAAACATCTCAAAACAACCTCCACTAATATGACATTATGTTATTTCTTTTATTTTTATTGTATTACATTAAAAAATATAGCTTGTAGTCAGAAAATGCAGGCACAAATCTCCTTGAAGAAATAACAATGATTCACCATATGTATATGACTCATAGCTACTCTATAGGACAGAATGGAAGTTCCCCTGTGGGTTTCTGAGGCTGTAAATCTTTATGGAAGCAAGAAGTCTCATTTTCCTCAGGCAGATCAGCTGGTGGGCTCACATAATGAACCTTGTGGCTAGCAGTCAAACACATAACCCACAATGCCATCAGGGCTCCTTATTTATTGTTCAGTAGCTCTTATTTCTGACTCCTTTTTTAGATACCATATTGGAACTACCTACAATTTTGTTCCTGATAAAGGTTAAGTGATACTTAGGGAAAATTCCAAGTTTTGGTAATTTGCATTGTTCAAATATATCTTTGGATCAAAGGACACCATGTAAAGTATAACATCCTAAATTTTTGGAACAACGCAAACTACTTTAAATAAAGCGAGTGTACACAGCCTCTATCTAAGCATTAAAATATCCTGATATTTTTTTATGGGAGAGCAGAATGAAGAGTGGTATATGGCAGATGTTCTTCATCTCAAAACTCAAGCTGATATGGGAACACTGGTTTTTTTGAAACAGCAGGTAAAATATACCCTGAGAGGAGTCTGACATTTGGGTCATAGAAACGTGTGTTGGCCAGTGTAACACCATTAAATTTTAAAGAACCTAAACATTCCGATTAAAATTAAATGGTAAAGCTTGCAAGACCAGATGGAAGAAGTAAGTCCCTATTATACGATGCTCATAAAAAATGCAATTCAAATGGGAAGATACTGCTAATCGTTCTTGTTAGGTGCTATCCAGGGTTCTGACTCATAGGGACCCTATGGTACAATACAAGGAAACACTCCTGGTCCTGGTCCTGTGTCACTCCTGCCATTGTTATTAGGTTTGAGCCTATTGTTGCAGCCAGTATGTTAATTCATCTTGTAGAGGATCTTTCTCATTTTCACTGCCCTTCTACTTTATCATGACCTTTTCCAGGGACTGATCTCTCCTGATACCATGTTCAAAAGTTATGAGACGATGTCTCACCATCCTTGCTTATAAGGAACATTCCAGTTATACTTCTTCTAAGACAAATGTGTTTGTTTTTATGGCATTCCATAATACTTTAAATATTCTTGACCAACATCATAACTCATATGCATTCATTCTTCTGTGGCCTTATTTATTTTTTATTTAACTTTCATAAGCATGTGAGGTGATTGAAAATACTATGGCTTGTGTCAGGGACACCTTAGTCCTCAAAGTGACAATTTGTTCTTCAACACTTTAAAAAGGTCTTGTGCAGTAGATTGGCCCAAAGAAATGCATTGTTGAGTGTTGATTATGAGTCCAAGCAACACAAAATCCCTGATAACTTCAACCTCTTTTCCATTGATCATGATGCTACCTATTGGCTCAGTTATAAGGATTTTTGTTTTCGTAAAATTGAGTTGTAATCCACATGGATCTTTTTCAAGAATAGACCACATGCTGGGACACAAGTCCAGCCTGAGTAAATTCAAACACATAGATATTACATAGACATCTTTCTCAGATCACCATGCCATAAAGCAAGAGATTAATAAGAGGGTGTCCAGGAAAGCAAGGGCAACCAATTGGAGAATGAACAAGGATCTCCTGCGACAAGAATGGGTACAGGCCCAGAGTAGAGTGGATATCAGGAAGTTTCTAGAAACCAATGAGAATGAGAATATAACGTATCAAAACTTATGGGACACTGAGAAGGCAGTTATCAGAGGTAGCTTGATATCATGAAATGCCTATATGAAAAAAGAAGAGAGGTGTATGACAGATACGCTAACACAAAACCTCCAACAACTAGAACAGAGTTGGCAGAACCATGCCTCAAATACCAAGAGAAAAGAAATAATAAAAATTAGGGCAGAGTTAAACCAGTGTGAAGACAAGAGAACAATACAAAAGATAAATGCAGCTAAAAGCTGGTTCTA
>NW_022103948.1:567246-568422 GCF_000313985.2 Echinops telfairi
CCAGTCATCTGCGCTCCAATGTTTATTGTGGCACAATTCACAATCGCAAAGACTTGGAAACAGCCTAAGTTTCCATCGATAGACGAGTGGATTAGTAAACTCTAGCACATACACACAATGGAATACTATGCAGCACCGAAAAGCCCGGATGATCACATGAAACACCTTACCTCGTGGGAAGAGCTGGAAGAGATCATGCTAAGCGAGGTCAGCCAAAAGCAAAAGGACAGGTATAACATGAGTCCCCTGAGGTAAGTACAATCCGCACGCCAGTAATCGAATAACCACCTATCTCACAATAAATGGGTGGAAGCATAGACAGTTGGAGGGAGGGCAGGCCACACCTAGGGAGGTACATGAGAGTCCAACATAAAGAAGGGGAAGGGGGATAAGTGGAGGGAGAAGCAGGGTGGGGAGAAACTGGGTTGATGGCACGGGGGAACAGGGCACTAACCCACCCAGGGGGAGAGTATTGGTTGTGTCCCCACAGAACTGGAATGTACATACAGACCCCATCAGGACACGCCAAACCAGAAGAGTAATGTAACAGACAGAGGAATCCACAAAGAGACTGGACCATATGCCAGCCCTAACCAGAATTAGCCTGACCCCCACCATGGAAGGGAGCACCACAGAAAATGGAAATAGATAGTCTGGTGTGAGAAAGGAACTGACCTACCACACCTCACTCAGAAGGAAGCTGAAGTAAAGGAAGGAGGAGGAAAGGAGCGGAGCACAACTGGGCCCACCAAGCTCAGAGGATGATAGCCCAGCTCGGAGGGCCCAGTGTACAGAGAGGACCATGTAGCTGCCCACACGTTGAGATGCAACATCCTGCAATGACCCATGGCCCTGCATGGGACAGCACCGGTGACACATTGTGGGATGGGCGACTGAGCTGACCCCACCACACTGAGACAAAACACTGGGGGTGTGCAATGGAGTGGCAGGGAAGCAGAGCAAGGAGGTCCCAAGGGAATACAAACGATGGACTCTGGGGCCAGGACGTGGCACCCCATTAGATTCATCTGGAAAACGCTCCTAAAGGTCAACAAACAGAGCTTGAACTACTAACATGCTTTTTTTTTTCTTTTTCTTTTTTTTCAGCCTATTTGTTTTGTTTTTTTTTCCTTTTTTCTCTTCTTTTAAATTTTGTATGTCAGTGGCTTTTTTGTT
>NW_022103948.1:570736-591410 GCF_000313985.2 Echinops telfairi
TGCAGAAAAAGCATTTGATAATACCCAACACCGATTTCTGATAAAAAAGCACTCAATAAAATATGAAGGGAAATTCCTCAACACAAAAAAGACCATACACAAAAATCCAATGGCCAACATCACTCTCAATAAGGAAACCTGAAAACATTTCCCCTGGGATCAGGAACTAGACACACATACCCCCTATCACCACTCTTATTAAACATTGTGCTGAAGATCTTAGCCAAAACCATTAGACAACATAAGGAAATCAAGTGAGTTTGAGGATCTGGGAATGGGAAGACTTATTTTCTTTAACAAATTTGTGTCTTGAATGAAAATTTACAGAGTAAAATCATTTTCCATAATAATAAAAAATCAAGGGATTACAATTGGACAAAGAAAAAGTGAAATTTTTGCTATTTGCAGATGATAGGATCTTATGTAGAAAGAACCCCTAGGACTTCAAAAAAGGTCATAGGGAACAATGGAGAGATTTGGTAAAGTAGCAAGATAGAAGATTAACAAGTAGAAATCAATTGGATTCCTATATACCAGTGAAAAGGGCTATGAAAAAGGCATCAATGCCACTTATAATAGCTACATAAAAGATAAAATACTTAGGAATAAAATTAACCATAGAAATAAAAGACCTGTATAAAGAAAACTACAGAATATTATTACAAGAAACCAAAAAAGACCTTCACAAATGGAAGAATATTCCATGTTCAGCGATAATAAATATATATATTTTACACTGCCATCAAGTTAATGCCAACTTATTGCAACCATATAGGATAGGGAAGATCTGACCCTGTGAGCTTCTGAAACTGTAACTTCTCACAGGAGCAAAAAGCCCAGTCTTTCTCCTGTGGAGTGGCTGGTGGCTGACTTTGCAGATAGCAGCCCAACATGTACCTACTATATCATCAGGGCTCCTTTCATGTTCATGGGTAAGAAGACAATATTGTGAACATTTTAATACAACATAAAGCAATTTACAAATACAACTCAAATCCAATTCAGATCCCAACTTCATTCTTGAAATAAATAAATAAATAAATACATAAAATAATTACCAACTTCATGTGAAGAGGGTCAAGGTTCAGAATAAGCAAAGAATTTCTCAAAAAGAAGAACGGTGTAAGAGGCCTTTCATGACTTGACCTCAAAACTTACTATACAGCCACAGTAGTTAAAAAAGCCTGGTATTGGTACAATGATAGATACATAGACCAATGGACCAAGTTGGAAAATCCAGAAATACAAACATCCATCTATAGTCAACTGATTTTTTACAAAGGACCAAAAACACTGTGATGTAATATTGAGAAGGGACACTCTCTTCAACAAATGTTTCTGGAAAATTGGATCTCCATCTGCAGAAGAATGAAACCAGATTCATATCTCACTCCATGCAAAAAAAGAGCTCAAGATGGAATAGAGTCCTAAATGTAAACCCCAGAGCTATAATGATCATCAATGAGAAAACTGGGACAAACTTAAGAGGCTGATTACAAGGCATACACAGACTACCAAACACAATAAAAGAAGCATATACAGTGGAAGACAAAGTAGATAATTGGGACCTATTAAAAATAAAACACTTAAGCACATCAAAAGACTTCATCAAAAGAGTAAAACGAGAGCCCATGGATTGGTGGGGGGGAGGGAGAATCTTTGGCAATAACACAACAGACAAGGGACTAATTATTAAAAATCTATAGAATTCTATAATACCTACATAAGAAAAAAACAATCTAATTAAAAAATGGGCAAAGGACAGGAATAGATAGTTCACAAGGGATGATACTCAAATGGCTAACAAAGACATGAGGAAATGCCCTCTTTCACTAGCCATCTGGGAGATGAAAACCAAAATCAATGATGAGATATAATTTTACAGGTACAGCAATAACTGAATTCAAAAAAACAAAGAACAATAAATGCTTGAACGTGCTCAGAAAGCTGGGAACTCTTAGACACTGCTGGTGGGCTTGTAAACATGTACAAACATTTTGGAAAGCGATATAGTGCTAGCCACAACAACTGGAAGTAGAACTAGCATACAATGTAGAAATACCTTTGTCAAGTCTATACCCCAAAGATATAAGAGACAAACCATGAACACACATACGTTCTTCTGTGTTCATTGCAGCACAGTCCACAGTAGCAAGAAGCTGAAAACAGCCTAAATGCCCATCAGTAGAAGAATGGCTAAAGAAACTCTGATATAGAGTGAGGTAGTTAGTTTATTGTGCCAGTCTGGCCGATAAACACATGTGGGGTTAATGGAAGGGAAGAGGGATAAATGGCTCGGTGAGCCTCACCTTTCTAGTTCTCAGGTCTCTTGCTTTCTGATGGTCGGACCAGGTGTGCAGCTGCCTTTGCCAGTTCCCTGCTTTAGCTGGCAAGGCTCACTTCCTGAAAGATATCCCTAAGGAGAAGCCACATGGACCTGCCCTGATGCAGTTCTGGCTGCTGGAGCACCCATGTGGAGACCTCTGCCAATGCTAAGATGCTTACACATCCGCTGACTCGGCTTTACTCCTGCAGTCGGCATCATTGCGTCTGTTTTGTGAGATGGAGGAGGACTTTGCAGATTGGTGTTGGACATATGGGTTAATGTTGGACTTGTGGGCTTGGGCAGCACTGGGTTGGGATGTTTTCTTGATGTGCACCTAACCTTTATATAAAACTCTCTCTTATACATGAGTTTTTGTGGATTTGTTTCTCTAAAGTACCCAGACTAACACATAGACACACAAAGGAATATTATGACTTCCTCCAAAACAGAGATGAAACCATGGAACACCTCATGGCGTGGATGGACTGGACACCATGATGCTGAGATGGTCAATTACAAAGATACAAATATTGTATGCGTCTACTACTATGAAGATAATCACCCAAAGAAAGGCAGGCTTCCACTCTCAGGCCACGTAATCTTGGAATGCAATCTTCCAAGCAATGAGGTACAGAGACTGCCAAATGCCCAGGAACCATATGTCACCCATTTCATATACACATCTTAAAAACATCTTATACAGAGTAGGTCTTTGTAAATTTCGTTATAATATTTTGCTTTGTCTTCCTGAGCTGCCATTTGAAAATTTCTATTCAGCTCTGTGATTTCATCCTTTCTTCTTTAGCTACTCTAGGATTAACAGCAAGTTTCAGCATCTCTTCTGACATCCACTTGCCTCTTTTCTTTCCTGTCTTTTTAATGACCTTTAGCTTTTTTTTTGTTAATGTCCTCCCACAGCTCATCAGACCTTCTGTCATTAGTGTGCCTTATGTTTGTCTTTGAGATGTGCTCAAAACTCAGGTGGAATAAATCAAGGTCTTCTTTTGGCTCTCGTGGACTTGTTTAACATTTTTCAGCTTCAACTTGAACTTACATATGAGAAATTGATGGTCTGTTCCACAGTCAGCCGCTGGCCTAGTTTTAGCTGCTGATATTGAGCTTCTCCAGCATCTCTTCCCACAGAGGTAACCAATTTGATTTCGGCATATTCCATCTGGAAAAGTCCAATTGTATAGTCGCTGTCTGTGTTGAAAAATGGAATTTGCTAGAAACAAGTTGGTTTTGCAAAATTCTATCATTCAATTTCTAGCTTCATTTCTATCAGCAAGTCTATCTTTTCAAACTACTGTTCCTTCCTATTTGTTTTCCACTTTTGCATTTTAATCCTCATAAATTATCAATGCATCATGATTTCATCTTTGATCAATTTCCAACTGAAGTTGTTGATATAGAATTCTTCAATTTCTTCATCACTAGCTTGTGTTGTTGGTGCATAAATTTGAGTAGGAGTTGTATTGTTTGGATTTCCTTGAAGGTGGACAGATATAATCCTGTCACAGACAATAACCATTGTACTTCATGATTGATTTTGCAATGTCCATTTTGACAAGGAATGCCAAGCAATTTCTCTTGATTTTGTTATTCCCAGCATAGAAAATCAAATGATTTTCTGATTCAAAATTATCCAAATCAGTCCCTTTCAGCTCACTCATGTCTAGGATATTGATCTTTATGCATCCCATTTTATTGTTGACAACTTCCAAATTTTCCTAGATCTATATTTCGCACATTCCAAGTTCCAATCACTAGCAGATTTTTGCAGCTGTTTCTCTTTACCCATAGCTGTTGTCCATCAGCAAAGGAAGATTCTGAAGGCTTCACTCCCACAGGCTTTACCTGACTCCCCTCACCATGGTTGACTCCACTCAGAGAAATCAGCTCCTCTTTAATCACATTTGGGGGCCCATCCTCTGCCACTATCTCTAATAATGCTCTGTTTCCATTCATTAGGCCTTCAGTATCTGACAATGTTTCTAAGCTCTGCATAAGGCTTTCAACACCTCCTTTCTCTGAAGTGGGGGATAGAGTCCTTCATTGTCGGTTCTTAGATTGGAAGCTCTGCTGTAACCTGTTCACGGTGGGTGACCCTGCTGGCATTTGAAAAACCAGTGACACAGCTTCCAGCCTCACAGCAACACACAAGCCACCATAGTACAATAAACTGACAGACAAGAGATCGAAAGACATTGTAGTAGGTAAATCTGCTGCACAGACCTTTTTAGAGTATTGGACAGCAAGGATGTTATTTTGAGGACTCAGGTGCACCTAACTGAGGCCATGGTATTTTCCATCGCCTCATATGCACGTGAATGTTGGACATTAGATAAGGAAGACTGAAGAAGAATCGATGCTCTTGAATTGCGGTGCTGGAGAAAAATATTTACAGTGCCATGGGGACAAATGTGTTTTGGAAGAAGTATAGCCAGAGTGCTCCTTAGAGGTAAGGATGGCAAGACTTCATCTTACATACATTGAACATATTGTCAGGGGAAACCAGTCACTGTAGAAGGACATCATGCTTGGTAAAGTGGAGGGGCAGCAAAACAGAGGAAGGCCTTCAATGACTGGATTGACATAGTGGCTGCTCAGGCCTGGGAACAATTGTGAGGACGGCACAGAACGGTGCAGTGCTATGTTCTATTGTGCACAAGATCACTGTGGGTTGAAACCAAGTCAATGGCACCTGATAACAACAACAACAAAGGAGACCTCACCTCAGCTGTGGTCAGTTTCTCAAGATCAGTGGTTCTCAACCCCTTTAGGGGGGTGTTGAATGACCTTTTCACAGGGGTCACCCAATTCATAACAGTAGCAAAATGACAGTGATGAAGTAACAATGGAAATAATTTTATGGTTGGGGGGTCACGACAACATGAGGAACTGTATTAAAGGGTCACAGCATGAGGAAGGTTGAGAACCACTGCTCTAGATGAAGGGAGAGGTAGAAGACCATTTAGCTGCTGCAGTAAAACATTGTGCTGAGGTCACCCTTACAAGAGGTGACCTTACATCCTTACAGACACTCATACAACCTTACTGGAAATTCAGGTAGGATAGCAGGAGTGGAGAATGCTTGTCGCAGAGCAGGCGATCACACTTCTGTTGGTGGGTACACTGGATGGAGCACCCTCCCATTGGGAAAAAATCCTTAACAATACCACAGTAGAACCCAAAGCCAGAATATACCCGGCACACTGTGTTCCTAATTGAAAATGTTCAACCTAGTCTCTATCCGGCTCTTGGTTAGCCAGGCCATGTGCTATAGACTATTGGGACTTTAGACTCTGTCCTTTCAAAGTGCACAACATCCTTCAGAGGCCATAACAGAAGGATTCAGTGTGAAAAACCCACTAAGAGACCTGGCTTTACCTCAAGTTACCTGTAGCAGATTTAAGGAACTAACAAACACCCTTGGATTTAAGGATGAAACATCCTAGGGTGAGAAGAAGCTGATGACTGCTATCCAAAGGATATGGAATTGGTGATTGTTAGACTTTGGTTCAGATCTCTGGCTTTGAGGGTGCCTAATGAATGGTGGCCTAGAATTACCATATATCTACTATTTTAACGCTCTCCTTGATTTTGTATGATATACATTAGTCTAATAGGCATAATTCTGCTTTTGTGAATGAACGTTATTTAAAGCTTTGCGCTATCACCAACCTCTATTGTTCATGTAAATACTTGCAGTTACTTAAGAGTTTAATCTGTACAAGTCAACAACTCATGTATTTTGGTCCGAAAAGCTGGCCGTATACTTGTATACTTTCTTTTTCTCAACAGTGTTTTGAATTCTTTGTCCAAAAGAATGGCACTATGAATAGAATTGCCTTATGCTCCAGGGGGATGAGTTATAATGTTCTCTATCATAAAATGATAATGATGTCTCAAAAGTGAACCAGAGACATAGACATATATAAACAATAGCTATATGGATGGATTTGGGGCTTGCACTAAATTCTAGCCTCAATCTAAGAACCATTAATTCTTATGACATAGCCCTTCTCAATATTCGCCCTTATGTAGAGATCACTAAGATATGGGTGCTATAGCAAAGTATAGTGAAGAAACCACATGGTGCCTGGCTATCAGAAAGAAGAGAGTTCTTAAAACAAGAAACTATCCAAGTGAGGTGTCAACTAAGTCCACTTGGAAGAAGCACACCAGCCTGTGTGATCCAAATAATAAAATTAAATAATAAAATTCAGATCCAAAGGAGGGAGCAATATCACAGTTTACATTGTAAGCACCTTGTTTGCAAAAGGGGTATGGTAAAAACTCAAAATTCATCGGCAGTGTGCTCATGTGGATTATGCCTCTGATGAATCTCCTCTGTGATTCAGGGTTATAAATAGCCTTGCTATCAGACAGAGAACATTGTAAAGTCAATTATGGCAAATGTTGGCAGGTTAAAATGTAACACCTTATCATTTGTTTTCTCTTTTGACGCATTTTAAAATTGTTTGTTTAAGTATTTTCTGCTTTCTTCTCGATTGATGTATCTCTTGTTTTGTTTTGTCATTGTTTGGGTTTTTTTGTTTGTTTGTTTGTTTGTTTATTTGATTCCTGTTTGTGTTTTGTGTGATTTTCTGTAAATGAAATCTAGGTTAGATAAATCTAGAAAGACAGTAACTGGATTAATAATTATGCAAGGGAAAGGCAGGTGAGGTTGGGTGGAAATAGGGAGCTAACAACAACGCATACGAGAAGAAAATATTCTGAAATTAATTGTGATGATAATGGCACAGCTCTTCTTAATATAATTGATCTATTAATTGTATGATTACATATGAAAGTGTGGTATGAAAAATGATATACTCTACAAAATTAAACATCAGAAAGCTGGAATGTGTGAATTCACGACAAACAGTGTAGATTTTGATAAATGGAGATTCGCTCTGATGAACAAATCCATTCATCAAGAAGACAATGATCCTAAATGTTTAGGTGCCTAATAACAGTATTTGAAAGTACATGCAGCAAAACTGATTTTGTTTGTTGATTTGTAGTTTAATTATTTACAGTTTTCTACAGAAATTATTCATCTTGTATTCATTTCTCTGGATATAATAAGTATTTTTAGTTGCCTATCTGATAGCTCTATTATCCGCTTAGTTCGTGTGTTGATTTTTTATGTTGTTTGAATTGGGTTTGGGTCATGCTTTCTTTTCTTGGAGGTATCCTATTCCCATTCCTAGTTCTTATGCCCAAACTATAAACGCAAATTGTATAAATCCAAACCATACTCACTGCCTTCCTGTCACTGCCACCACACAGCAACCCTGCAGGACAGAATAGAGTGCTCCATGAGTCTCTGGGACTGTAACTGTTTACCAGTGTAGAAAGCCCCATCTTTCCCCTATGGCAAATTGTATAGATAATTCACATGTAATTTCATTTTGAGCAGCTACCAGCACTGTCTTTTTACAGATTTCTCTAACCCAGTCATTCAAATAATTCAAAGGTGGGCTTTACTCCTTGGTAAGAGCTGGTCACTTTTGAGGAATTCACATTCTCATTCTTTTCTATAGGCCAGGCAGTTTGATTTTAAGATTATATGTGTATGTATGTATATGTACAATCTTTGACTTTTAACTGTAATATTAGGTCTGATTATATTTAACTTAAATCCTAGCATATATGGATTTGTGTTTTCTTCATAATTATCTCCTTATTTGTTAGCTAAAATTATAACATAGTATAACCTCAATAGGAAACCACCAAAAACACAATAGAAGCAGGAATTACAAAAAGCAAGAACAAAATATGCCCACTAGATTCTCCTTAAGAGAAAAAATATATATATAATTGACCTTGAGAACCGTGGCATGTTATCATACAAAGTAAAAGGAAAAAACACGCTTAATTTGCAATTAATTTGAAGAACAATTAGACAAACATCTCTGTCAAAATGTGTCATTTGGGGAAGCAGCTGGATTTCCCAGAAATCCACCTATAGTTGCAAGTTGAAATGACAACTCAAAACCCACTGCCATCTCAGCAATCCTATACAAGGTTTCTGAGACTTTAAACCTTTGCAGGAACTGATAGCCTCGTTTTTATTCCCCAGAGCAGCTAGTGGGTTTGAAGAACTTTGCAGTTAGTGGTCCAATGCTTAACCCACAGCACCACCAAGGTTCCCTTCATTGACTTTAACAGATTTCTTTTCAATTTCATGTCAGACGTTTGTATTTTAATTTCCATGAAATCGATACTTAAAATTGTCATTGCAAATTAAATATGGAAAACTTAAGAGTATAGTATTGAAATTAGTTTCTACTATAGAAATCACCAAGGAACCCTGGTGGCTTAGTGGTTACCTGTTGGACTGAGATCTGAAAGGGCAACAGGTGGCAACTACCAGCTGTTCCCAGGGAGAAAGGTGGGGCTTTACTCCAGTAAAGAACTCCAGTATAGGAAACCCATGGGGACAGTTCTCTCCTGTCCTATAGGGTTGCTATGAGTCGGCATCAGCTCAATGGTAATAAGTAGAGAAATCGCCAGGAAGCCCTGGTCACATAGTGGGTTATGTGTTAGGCTACTAACCACAAGGTAGGCAGTTTGAACTCACCAGCTGCTCTGCGACAGACATATCTGTTCCTATGAAGATTTACAGCTTGGCTTTTGTTTGGGTTTGAAATGTAAAAAATGCAGGGAAAACATGAGTGAGGAAAGAATACTTCCATGAAAAATGATCACTTTAAAATGTAATTTCACTTTTCCTGACAGCAGAATATAGTTTCCCACTAATATTCGCATGTAGGATGGGCTGTTGCTATTTCTTGCATATTTTATTAGCACATCTGTAAAAGCAAAGCAAACCAGCTAAGTGGAGACATACACCAGAAGATGCCAACCTTAGAGCAGAGTACCTTTCCTCTAGAGTCTAGACTCCAGGCTAGGGTAAGCCGATCAGGAAGACACGACCACTCGAGCTGAAGGAAATCAATGCAGTGAAAATAGAGTAGAGGCCTGGCATTTTCTTTTCTTTTCTTTCTTTCTTTTAAAGCCTTTTGTCCTGCAGGAAGATTGTGCTTACATGCTAATCCCTTTGTTATTTTGAACCAAAAAATAATTCCAGAGAGAAAGATAGGCAAAATTCTAATGAAACATTATTTATAAAACCAGGTAGAAGGCTTCATGGCTCAATTGGCCTGCAGAACCATAGTTTGCTGACCCTGCTTGCAACCCTTAAAGCAGAATTTGCCGATCTCAGCATAACTGATAGTTTTCATAGTCTCTCACAGCCAGCAGTCTTTTGGACAGGGTAGAACTGCTCTTGTGGGTTGCTGAGACTATAACTCTTTCTGGGAGCAGAAAACCTTGTCTTCTGAGGAGCGACAGGCGGTTTTGAACTACTAACCTTGTGGTTAGCAGCCCAAAGTATAACCACTACACCAATAAGGCTCCTTTTATTGGCACCTGGGACAGGATAACTCTTTATTGTGAGGGAGTAACCTGTGCACTGTAGGATACTGAGTAGCTTTGCTGACTTCTACTCACTTGATGACTTCTTCACCCCTACAAATCTTCTCCTAGATGAGAGACACTGCCCTCCCAGGGCCCTGGCTGGAAAGCAGACTCATTTTGTTTTACGTTGCTTTTTTGTTTTGTGCTTTTCAACCTGGTACCATTTCTGGATTGGAAACTTCTCCTGCGGCCAGGTTGGTATATCTAACCAAAACCAAACTAAATGTCACGGAGTTGATTCCAACAAGTATCGACACCATAGGACAAAGTAGAACTGCCTCTGAGGTTTCGAAAACAGCAAATCTTTTCAGGAGTAGAAAGCCTCATCTCTCTCCTGTGGAGTGGCTGATGGTTTTGAACTGCTGACCTTGCCTAAAACATAACCCACTAATCCCCAGGCACTCAACTTTGAGCTCTTTCTTAAATCCCAAGCACCCTTAATGGCTTGACCTCTTCTTCCCTATCTTTAAAAGTCTTCTACTGTTTGTTTAATTTCCATTGTCCTGGTTCTAGGTGAAATTGTTGATATTAGGTGCTATCAAGTCAGAGGGGGACCAAATGACTAGGTTTTAACCATTCAAGTCCAGTTTATCCTTTTGATCTCCTATAGTCATCTCTCCAATGCACTCTGTTTGGTTGCCAGTTTCTTCCCATCCCTCTATTATGGACAGAGGGAAATCACCAAAGGCTTACTTCCTATGTAGATCTTACAAATGTATCTTGGGCTTCCATTGTCATCCATAGCCTTCTGCAAACCAGAATCTCACAATTTAGGCCCTGATCCTGTAGCAAAGTGTGGTGAAGAAATTAGATGGTACAAGACTATCAGACAAAATATCTTCTGGGGTCTTAAAGGCTTGCTTACAAACAAGCAGCCATCTAAGTGGGATGCCAACTAAGTCCACATAGAAGAAGCTCACCAAAATCAGGGACCCAAGAATGGTAAATCATATCATATTTCCTGTCTTTGCAAAGATCGCTTGCCTTCATTATTAATGTTATTCTTGATGTCATTCCTCAGCTCCTCAGATTTTCTGTCAGTAATGTTCAAAGTGTCATATCTGTCCTTGAGATATTCTCAAACTTCAGGTGGGATATACTCCAGGTAATAGTTTTACTCTTGTGGATTTATTTTAGTGATCTTAACTTTCTACTGAACTTACATAAGAGTAATTTGATGGTCAGTTCCATAGTTGGCCCCTGACTTGATTTTAGCTGTGGATATCGGGCCTCTCCATCATCTATTCCTACCCAAAAAATATCTTCACAAATAAATACAAAAACAAAAGCACTGCCATTGAGTCGATTCTGATTCATAGCAACCCTACAGGACAGGGTAGAACTACCCTTGTGGGTTTCTGAGACTATAACTCTTTATGGGAGCAGAAAGGCCCATCTTTCTCCCAAAAAGCATCTGGTGGTTTAGAAGTGACGAATGCAGTCCTTACAGTTTGTAGCCCAATCCTGCTGGCATGGTGCTAACTGGCTGGGCCGTTAACCACAAAGTCAGCAGTTTGAATGCACCAGCCACCAGGCAGTTGTATTTTGAGTGCCTTCTGACCTCATGGGCTCATTTTCTTATACACTCTCTGATAAGGGTCTACTGCTATTCGTGAAATTTTCCATATCTGACAATGGTTCACTGCTATTCATAAGGTTTTCAGGAGCAAATTCCTCTGCTGTAACCTGTTCACTTTGGGTGACCCTACTGGTATTTGAAATACCAGTGGCATAGCTTCTAGCATCAGAGCAACCCACAAGCCACCAGAGTACAACAAAGTGACAGACAACTTATTACACAGGGTGAAATGTGTTTACTCTATCCCAGACGTGTATTCTTAAAAGATACCTCCTATCTGAGGATGTGTTTTTGTTAATAGTTACTGGTGAGTCAATTTCAACTCATGGCAGCCCATGTGGAACCATGAGGATGTACAGTGTTCTAGTTAAAAATATTTGTCCAAGGGACAAGTATCATGAATTATGGATGCAATTTCTGGCTCATCAGTCCAAGAGATGTGAGATTCTTGCCAGGAGAGAATGCTCTTTGCTACTCAGTTTGGGGTTTTGGTTTTTTTTCAAATATAAATTGATAATGTTATTAATATACCACTGTTTGTGATATAACCCTCATAAAACTCATGAATAGTTACTTATTGTTAGCTGCCACAGACTTGGTCCCCCAATGAATGGGGGCCCAATTCACAATGGAATGAAACCATACTCAGATGCCATTAGCCCCATGTTTGGTTGTAGAAGAGATCTTTGGGATCCACAGTGCTCTCATTGATTGAGAGGTTTGGAGTAGATCATAAGGTCTTTCTTCCCAGTTCATCTTAGTCTAGATTCAAGCTCTGCTGAAACCTGTTCAGTAGCACAGTAGCAGGCAACCTCCTCTGACAGACAGGTGGTGGCAGCGCATGGGGTACCTTGGCTGGAAATTGAACCCAGATCTCCTAATGGAAGGTGAGAATTCCACCACTGAACCATCAATGCTCCATCAAGTTACTGTTGTTAGTCAGTTCTGACCCATAGCAACCCAATGTACAACAGAATGAAACACTGCCCAATCTTGTGCCACCCTCATAATTATTCTTAGTTTGAGCCCATGATTGTAGTAAGTGTGTCAATCTTCAAGTTATTACTACACATAAACAATAGGGGCCAATTGCTTAACATGGTAAACACCTACTCACTATTAGACATCATTAGTATCATTTTTATCACAATTATCTAGAAAACCACTCACACAGAAACACTATGCCAACAATTATTAATGGTCCCACCCCAAAATGAGTCATTACACAGAAAAGCTTTACCCGAGTTTTTAAAACTAGAAAAGACACGCTTGACTGTGAACTAATGTAATGTACACTTTTAAAGAGGTGGGGAAGTGAGGCATTTGATCTCCTAAGTTACTTACAACATAAACTCCACTGTAGTGTTTTCTTTTAAGCAATTCTTCCCCCAAGGCCCATCAGAGACAGTAACAGTGTTTCATTAAGGCTATACCTATGCTCACTCTCCCTAGAACAACACTCACCTCCCATGAAAAGGCACACATCCATGCGTGGATTTTCACCCTTTGCCAATCTGGAGAAGAGCGGGTCTTTCTAGCCTTCAGAATTCGTCAGGTGTCATTGAAGGTCATAGAACTGAAAACTAGATCATAGAAACCTATACTCCTGTGTACTTTCTACAGCAGAGGAGAAAACCAAAGTATAAACTAAGAGTTTATATATCAGTAAATTGAAAAGGGGTTAAGTTCACATAATAGAAGCAAAAGATCGAGCAGATCAGAACACTAACAAATATAGGCAGCATCGAATAGACATACAGTTACTAACCCCCAACCCACTGCCTTCAAGTCGACTCTGACCCATGGTGACCCTGCATAGGGTTTCTGAGACTGTAAATTTCTCTGGGAACAGACAGCCTCACTTCCTCCCTATACTACCCAACCTTGTGGTGAGCAGCCCACAGCCGAACCCACAGTACAACACTGAAAATGACTTAAAATTAAATAACGAATTAAAAAAAAAAAATTAAATAACGAATTGAGTTGTACCATTGTATTAATTCTAGATAAAAAAGAAAAAGAAGGCACGTTTTCATTAGAAAGAACATTCTAACAATAAAAATTTGTGGCTAATATCAAGGTACTTAATAACAAAACGTCCCCTCCAAAATGGAGCATGGACTGTAAAAACAAAATTAAGGGGGAGATAAATGAATACAAAACAGACTTTAACTCACCATAAATAGTTAAATAGTGAGTCACATAATCGCTTTGAGAAGTGGAGCACATAAATGACCAGGGAGAAATATTAAAAAGATTGACCATTTTCTTATTTTTCAGTCCCTGGAAAGCAGGCCTCAGACTAGAACTGTGAAATCAGGGGACTAGGGAAGCCAAGTAAGGGAGGAGAGTTGTAATATGGGGAACGGTCCATAATTAAGCGATCTGCTAAGAAGATTGCTGTTGTTAAGTGCTGTCTACTTTGAACAATTTGATTTTCAAAGACTTGTCAAGTGATTTGATTTGAGCTCCTAGAGACACATTGGACAATGTAGCAGAGCAGAACTACTCCTTAGCAGATGCCAGACTGGAATGTTCCTGGAGCACATTGCCGGGCCAAGTCTTTCTCCATGGTGCATCTGGGTGAGTTCAAACTGCTCTTCTTTCAGTTAGGAGCCAATTGTTTTACCATGACACCCCCAGAGCTTCTTCCCTAGGAGATGATCCCATGGAAAAATATCTAGGAAATGACATACAGTATGACTGAATTTTCTCACCCAAGGAGGGAGTTACTTGAGGATAACCATAGGCTGCCTTCCAGCAGTCATCGACTTGTGGCTGGTTCTATGTTCATTCACGAAGACTTGTGGCCTGTTCTATGGAAGCCCAAGAACCAACCTTTGCAGGTTTCATAAAAATCTTTGTGGCAGAGAGCTACAGATACTGGCAGCTTGGAGTTAACAAGAGCAAACAAAAGGCTGTAGGGTCTGAGGAATATGGGCGGCAAATTTCATTTGTTTCGTTTATTTCTGAGTCGCTAGCACCTAAGGAGCCTTGGGGATGCAGCGGTTAGGAGCTGGGCTGCTAAGCTCAAGGTCAGCAGCTTCAAGCAGCTCCACTGGAGAAAGGGGAAGCTTTTGACTCCTGTAAAGAGTTCTAATCTCAGAAACCCACAGGGACAGTTGAGTCAGACTCAACTTGATGAGAGTGAGTATAGTTTGTTTGTTTTTGAGCACCTGGGAATATACTCGCCACATTTTAGGCACACAAGGCTGATTCTGAACTGGACATTTTATTTATTATATTTAGCTATACACACACACACAAATGGGCTTCAAATAATTTGTAGAGAAATCCAATGGTCATTTTTTCATTCCATTGTTCCCCCTCATGTAAGGAAAACCCTCATATATATCATTTAAATAGCTCAGATGAGGCAAATATGTTAACTATGTTACATTGAAAACACCCATGAAATATTGTTCAGTCCTGAATTTTAAAAGATCAGTAGAAGAAAACAAATGGATACAAACTTAAAATTATAAAATAATTTAAATTAATTAAATTGCTAAATCCACTTAAATTGCTAGCCAAACACAGTATCATACTTAAGGGAAAGTCCTAAAGTAATTCCATAAAATATTAGGAAAACCAAAGCACTCCTGATGACAGCACTATTGCTTAAATGTGTTCCATAATGCCAAGTATGTTAAAGTATAGCCTTCATCCACATATAAAAATGAGAAAGGAAAAGCAAGGCTTCAGGTCGGAAACAGTGTGCAAAGTTAATGATTAGAAAGCTACAAATAAAACATACAGGCATGTTTAATTTAAAATGAAAGAAAATGGAAACAACATTTTTAAACTTTTATATAGTAAAAATAATACATAATATTTTAACTTGGCAAAGATTTGGGCAAGCAAGCAATTTAAAAGCTGCTGGTGTGTGTTTAAAAGACTTTAACATTTTTGGAGGCCTTATTTTTCAATGTTCAAAAAAATTCTCAACACAAAACTCCTTGACCCAGCAATTCCTTCTTGGAAAATTACTCTACATTCCTATTCAAACACTTATTAGATGAACGAACTATACATTTATTTAATTGATATTGATTTTAACAGCAGAAAATCAACCCACAACTTCTGTATGATTAAAAACTTGTGGACATTTATTTGTTGACACAGAATAAAATCTGTCTTTGAATGGACTGGGAAGAGTTCTACAAGATGATATAATTTTTTTTTTCATATTTATGGATATAGAAAATGTCAATGATGCCTTCAAGGAAAGAAGCTAAGGGTCCTCATATAAAGCATGATGGAGAAGTTTAAAGTTCTTAATTTATACTTTCATATGCTTTTTAGCATATGTATGTAACATGGATTTATGCTTGTATGAGTATATCATCCTAACCCTTTGCATATGTAGTAATTCTTTTAAAGAAGAGATTAGAAAATTGCTTACTATGACAGATTGGCAGATAAATATTCATTATATTTTCCCTTTAAAGTATTTACATTACTTCATGTTGAGAATGAAATAAAAAATAATTCACAACACAAGCAATAAAATTATTCAAGTATAGGGCATCTCAATCAAATTTGCCTCGGTAACATTTCTAAGGGTGTGTAAAGGGAATGGGTGCTGGGATAATGATGGAAAATGAGCTGTTCATGCTGTTGCTACACTACTAGTTGTCCACAAGTAAAAGAGCTGAACAGAACATTTCAAAGGGTAGCTGAAGAAGACAAAGTCAATATTATAATGAAATTTTCAAAGGCCTGGAGTAAGGGGCAAAGAAGAGCATTCTCAGCATTTCTGTGGTTGAAAGAACTTAAGGAAAAATTCAACATTTAAGATGACATATTGAAAGATTCTATGTACAAAATGATGAATAATGCAGGAAGCATCAAAAGAAGTTGGAAGGAATATGCAGAGTTACTGTGCCAACAATCGTTGACATTCAAATGCTTCAGGAAGTAACATAAGATCAAGAACTGATGGTATTGAAGAAGTCAAAGCTGCACTAAACATATTGATTAAAAACAAGTCTCCAGAAATTGATAGACTGCCAATTGAAATGTTTCAACATATAGATGTAAGGGTGGCAGCATTCACTTGTTTATGCCAAGAAATTTGGAAGACAGTTACCTGGCCAACTAAGTGACAGAGATCCATATTTATACTCATTACAAAGAAAGGTGACCCAACAGAATGCAGAAAATATGAAACAATATCATTAATAATCCACACAAGCAAACTTTTGCTAAAGATAACCCCCAAACCGTTGCAGCAATACATTGACAGGAAGCTGCCAAGAAGTTGAGCCCATATCAGTAGAGAATGTAAAATGTCAGATGGATCTTGTCTGCGAGTAAAGAATACAGTGGTGGAGAGAAATTTCTTCATATGGCTCTTCTACCTAAGTCTCTGTAACTGCCACCACATGATTGGGTGGGACAATGCAAACCAGGCATGTGCCACACTAGTAGAGGAGATTGGTCAGTTTTCATTCCCACTGCTCTAAATATAAGGATGAATCATCTTTGAAACAGAAGCAGAGAGAAAAATCCTGGGGAACATGGAAAAGTCTGAAGTGGAGGAGTCTGCTAAGACCAGGTGCATGCCAGATGCAGAGGAGCAGCACCAAGACTATAGGGAACCTTCTCCTCATCTGACCGGAGACTGTGGAACAACAGGTGGGCTGCCTGCCTGGACCATGAAGGAAAGGCCAAGAGACCATGTGGCTGAGAGACTGAAGACTGGAGAGAGACTTGGCTATTGGCTGAGGAAACTAATGACTGTATCCTTAGTGTCTGCTGATCCTGACTTGTGGTAACCTATTGTCTTCCTTCATAAATCTCCTTGATTGTGAGTATTGTCTGTGAGTTCTATGTGACCATTGCAACAAGTTATTGAGCCCAGTGTAGATGCAAAGTGGCATGAGACGAACAGTTGGTGTCAGAATAGGTGAAGATGGATGGAGAGTGGAGGCATACCTGACACTTGCCCGTGGCAACAGGGAAGCCAGCGGAGATCAGATGTGTCTTCCTCCATTCCATTTATTGCAAATACCAGAAGGATGTTTTCTTTTCTACTTTTCTGGACTAAGCAAAGGTATTCAACTGAGTGGATCATCCCAAACTGTGGAAAACGTTGTAAAGAATGAGAATTCCAGAACACTTCATTGTGCTCATGTGGAATGTGTACATAGGCCAAGAGGCACTTTGGGAACAGAATAAGGCACTACTGAATGGTTTCAAACTAGGAAAGGAGTTTGTCAGTGTTGTATTCTTCCACCATACTTAGTCAATTAGGATGCCGAGCAAATAACCCAAGGAGCTAGGCTATATGATGAGCACGGGGTCCAAATTAAAGGAAGGCGCATCAACAATCCGCAATACGAACATGATAAAACCTTGTTTGCTGAAAGCCAGGAGGACTTGGGCACCTAATAAGAACAACAGCTTAACTTCACCGTATGAAATTTCAGAGGTGGTCTAATGTGCATCAAAGCTTTCTAAATTAATATATCAATTCCTTCTTCTGAAGCTTTTGAGAAAAAACCCAAATGTTTAGTTACCATAGTTTAGCAAATCTTTCAAAAATTTCTAAGACTTTGTAAAGAAGATTCTCTGTGTTCAGTATAGATATAAAATACCTCGGTGGCAGATATAACTGAAGTTAGTACATAGTGATTCACAAATTTGATTGCACATTTGCAGAAATAACTTACAACAGAGAAGTTCTGGGTTTCATGGATATTTTAAATGTGTTTATTTTCCCATTAATTATTCTTATTTTTAAATTATAAATCCAAATATTAGAAGGAGTAAACAATGAAATAACATCATCAACTGGCTTATTTCACAAAATAAATTTAATTTCATTCCATTTCTATTCCCTAATATCATCACTGTTATGACCATGGTTTGCATTTTAAATGTTGCTGAGTAATTTTATCTAACTATAAGGAGCCCAAGTCTCATAGTGAGTAATGCTTTGGGCTACTAACCACAATGTCAATAGTTCAAAACCATCAATAGCTCCACAGGAGAAAGATGAGGCTTTCCAGTTCCGTGTGTTAGTCCGGGTTGAATAGAGACACAAATTCACAGATACTCATATGTGTATAAGACAGAGCTTTATATGAAAGAGCAATTATATATTAAGAAAACATCCTAGCCCAGTCCAGATCAAGTCCATAAGTTGAATATTAGCCCATATGTCCAATACTAGTCCACAAATTCCTCTTTAGACTCACACAGCCATGCAATAATGCCTAATACAGGAAGATCACAGGCCAGTGGGTAGAAAGTCTTGTGGGTCCAGTGGTGGTAGAAGCATCTCAGTGCTGGCAGGGGTCTCCATGTGGCTCCTGCAGCTCCCAGGACTCTGCCTGCATCAGTGTAACTCCATCAGGCTCGTTGTCATTAATGTTTTGCAGGCAGTGAGCATGTGTCCCACCTCCAGTGAGCTACTTTATCTCCTTAGCGCTTCCAAATGAGGTCATCCAGCGGCAACCTGACTGAAAGGCTAAACTCCACCCCTTCACTCTTAAGTCTCAAATTGACAACAGATTATGCAACTACCACATTCCGTAAAGAGTTACAGTCTTGGAAACCTAAAGTGGCGGTTCTACCCTGTCCTATAGGGTCACTGAGAGTCAGAATTGACTCGATGACAGTGAGTTCATAGCTAAAAATATCAAGTGAGAAATCTGTCCTCAAACTCAAAGCACCAAATAAAGATATGCTGCTCATGCATAGATCTATAAAATTGTAGAACTGATTCAGGCATTAAAGAGAAATTTAAAGGTACCTCATAGTAGGTATGAAATATGAATGGTTGCTCAGACTATTTATAACTCAGAAGATATCATTCTAAGTACACAACAGAAAAAAAAGTAAAACAAACCAATGTAATTGAAGCAAAAAATAAGTATGCTGTAGATAGTCCACGAAGAAAAAAAATGCATTCTTATTATCCTGAAATATAAAATATTACTCAAATAGAATTATGATATTTTGGCTCTTCTATGTATTTCTATTCGGTAAATGTAAGAAGTAGATTTGAAGATGATTCTGTTCTCTCATATTCAGTGCAAATGGCCTTGCCTAGCTCAAATCATTAATAAAACTGAGCGATCAGCATGCTATTTTGATAAGTCTTCCGATTAGAGAATATTTTTAGCTACAGATAAAACCATTTTACAATTTTGTCAATCTTTTCTGCTATCACTTGATTAAAAGACTAACATGACTCTTAAAATACCGCCACTTTAGAAATTAACCCATTCCGGAACTACAAAAGATGTGCAGCTCAAAATTCCATTCTGATAAGAATAGGTCCAAATTGCTTAATCTTCAAAAGAATTTAAAAAGTCTTATAAAATAAGATAACCACGTTGTTCATTCAAATTATTGCTCAAATGAAGTCGTTGATGGCAAGACATAGCACTTGGGGAGACAGCTGTACTTTTAAAACTGTGTTTGTCTAAGTGTGCAGATATCATTAAAGCACTCCTCAGATAGTATGGATTGAATTATGTCTCTCAAGTGTTGTGAATCCTAGCCCCTAAGCCTGTGATGATAACCTCATTTGGGAATGCAATTAGTGGAAGGTGCTTTCTCAGTCTATCTCTTTTGCAATTAAACAGATTAAACCAGCAAGCTAGCTAGCAGAGGTGAAGAAGACAGATTCAAACCAAGCCACACAGAGACCCTGGGACTAAGAAACAAACGGAGTCAACAGAAAGAGAAAGCCTTTCTCTAGACTCGCACCCACTTTGGGAACACTGCTCTAGAGCCGGAGCCCTGAATTTGGATGTGGAGTCTCCCAAACAGGAGAAGATAATATTTTCTGTTTGTTAAATCGTTTGTGGTATTCCTATTATAACAGCACTAGATAATGAAGTACTTGCAGATGAAGGCCAAGGATTGCAGCCTCCAGTATGGTTTACAACTCACAAAGGGACCAACAGGTAACATCATGATAAACAGAAAAGATTGACATTGTTAAGGATTTCATCTGGCTTGGGCCCACAATCAGTGCTCATGGAAGCAGCAGTCAAGAGATCAAAAGATGCATTGCATTGGTTCCATCTGCTTTGAACTGTTGAAAAGCAAAGGTGTTAATTTGAAGACTAAGGTGCCCCTAGCCCAAGCCAGGGTATTTCCTTTTTTTAAATCGTTTTATTGGGGCTCATACAATTCATCACAATACATACATCAATTGTGTAAAGCACACTTATACATTTGTTGCCCTCATCATTCTCAAAATTCGCTTTCCTCTTGGGTTCCTGGAATCAGCTCATTTTCCTTTTTTCCCCTCCCCC
>NW_022103948.1:591651-612177 GCF_000313985.2 Echinops telfairi
TGGACACTGAAAAGGAAAACTAAAGGAGAATCGATGCCTTTGAATTACAGTACTTACTGGGGAAGACTATTCAAAATACTGTGGACTGTCAAAAGAGCAAACCAATCAATCTCAGAAGCAGTGCAACCAGAATGCTCCTTAAAGATGACAAGACTTCATCTTACATACTTTGGGCCTGTTAACAGGAGAGACAAGTCTCTGGAGAAGGACATTATGCTTGGTAAAGTAGAGGGGCAGTGAAAACGAAGAAGACCTTGGACAGGATGGGGTGACAGTGGCTGGAACAATGGACTTGCACGTAAGAACAATTGTGAGGATGGCGCAGGCGGCGCATTGTCTCATTCGGTTGTTCATAGGGCTGCTATAAGTCAGGACCAACGTGATGACAACTAAAAACAACAACTGATAACTGAGAAAATAATCAAAATAAAATATCCCCATCCTCACCCCTAAGGAACAATTTGCGTTTACTTCCTCTGAAATTGACCTATTAGTTCTTCTGGCATATTCATTCATATATATTCCAACAATGCCACATTTTAAGGGAGTCAGTTCTCCTTTGATCTTTTTTTCTTCATTGTCCAGCTTTCTCATGCATGTAAGGTGACTGAAAATACCAGGGTTTGAGCGAGGTTCACAGTAGTCATCATGATATCCATGTTCTTTATCACTTTAAAGAGATCTGTTGCACCCCAGTGCAATATATTGTTTGATTTCTTGACAACTATTTCCCTGGGTGATGATTGCTGATCAAAGTATAATTAAATGCTTGACAAGATGGAGGAGAAACCTCCATGAGATAGATTGACATGGTGGCTGCAAGAATGGTCTCAAATTGACCACATATTGCAAGGATGTCACAGGAGTGAGCAATGTTTTCTTCTGTTATAAATAGTGCTATCCTGAGTCAGAGCCCAGTCCTTGGCAACTAACAATAACATGTTTATTGCTTCTGTCTATCAAAGACAGAAAAAACAACAACAAAATTGAAAACCTGGTCTATATATCTTTTATAAGTGAACTTCCTTTTACTCTCCAACTGATAGGTGAATGTAACAATGTAATTTAAGAATGGTTCACAAAGTTTTGTATACCCACTATACAGCAACCATATAGGACAGTCTAGAATTGCCCCATGAAGTTTCTAGGCTGTAATCTTCACCGATGCAGACTGCCATATGTTTCTCCCACTGACCAGCTGGTGGCTTCCAATCACTGAGATCAATTAGCAGCTGAAAAATTAACCACTACACCCCTTACACTCCTTGATTCAAGCATTTGGTGCTATAAAGTTCTGGGCACCACTTTAGTGGTATCCCACAGATTTTTAACATATTGTATTTTCCTTTTCATTCAGACATATTTTTCAACTTTTCTCCTGAGACTTCGTTGTTGATCCATGAGTCATTTAGAGGTAATTTAATTTGAGGTTGAGTCTTTTCCTGTTATTTTCTCGTATTGATTTCTACTTGCCTACTCTCAGAAAGAGTTAGTCTTTGAAAACCACAGGGACAGTTCTACCTTGTCCTATAAGGTCGCTATGAGTCAGCATTGACTTTATAGCATTGAGTTTTGTTTTGCTGTTGTTGTTATTTCTACTTTGGTTTCATTATTATCAAATAACATACTCTACATAATTTCGATTAGTTTTTAATTGCCTTGTGTTTTGTGACCCAGGATATCTCATCTATCTTGGTATTTGTTCCCCAAAAGCATGAGTTTTGCTGTTTGGAGTTCGAATGTTCTGCCGATGGTGATTGGATCCTGTTGTTTAATGGTATTCTTCAATAAAATGGAAAAACCTAAGCATGCATATCATTAGGATTCTTTACAATGCAGATTGGTTGAGTGAAAATGGTTTCATTTGTGTAGCTTGTTTTGTTTTACATTGTGAAGCCTGATGAATAATTCATGTCAGCAATACAATTTACCATGATTGTCATATTCATACTCTTGTTTGAAATATCCAAAACACAATATATGCTCTCTTTTACTCGTTCAAAATCCTGTGCCTACTACTGCATTTAATCCATCTTTTTGGAAGAATCAAAGTCACACAAGATCACAAGCCACTTTTCCCACAAAGTTTTGCTACCAGTACAGCTGATGTTGCCAATGAAAACAGGGAAAAACCACAGAGGAATTAATTATTGTCTTCATTTAGTCTCTAGTCGTACTCCTTCTACCACAAATAAAATTATTTACACCTAATTAATTTTGTCGATAGACAAGAATGGTGAATTTAACAAATCACAGTAAACTAAGTTTTGCCTACATTGTTGCAAATCAAGGGACAAGAAAATGAAACAACTAAACTCAGCATCATGAATGTGAGCATATAAAATCTGAAGAGAGATGTAGTGATTTTTGAATGAAAAATGTGTCAAACTTGACCAAGGTATTGTATTTTTAGAAGGATACTTAACAAAACTATCATGCATAATACCATCATAAATATTTCTGATAGCTATCTTTGGCTTCTCTAGTTTTCAGTGCAGTCAGCAAAAAAATGGAAGGATTCGGGAAATGTATGCTATTTTCATGCCTTTGCTCATTTACACATGAGTGTAATGATCAAGTTCCTCACAAAGTACTATAAAGTATACTGAGGGTTTTATTTAAGCCAGGGCAGACTTATAAACCATACAGATCTGTAATAACTGTTTGTATATTAGTAGTCCTGGTTATTAATATATGTAGTTGCTATCAGACATCACTGAAGATGCTTTATTGAAATAAATTTGCAGTAATATACAAACTAAAAGGCAGTCCACAAGCTTCTTAATCAATTAGAGTTTATTTGGTCAATAAAGCACCCAGTACCACTACAGCACATTTCATTTTTTTCCCCTAAGAAATCAATATTCACAATAGAAAATAAATGTCAAAATGAAGCCTTGAGTTTTGTGGTCCTGAAGCATATTGGAAATAGCTCTAAACTGGTGCTCATGGCACCAGGATTCTATTTAAATTTAGCTATTACCATTGACTTTGAAAAAGTAACACCCTTTTTAATGCCGAGTTTTCTCCCAAAGTGAATACACGGGCTTGTTACTGAAGTTTCACCGAAGGAGGCATATTTCTAAGAGAGGACCACAGGATATGAGCTGCTGGAACATTTCCACTATACATACTGCTGGTAATCTTCCCAAATCCTAAATTCTGTCCGCTAAAGTTATGTGAGTTTATTATTGCTCCCAAAAATTAATAATAGAAATATGCATGGAATCGTGTTCCACAGATAAGAATTCGATTCCCTTGCTAGCAGTACCATAAGGCAAGAGCAAAGATTATGTGTGAACCTCAAGTCAAATATATTTTTCAATATTATATTTTACAAATATTCAAATGGAATGTGGTATAAAAGTAGGCCTCTTTTTCTGTCAATATAAATGGAAGTCACACTGATGACCTGTTTCCTTGTACACAAGTTTCTGTGATATTACATGGACTTATTCTTCTTGGTTTCTTCAATTCTTTGCTCCTATCCACGTGATAAGATGCTATTCACCTTTAATCCACAGTACAAAAGTTAATGTTAATATTAAGATATTTAAATGACAGTGATTTGCTAATCTTACTCAGGCACTAAACATAAGAGAAGGACATAGCCTAAAAACCAAACTGTGTTACTTGATTTTTATAAAAATTTACAAATATTGATAGTATTTATCCATAAATTTGCATTAGTGGAACAACGGTTTTGAGTTAGTTAATTGTGCCAGCCTGGCCGATAATCACATGTGGGGCTAATTGAAAGGCGGAGGGATAAATGGGTGGTGAGCCTCGCCTTTCTAGTTCTCGGGTCTCTTGTTTTGTGATGGTCACACCAGGGTGCAGCTGCCTTAGCAGTTCCCTGCTTCTGCTTGCAAGATTGACTTACTACAAGACATCCCCAAGGAGAAGCTACATGGACCTATCCCGATGCAGCCCTGGGTGCTGGAGCAGCCGTGTGGAGACCCCTGCTAATGCTGAGATGCTTATTCGTTCAGTGACTCAGCTTTCTTCCTGCAGTTGGCATCATTGCCTCTATTTTGAGGTGGAGGACTTTGTGGACTGGTGTTGGGTTAATGGGTTAATGCTGGACTTGTGGGCTTGGGCAGCATTGGGTTGGGATGTTTTCGTGATGCACATTTTCTTTACATAAAACTCTCTCTTATACATGAGTTGCTGTGGATTTGTTTCTCCAAAGTACCTAGACTAATACAGGTTTGAACTAAGAATACTATTCTGTTTCTCAAAATATCATTATATGTGCCATCTTAAGAAGATAAATAAAGCCTTACAACTCTGGGGGTGTTGAGAATAAGCCAAATCTAATCAGGTTATCTTAACAGTCTTTAAACACTGGAGATAGAGAGAATTTTGCTGTTTATTACGTTTAAGAATGAGTTTTAAAAAATTAACTAAAGTCTAATTTCTATGAGAAAATAATGCAACTAAAGAAGAGTAGCAGCCTAGAAATAGTCATAAATAGTATGCATGGAAAAGATAGTGACATGTAAGACCCGTGTGGCATTCCATAGGATCTATACTGAATTTTCTATTCAAGTATGGAGACATGAAAAATGAAATAAAAGTTGTTCTTAGATTTCCAAAATTTCAGGAAACATAACAACCAGGGTTTCGTGTGCAGGAAGTTGATTGAAAATATTTTCAAAGGTTACCAGAAAACAAAACCAAAATAGCAACACACGAATTTGGGAAGTGCAATCAAGAAATACTGGCAGTTGTTAATAAAATCACCTTGAGTAGTTGACAGACTCATATATCCAACTGTCAACTTGACATATCTACTTGGATGCTTAATCGACATCTCGCACACAACATGATCCAGACTAAATTCCTGAAATCTCCCTCAAAAAGGTTTCATCTATAGCCTTTGCTACCTTTGTTAAAGGTAACTCCATCTAACTAGTTGTTCAGGCCAAAAATCTTAGGGTCACCCTTGATGCCTCAATCTGTTCCATGCCCCTCATGTTATTTATTAGTCAGACAATCCTTTTGGATCTATATAGTCGATCCTCCATTCAGGCTTGAAGGGTTTATCCCCCCAGCTGCTAGGAGTGGTGCTGTTAGTCAGCTCTCAGTTACCATCTATCTTTAAGAATTGCTTAGTTTGCAGAAGTTACCTTGATTAAAGTGACCATTACTGATCAACAGAGGGGTTAAAGGCCTGGCTCCCTTACTGCATCTAGTTACAACTCTGTAGGGTCTTCTCTGTCACAGACACTCCCCGCCCCATCCACCCACCCACAGGCAGTAGTATGAGGCTTACTTCCCCTATTTTTGACAAGTGTTGACGCCAAGAGCCCCCTCTAATAAACTTTCTGCATGTTAATCTTCATCTTGGAATCTGCTTCTTGAGGAATCCTACTTTTGCAAATTGGTGCCAAGAATGGACAAGAAGAATATATACTAATATGGGGTGTTCGAATGATTAGTTGGCAATGAGGATCCCATTACTAATGGTAGGTATAGCATCAATGTACCCTGATACAAGGTAACAATGAAACTGTCTAAATTGTTACTGTTGTAAGTCAAACCCAAACTCACTGCCATATAGTCAATTCTGACTCTTGGCGTCTCCCTGTGGGTCTCCAAGACTGTAACTCTATGGGATGAAGCCCAGTCTTTCTCCAGAGGAGTTGCTGGTGGCTTCTAACTGCTGACCATTTGGCTCACAGTCCAACACGTAACCACTACACCACCGGGCTGTATTTTAAAGAAAGAAAATGAACCAGATGTAACTAGATGTCAGATATTTGAGAAATATTTGGAGAATAAGCTCACCACAATTGAATCAATTCAGACTCACAGTGAGCTTCGGTAGGGGTTCCAAGGCTGTAAATCTTTACAAGAGGAGAAAGTTGCATCTTTATACGGAGAAGTGGCTGGTAGTATTGAACTACCAAACTTTCAGTTAGCAGTCTAGCACTTAAATCTTGTTAGGCACCATAGAGTAGGTTCCGACCCATAGTGGCCCAACAAAAGGAAAGACTGCATAGTCCTGTGCCATCCTTGCTATCTTTCCTATCCCTGAGCCCATCGTTACAGCCATGATGCCAATCCATCCATCTTGTTGCGGACCTTTCTCTTTTGGGCCACCCCTCCGCTTTTCCAAAAAGGATGTTCTTATCCAGGGACTGGTCTCTCCTGACAACATGTTCAAAGTTTGCAAAACCAAGTCTCACCATCCTTGTCTCTAAGGAGCACTCTAGCCATACTTTTTCCAAGAAGAATGAAAAAGAATGTGGCATCAGGATTAGAAGAAGACTTACGAACAACCTGCACTATGCAGATGACACGACCTTGCTTTCTGAGATTGAGGAGATGTGAAGCACTTGCTGATGAAAACAATATGATTACAGTTCAATGTAATGAAGACCCAAATCCTCACAACCAGAGCAATGGGTAACATCATGAAAAATGGAGAAAAAGTTGAAGTTGTCAAGGATTTTGTCTTGCTTGGATTCACAATGCAGAGAATAGAAACTACAAAAACAGTGCTATTCACTAAAGTAGGAAGTAGAACATTGTCTTTTAGACTGCTAGGCCAATTGACCTCAGGGAGGAGGCATTTCATTGTGGAGATTGCAGTTAACGTGTCACAACCACAGAAATTTGCTGAAAACATTCAACTACACACTTACAATGGGTGGATTCAGGGGTAAGTAAATTATATATTTTAAAAGTTGGAAAACCAAAGCAAGCAACAGAAAAGTATAGTTTAAAAAAAAGAGGGAGAGAGAGAAGAGATAAGGAGATAGTTTTTATATTAATATTCTATGCAAAATTTTCCCATGACTACTGTTGGTTATATCAGTCTAGTTTTTATATTAATATTGTATGCAACATTTTCCCATGACTACTGTTGGTTATATCAGTCATCCCTCATTGATATAGTTTATTCATCTAGTCAAAATACATTTATTGAGAACTAGTATATACCTTCTTATGCTAATCACTGGAGAAAACATGGAGAGAAGGATATAATTTGTGGGAAAAGGAAATGGGTAAGTTTCCTGATTTCTAAGATACTTTATTGCAATTTGAATATAAACAGATACATTTTAACCCACTGCCATTGAGTTGATTCCAACTCATAGTGACCTTCTGTAGCAGCAGTTCTCAACCTGTGGGTTGAGACCCCTTTGGGGGTCGAACGACCCTTTCACAGGGGTCACCTAAGACCATCAAAAAACATATTTCCAATGGTCTTAGGAACCGAAACACCACTCCTCTATCCGTCTCCAGGCATATCTGCCCACATGCAGATAATGCTGACCTGGTGGGAAAGAAGCTATCTCAACCTTTAAACTGACGTTGGCTTTTTATGCAAACTGTCGCAAAATGTAGCAATGTAGTTTACTGTTGATATATTAAGACTGTTACCCATGCTACACCATGCTTCAAGACAAAATTTCATTCATTTGTAATTAGAAATAAATATTTCACAGTATATAATTACATATCGTTTTGTGATTAATTACTGTGCTTTAATTATGTTCAATTTATAACAATGAAAAATACATTCTGCATATCAGATATTTACACGATGATTCATAACAGAAGCAAAATTACAGTTATGAAGTAGCAACAAAAATAATTTTAAGACCGGGGGGTCACCACAACATGAGGAACTGTATTAAAGGGTCACGACATTAGGGTGGTTGAGAACCACTGTTCTATAGGGTTCCAAGTCAGTAAATCTTTATGGGAGCAGACAGCCTCTTCCTAAGGATTGGCTGGTAGGCTTGAACGACCAACCTTGCAGTTAGCAGGTGAACATTTGTCTCACTGCAACCATGGATTTTAGATAACATAAAATTTATATTGTATTGAATAGCTTTTCTACAGTTATTGATAGGCAATGTACCATTACTAAGATTTGAATTAGCTATTTATAATCACATATAAAATACGATTCCTTTTTAAGTCTTAATTTTCATTAAATCAGGATCTCTTCAATAGATATGCCCATTTTAGCAGAATTGCCTTAGGTGAACATCAATATGGGCTGCAAACCATTTTATTTATCTGCCATGTGAATTTTTCTAACCTAGAGCTTTGGGGAACTAATCTACAAAAATGGCAATCAATTCTATCATAACTGAAAAGATGAACACAGATAGGCTTATAGGATGTGTGTGTGGTTCTGTGTTGCTAGGGGGTATGGTCTACTGAAAGACAAAAATCACACCTCCATATAAGAATGAGTCGTCTCAGGAGCAGGAGGAACACGTGTCCTAGGAGCATCAAAAGAAGAGCCCCTAGGACAGCAGGTTCAAGATCTCTGTCTAAAGCAGTGGAAGCTGAGACCAGAGGTACCAGAAGCTATGGAAAGGAAACCATGGGACAGAGCAAAGGAACTAGGCCAAGACCAGAGGCAAGGCAAGGAGATAATGAGATAGAACAGAGAAGCAGCACCAAGACTATGAGACTGATAGACAGAGTGGCAGGTGGGTTTCTTGGCTCACAGGGCAGAAGCCATGACACCACGTGACTGAAGGCCAAGGACAAGAGAGACTTGGCTGTTGGCTGAGGAGAAGTGCTGCTGTAGACCAATGGCTGTTTCCTACTTTTTAGTGAGCCTAACCTGTTAACTTCCCTAAAACAAAAAATTATTGTTGAGTTTTGTGTGATCATTGCTTCAGGTTATCAAACCCAACAAAGAAGTAGAGTACCAAAGAAGGAATGATTGGTGTCAAAATAGGGTCAAGAAAGATGGAGGGTGGAGGTGTTTCTGACCTCTGCCTCTGGGCAATAGGGAAGCCAGAGAGGTTCAGAAAACGCCCTCCTTGCTATTTTTGCACATGTTCATGCCTTTCTGTCTCAGATCTAAATTCTTCTTTCTGTTTCTATCAATTGCAGACAGACACCATTACTTGGTGTCCTTAAATTAATCCACAGTAGAAAGGTACCTCAATTTTCTCTAAGTTCCAGAATTTGTAATACATACAGTTTTCCTCTGGTATATCTTAGAATTCACCTCACTGCCTTTCTTTCTCCTCAATTGGTGGACCACTTACATGATGTGGGGGCACTGGCTATTGTTCTAAGATGGCCCCTCTTCAACTAACCAGGCATTCTCAGTATGTCCCCAAGCTCACCCGGAGGACACATCCACTTGCACATGGTCAGGCCAGACGACAACCAGACCATTATACAGTTTGGGCCCCACAATAACAGTAACCTAAGAATGAGTTCCAGGTACCTCGTTTTCTAAATGTCAATCATTTCAGTAACCCACCTCAGTCAAACTTATTTGCACACTGGTCGAAGAAGAGCCCCCACAATGACTCCTGCTGAGGATCTTTTCCTGTCCAGCGGCCACAGCAACTGAACGTCGTCTTGCTGTCCCAGGTCAGAAGGCCCCTAATGCAAATGAACCAATGTCTCTCAGATTGGCTCAAGGTCAGTTTTTTGAACTGTTAACGTATAGGGAGTCTCTCTCGCTCTCTCTTTGAAATGTAAGCCCAAACACAACAGGAATTATTTTGACCGTTATGTTCTCCCACCACCCATGTTTTCTTTACAAAATTAGACTATACAGCAAAAAATATGGATGCCTATAATCATAAGAATCAAGGTATGAACACTTTCTAGTGTGCGGGGGGGTAAGCATTTGAAGAACAAGTAATGAGAATTAAAATTTTAGCCAGATGGCTTTCTTTGGGGTTCCCTTTATCATGAGAAAAATGACTTAAAGATTATTATGATTACATTTTATGCAAGTCACAGTTTTACATTACCTTAATGTGTGTATAATGATAGCTACTAAGTACTTCAGCTTGAAACGTGCTGTTATGGCACCTGCCCCTCTGCACGAACTGAAAGGAAAGGATACCGTGCCATTTCAAACCACAGCTACACAGAGGAATTCCCCTCCTCTCTTTCTTGCTGTAACCCCAAAATAACACACATTCTAATAGCATATCATTTTCTCTTTTACGGCGAAATCCCCATTTTTCTGTTAATTTTCGTACATGCAGCATTTTTCTTGAGACTGCTTCCTTCCAGCTGTGTAAAACCTTAAGGAGCAGTTATCCTCTATCCTGTAGGGCAGCTAGGAATCAGAATCCATGTGATGGCAATGGGTTTGATTCTTTCCATTGTAATCAGTTGCAGATTTGCGCCTTTTTAAAATCTTCGTAGAGTTTTTTTAGAAGTTAAAAGAGTTCATTTAGTAGATCACGCACTCTTTAATTTACCACAGGCCTCCCCATTCTCTATTGTATTTACAGTAACCAGCGCCAAGGTGGTCTCCATTGATCTCTGTCTCTTGATATCCATGTCTATGTTATATACAGGCTGCTTTGTAGGACCAACAGGATACAATAGAAGTCATGGTATGAGAACGCTAATATTAGGTTACAAAGGAAATGGGTGTAATTGGTAGTATTTGTCAACTCATTCAATTTAATAAGTATTCTATATTTGCTATAAGCCTAATCATATGTGTCGGAAAACCCGAAGCTAATTTCTACATGCCGCAGATGTATGATGCTGAAATCCTTGAGGTTCTGGGAATTTGGTGACCACTTTTTACTTAACATTGAGTTTGAAACACTGATGAAACCATGAAACACCTTATGACATGGAGGGACCTGGAAACCATTAAGCTGAGTGAAGTAAGGCAATCACAAAGGACAAGTATTGCATAGTCTGCTACTATAAGGATAAACACCCAGATGAAGGCAGGCTTCTGCTCCCAGGTCATGCATTGTGCTAACCCAGTCTCCCAGGCAACGTGGTAGTAAGCATGCCTAGCGCTCATGAAGCATGCATACATCGGCCCCTCTATATGCACATCTTACAAACCATTGTGACAGAGCAGAGCTCACTTCCACTGGGGTCAGCTTTTCAAGATTAGGAGAAAAGGAGATGACCACTTAGTTGTTGCCACAAAAAACTGTTCTACGGTCATTCCAAATCAACAGACACTCCTACCACAGTGATAAGGCAACCTTACTGGAAATTCAACTCAAGATGCAGGTTTCAGAGAAGGTACGTATAATTTTACTGATAAGAAAATGGGGAGGATCAACCTCTCATCAGGAAAAAAACACTTAAAACATATCTCAAATCGAAGGGGAGAATATGTCCAGTACTATAATCCTAATTAGACACTTTTGACCTAGTTTCTACTCAGCCCCTGGTAAGCCAGGCTATGGACTGCGGGGACATTAGACCCTGCTTTTTTGAGGAGCACTTATCCTTCATAGACCAAACCAGAAGTACCGGATGTGGACACCCCCGTAAGTGGACTGGGCTCTACCTCAGACTCATCTGTAGGCCTGGGACTTAAAATTTCATAGTGTGAGAAGAAGCTTCGGATCTCTTGCTTTGAGGGTCTCCAACAAATGGTGGCCCAGGACAACCACATACTTGCTATCTTAATTCTTGCTTCATTAAGATATGTATTAATCTGATAGGCCTGGTTCTGCCACTGTCAATGAATATTATTGGAAGTTTTGCCTAATCGTCAACCCCCAATGTTTGTATAAATAGTGTCCAGTCACTTAAGAGTTTAATCTGTACAAGTCAATAATTTATGTATTGTGAATATACTTGTATAATATCCTTTTCTCAATTTTATTTTAAATCCTATACCATTAAATAAATTAATGATACTATCAATAGAATTACCTTATGCCCCAGAGAGATGGTCGATAGTGTTCTCTAACATAAAATGATAACGATGTCTGTGGTATTTACATAATTTAATGTCAACTTGATAAATAAGTTCAGGTGTGGAATCTAACCTGTCAATCAGGTCACAGCCTGACGATGCCTCCTTGTGGGAATGGCCTTCTCAGGAGGATTCTGGAGGTGGGACATGGAACACACTCTCTCTCTACTTCACCTTTCTGTTGAGCCACATACTCAGAGAGCTGGAGCAGCCACATGGCGACCCACGCCAGCTTTGAGATGTTTCCACTGCCACTGGATCCACAAGACTTTTCACCCTTCAGCCTGTGATCTTCCTGCATTTGGCCTCATTGCAGGTGCTGTGTGAGTCTAAACAGAAATTTATGGACTAGCATCAGACATATGGGCTAATATCGGATTTATGGACTTGATCTGGACTAGGCTGGGATATTCACTCAATAGACAATTGTTCTTTGATATAAAGGTCTCTCTTATACATACATGAGTTGTCAATGAATTTGTTTCTCTAGTCAACCCAGTCTAACATAATGTTTCTAAGGTAAACCAGAGATATATGAATAGGTCTTGGGCTTACACTTAATTCTAGCCCCAATTTAAGATCAATTAGTTCTTATGACATAGCTATGCTTGATACTCATCTTAAAAAAGAGATCACTGAAGATATGGGTGTTATAGCAAAGTGTGGTGAAAAAAACTAGATTGTGCCCAGTTATCAAAAAGAAGTGTCCGGTGTTTAAAAGTTTGTTTTCAAACAAGCAGTCCTCTAAGTGAGATGTCAACTAAGTCCACCAGCCTGTGTGATCCAAGGATTGTAAAAAATATAATCCATATTCAAAGGAAAACATGGTATCAGAGTTTAAATTGTGAACGCCTGATTTGCAGCATGCTACTGATGACAGTGGAAGCTCAAAGTACATTTTCAGGGTCCGCACATGGATTAAGACTGCTGAATCCCCTCTGACTATAGTTGAGGGATGTGAATTGCCTTGTTATCAGACAGAGAGCACTGTAGAGGCAACTATAGTAGATATACTCTAACTCACTGCCATCAAGTCAATGCTGACTCATTTGCCCCACTGTAGGTTTCAAGAATGTAACTGTTTACGGGAGTAGGAAACCTAGTCTTTCTCCTGTGGAGTTGCTGGTGGCTTCAAACTCCTGATCATGCAGATTACAGCCCAACTCTACCACCAGATCCCCTTTTGACCTATTTAAAAGTTGTATCAGTTTTTGAAAAAAGTGAAGGGGAAATACACGTGGATTGAGCCCCTGGTGAGTCCCCTCTGAACACAGATCAGGGATGTGAATAACATTACTATCATGCAGAGCGCATTGGAAAGTGCATTACAGCAGATGGAGTGAGGTTAAAATTTAACATCTTATTAGTTGAGCTCCCTTTTGACCCACTTTAAAGTTGTCCTACTTTTTAATATTTTCTGCTTTCTTTTAGATTGAGGTTGTTTGCTATTTTATTTCGTTATCATTGTTACCTTTTTTGTTTCTTTATTTTTGTATGTCTTAAGGTATATGAAATCCAGGAAGGATGAATCTTTAGAGACAGCAACTGGATTCTTGAATTCTTGGGAGAATGGCAGGGGAGCTTGCTGGGAAACGGGGAGCTAAGACTAAGGAGGACAAGAAAGAAGAAAATGTTCTAACATCCCTTGTAATTATGAAATTATGTATTCTACAACTCTTCTTGATATGATTGAATGATTGAGGTGTAGGATAAGTGGATCATGTCCCAATAAAATTGTTTATAAAAAAAGAAAATTTTCTAGAATATCATAATGTATATTTTGAAAATCAATTTGGAACCACTCCAGATAGATAGATAGAGAGATAGAGAGATGTATGTATCCTGGTATTCTCTTTCTTGAATCATTTGTTCTAAGGGAAATGAAGTCATAGGAGCTTATGAACACCCAATGGCAAGTCAGCCAAGAGCCCCATGATGAGCTCGGCAGTGGATCTTTCCTGTTTCGATGATGGCAGCTCTAACCTACCGTTGAATGTACCCTCATGAGAGATCCTGGTCCAGAACGCTCCGCATCATCCATGCCAGAATTCCTGATCTATCGAAACTATGAACTAATTCACGCTGGTGTTGGAAGCAATTATGTTAGGGGGTAAATTTATTTACAGCAACAGATAATGAATCTATTATAACTAGACTGTTCATCTGCATGGTTCTGGATGAATTTTGAGATTGTTTTTATTCGCTGCTGTCCTTTGTTGCCATCAAGTCAATGTTTTGTGTGCAGAGTAGAAACGCTCATTAGGTTTTTTGTACTCATACACCTGAGGGAAAACTTTTATTTTATCCTTAAAGCCTTCAACTGATTGGAAAAGTCTCACCCACAATATGGAGGGTACTCTGCTTTACTGAAAGGCAACTGGTTTTATACCATGTCAATAGACTACTGTCCAACCAAACAACTGTAGGCTAGCCAAATTGAAATATAAAATTAATCATCACAAAAGTGTTTTTAATTTCTTCCTTTTGCAGAACCTAAGAATGTCACCTATGTGAATCTGTAGGGTGTGTGTGTGTGTGTGATATCATGTAATCTAAAGGACACCAAGTTGGAAAAACAGGAAAATGTCCTAAGAGTTTTACTGTCAATGCAAAGAAAAACTACTTCACAGTATCCCTTGATTGACATTCATTTCTTTCTTTTTTTCAGCTTGGTAAATACATGATATTAAACCATACTTAATGGACATTAAAATATACAAAGTAAAGTATGATCAAACAATATTTGAGCAGTCTTAAAAATATTACCCTTTGAGAAACACAAGTGGTAAACTACTTCACAAGATGTGACTATATGGTAACCCACCCAAGGGGAGGGTATTGTTCATATCTCCACAGGAAAAGAGGGACCAGACTTCAACCCAGTGCTCCAAGGTGTGAATGCAACATGCCGGCGCGGAGTAGGGAACCAATGGAGAGGTCTAGGGGGCTGGCTCCAGTCCCAAATACTAAGTGGATGCCTGCCCCTCCGCCGAGAAGAACTTAAAAAAACAAAACAAAAACAAGATGTGACTATATAAAAATACTATACATAAATACACCTGGTGGTGTAGTTATTATGTATTGGGTTACTAACCACAATGTCAGTACTTTAAAACCACCAGCCACTCCTCGTGCAAAAGATAAGGCTTTCTACTCTGGTAAAGAGCTACAATCTTGGAAACCCACAGAGGCAGTCCAACTCTTCCCTCAAGGATCACAGGACTCAAAATCAACTCTATGGCATTGAGATTGTTTTTGGTTTGATGTATGTATCATTGCTAAATCCCTGGAAGTCCTGTGTGGGGAGGCAAAAGGACTATCTCCAAATCAGAGGTAATTTGATCTGAATACTCTTCAATGGCAACAGGTCCAAAGAGATCAGTCAGGATGGAAGGCTTCATGCATCTGCTGTTCCACCCAGCTAAATTCTCATGTTGCTTTTAGTGTTTGTTCACAGAGCTGCACTGTTTGCATAAAGGCAGGACTGTCCCATATGTAAAGCTTCTAGCTTTCAGTTTAAGCAGCGACTCCACCACAAAGCTTGCAAGGACAAGTATGCCTAAGTCTGTGCAGAGAAGTACCTTGGACTCCTCACCTCCCACTGGGGCCTCAATGCAGCCCATTCATCACCAGATTATGTTTTAACAGGGTTCCTCCAAGGCATAGCCTGGAAAGAGAGAGAGAGAGATACACACACACACACACAGAGAAAGAGAACAAGTGAAAAGAAGGCTAAAGGAAGAAGAAAGGAAACAAGGAGGAAGGAAAGTAGAGAAGGGAGGATAAAACGGTGGAAAGAAAAAAGTTGTTAGGCCTTGAGAATCCTTTTGCAGTACAAGCACTGACAAGTAGTTGGTCCTTTGAATAAGAAAGCTGCCTAAATATCAGAATATTCAGGAACAGAAAATTAATTTCTCTATATAAATTCTAATCTCTGCTTTTAAAGATAAGAATAGTATGTGGTTATTTCTGTCTCTCCCTAGACCAGCAAGTTACTTCAGTAGTATTCTCAGAACATTCCAATTGGTAGAAGCTTTTGTTATGTATCACAGCTTAGAGACTGATTGTTCCCAGTTAAACAAATAAACTAACTAATTAAAAAGCCTTGAAAACAATCTACCAACTACATGGAAAACTCACTTATTATAATTTTCAATAAGAAAGTCCTACTTGGGGTGAAATTTCAATTAGAGATTAATATAAAACAAAATTACCCCAAACTCATTAATCGTGATGAAAAATGGAATTCAGATATTTCTATTTGCACTACTAGCGTATGATGATAAAAAAACAGATATAGGAATAACAAGACTTTTTTCAGTAGTGCTTCATAATTGAAAAGCTATATATAACCTGTTTTTTTCCCTTTTAAAGATTTCTACATGAAAAGCTAAGGAAATGATAAAATAAATGATTATGTACAACTCTTGCTTTCATCCAGAATTAGCAGCAGCAATGAAAAAATAGAGACTAAAATATACTTTATGGTCAGAATAAGAAAAGGATCCAATCATCAAGAGGGTAACCTGTACAAGAACTCCAATATAATTTGGTCTCAGTTGAAAGAGGATATTGGGAGTTAATACACAAGTCTGGGATGGGAAAACCTAGCAGAACTGGTTCGGAAGGACCCCGTTGGGCATTTTTTATACTGGAGGCTCTGATGTTAAAGAGCCTTGGTTGTGTTGTGGCATTTCAAAACCACCAGCCTCTCTTCAGGAGAAAGACTAGGTTTCCTACTCTCAGAAAGAGTTACAATCTTGGAATCTCACAGGGACAGTCCTACTATGCTCTATAGGGTAGCTGTGAGCTGGAATCAACTGGATGACAGTGATGGGTCTTTAAAAAATGATTCCATCCAACAAACACAATGTGATTTGAATACATATCCACGAGAATGGCTAAAATGAAAGAATGACAAACACAAACACTGAAGAGATTGTGAGCAACCAAAGTGCTCAAGCATTATTGGTTGGGGAATAGGATGGTGTACAACCATTTCAGAAAGAGGCCTGGAAGTTTCTTATAAAACTACCCATACATCTGTTATATGATATAATAGTTCTCCTCCTAGCCAAAAGAAATGAAAAAAACATATATATATATATAAATAATTAGATATTGACAAAAAGGTTCACAGAAGTCTTATTCATTAATAGCCAAAACTATAAGCAACTCAGGTGTCCATCAAAAGTATAATGCACAACTGTGGGCTATTAAACTAAGAGAATAGTAGGTAGCAATCAGGAAAAGGGAACTCAGTACTGTTAGACTTCCATCATGGATAAATCCCCAAATCATTATGGTTAGTGAAACAGGCCCTAGAAAGGTAAAGAAAAACAGAGGCAAATACTATCATATACACAAGCCTGCAGTACTGGTGATCTACAGGTTGATGCTTGGACAGACAGGCAAGTTGAACAAGTGTGGGAAGGAGGGTGGAAGTATTCCGATGATAGATAGATAGATAGATAGATAGATAGATAGATAGATAGGTAGACAGACAGATAGATTAGATGGAGGATATTTATAAATGTGTTTTTACCTTTGCTGAAAATATACCCATAAATGCAGTGGAGTATAGAAGGGGAAAAGTCATAAAAACTTCTTAGATATAATCACACAGCTTGAGGGAATATATCACTGATCTTGGGAGATCAAGACCATGCACTTTGGCCAATTGGCAGAGCGTAGTTCACAAAAACAATGTTCTACATCCTACTTTGGTGAGTAGTGGCTGGTGTCTTAAAGGCTCATGAACAGCCCTCATCTGAGGCACAACTATCGATTTCTCCCTATCCAGAGGAAGGAAGAGTGATGGAAATTTGGAAACACATGGAAAACAATTAGTAGGGTGGAATAATGGACCAGGAAAACATCAGTCTCCACAACCCTAAGATAAGAAGAACCACATGGTGCCTGGCTACCACTACCAACTGCTCTGAAAAGAATCACATTAGAAGGTTCTGGCTAGATTGGAAAAAAAAGTGTAACAAAACTCAAGAATTCTAAAGTAGACCAGGGATCCCCAATATTAAAACCATTAGTCATGCTTTGGTCCTCAAACTGAATTCACCCGTGCTAGAATATGCAACCATTTTAAATCAAAGGGGCAACATTTACCTAAAGACAAAGTTCAGAGGACAAAGAAGGAGGGCTGGAAATCAGAAACACAGGAGGAAGTGGGATGGGTAGGTGGTGGGACATCAGGGAGATTGCAACGGATGAGTTGAAACAACAATGGGAATAAATGGTTGACTGTAGAACTTATGATCTGCTCTCAAAACCATCACATAATTCACAATAAAAAGAAAAGCCACCAACATTGAAAATAGTTGGGGGGGGTGTCCCTAAACAAAAGGCCTTTTACTGTGTTCATAAGTGAAATAATACATACTGGATTACTTATCCTATTTATATGAAATTATAGAACAGGCACAACTAATGTACAGAGATAGATTTTTTTTTTACCCGCCCCCACCCACCCCGCCTTGAGATAGATTTTTTTTGTGTATAGGATAAGGACCATTGTTTCTAGGAAGGAGTATGAAAGATTCTTCCAGAGTGATATAATGTTTTATAGCTAGATAGAATATTTAAGATCAATACACTTCATTGTATGTAAATTTTATATCACAAGAAAAAACATGACAAAAAGGGGTCTCTAGTTAATGATATAGCTAAAGGAAGTGAAGATGATATCTAAAATTCACTATGAAATGTATAAAAAATAAGGATTAATGAATGGATGAAGGATGCCTAGAAATAAAAATGTGTGATTAAAATGTAGCATTTTAAATGTTAATAGCAGAATCTAGATGTTGGTATTACAAAAATTCATGGTAAAAATATTTAAGCCTTAAGTTTTGTAATTGAAAAGTTTTATAATAAAACATTTGAAAAAAATACATGACATCCTTTTTTAATGAGTCCACAAATCAAAGTATATTGTCTTAATCTGACTCCTGATACCTAACTGAACCAATTTAATAGAAGAATAATAAGATGAAAATGCATATGACATTCTTCAATGAAATCGTTTTTCAACATAGGGGTAGTGTTACAAATTACTCCAGAAAAAATATCAGAAGACTAAGAACCCCACATGAAGCTGATAGGTAGTTACCTTATTCTCACTGACCTGGGGCAACTTATTGGCTAAGCTTGGAAAACAGATTATGACTCAAAATCAAAGGATTTGATCTTATAAATAGTTTGCATCATTTGGAAGACAGGTCAAGCAGATAATCAGATGTCAATTATAGTTTTGTGGCATGCATTTGGAGGAAGTAAACCTAAAATGATTGCTGCCCTTTAAAGATGAATAAACCAACAATCTAAGGAAAAGAAAACAACATGAAAAAACAGCAAGCAATGCCATTGATGAACTAGAGAATATACTTTATGAAGAAAGCTCATGATAATGGGAAAGTTTAAATTAAACTTGTAATTAAATAGTATCAAATATATTTGTAAATGGAAAAAGTTTTGATACTTAAGATAGACTAGAGAAAACTGTATGGAATTCTGCAGAGAAGGACAAAAGGGTAAATATTCCCAGAGAGAGGATTAAAGGAAAATTAATAAACTTATAAAGGAGACCAAAACAATGATCTTACTTTTAATTATATAGATCTAATGGGATAATTTCCTTAAAATGAAGAAAAACATAAATATGCACAATTGATAGCCTCAATACTTAGAATTATTTAGTAAACATTAACTATACCCAAAACTTATTCTAAAGTTTTACAACTACACTATTAAGAAGTGAAGTACTAAATCATGTGGGGAGAGTTATGTTGACTAAGGGAGGAACAGAAAAGAAGGTTGCCTTAACTTCAAGTTACTCTCTTCTGCAACTGTCAATGCCAGATGATGTCAGTACAGTAGTTTCTACAACAGAGTCATAGCAAGAAATGTTTCATGAGGAATTTCTATTCTGAGGACTCTTTCACCACTGAATGAAATAGAAGCATGCTCTTAAGTTGCAGAGATTCAAACAATGTATCACTATCATATCGCGAAAAGATCATTTTAAAAAATCTGGAATTAAAAAAAAAGGAAACGTCTGACTGGATGTACACAAGAATACATTATTTCCGCCCCCCCTGTACTGGTTTTTATTACATCACAATAATTAGGAGCAGTACAGTAATGAAAAAGTAGTACACATCAGATTTACTCCACAAAACATACCCCTATAAACATTTAAAAGTTAATATTTCAAGTTAATTTTAATGAAAATAGTGGTCCTGTTTAAATTTCATGTTTGATAAGACCAACCAACATTCCTAGGTCAGCATCACAAAATGATGGGGAATGAGATCACCCCGCAGGTGTCTCACCAAGAAGAAGAAAAATCACAGGGTACACAGAGTGCATGTTTCAGTTTACACTACACAAAAATAGTGAACATACATGTTTCAGTTTACACTATACAAAAATAGTGAAAATACATTCCAGGTAAACATGTGCCATTAAAAGAGAGTACTAGTAAGAATTGTCACTCAAAGGGGTTAAAATAAAAAAGCAAGAGTCTTTTCAACATGAAAACAAGAGCTGGTGGAATTGGAAACTTTGGATAAAACCTTATGCTCAATGGGGGGAGGGGAGAAGCCTCTTTGCAATGGACATTTCTGCAGGTAATAACTTTGTTTCTCAACTCACCTAAATTGCCTTTATTCCTTACAAGCACTTAAAACTATGAGGCTAACAGAAATCTTTTTTAAAAAAATCATTTTATTAGGGGCTCATACGACTCTTATCACGATCCATACATACATCAATTGTGTATAGCACATTTGTACATTCATTGCCCTCATCATTCT
>NW_022103948.1:614022-622125 GCF_000313985.2 Echinops telfairi
GGACATGGGAGAGGTGGAGGTGGGGGGAAAGGAAGTAGTGTTAACAAACCCAGGGACAAGGGAACAACAAGTTATCCAAATTGGTGGTGAGGTGGGTGTGGGAGGCCTGGTAGGGCATGATCAAGGGTAATGTAACAAAGAGGAATTGCTGAAACCCTGGTGGGGACTGAGCAGAAATCTTAAGAGTCATGACAAAGAATACATACTTAATATCTGTAAACTGTGCTACCAAACAAGATGGTGTATGGCCCAGGTCTTGAAATAATATTTATGATATACAAATACTAAAATAAGAAAAAATTACACAATTTAGAGTCTAACAATAGGAAACCAAATACAGGAAATGGAAAGTCACAAAATAAATAAATGGGCCTTTAAAAAGCAAGACTAGTCTGATCAGTTTTAACAATAATCACAAAAGGGATACAATTTATATAAATAAAAGTAAAATGACTCTCAAGGTCAAGGGAAACAAATAATATAGAAAACTAAAAGCAAAATATTATATTATCTCAGAAATTGCCTCCAAATTTACTTTAAATGAAAACAATAAAGATAAGCCATGCCAATGAAACCATGTTCACACAATTTACGTAAACCATAAATTCAAGGCAGGCTTCATCAAGTGGGACAAGTGAATTCATTTAAGATGATATAGGGTACTGTGTATATTTAGCATTACCTAAAATAACATACTGTACCTGTAAGTACAAGAGAAATTTACCAACATTATATATTTCTTGGTGAATTTTACACCAATTTCTCAATTATTGGTAGATAATGAACTAAATAAAATGCAAAGATCTAAGTAATATTAACAATAACTTTATGCAGAAAAAAACTCGCTTCAAGTCAACACCCTACAAAATGAAAGTGATTTATTTTTCAAACAGCAATGAGACTTTTAGAGACACAAATGACCACAGATGCCCAAAGTTAGTCAGTGAATTCCCAAAAGCACACATGATGCCTATTATCGGCCCTATCAGTTGGCATCGACTTGATGGCAGCGAGTTTGCTTTTGAAACCTGACACTGTGAGAACTCTGATCACAATATATCCAAAACCTCAACAAGCATGCAAAGAATACAGAAATTTAAGCACTAAGAACCCAAATAAATGATAAATTAAAGAAAATGTCAAAACTGCTCTTGAAGAATAGTGAGGAAAATATTATGTATCAATATCTAAAAGGTTGTTGCTTTATGTTAAAACAGTAAACACTTCCAATATTGAAGAAATTGCAAAACAAATGAATAAGAATGAATTTCAAAATGTCAGAAGCTATACAACAAAATGAAATAAGAAAAGCATTCATACAGATTTAATACTGATAAACATATAAATATTTTATTTACAACATATAAAGTAATAAAATTGAAAAGTCATTTCCAAGCAGCATATATTAACTAAACAAATCAAGCTAGCCTAATCAAGAGAAAGAAGCCAATAAAAAATTAAACTAAAACTTGAAATATGCCAATGATTTCCATCTAACCATAATTGAGGAATGGAAATAACCTGGTTCACAGAGCATATTGGAGAGACGACTTGAGTAGATTAAAATCATAAATCTGATTTGAACAGTGAAAACATGGTCACTTGATCTCTCTTCTGATACACGATGGCTTTGATCTGGTTTTTAATATTATCTGTGTTTTATTCATATTGGAGTTTATCTCTGTTGTAATTTGTCACTGTTGGTAACCTTCTTGACTCTTTGTTACGTGTTTTTCTGGGGTTCTGTGTTATATGAACCCTGGGATAGGTCAATCCATAATTGTCTAGAATAAATGTTCCTGGGTGGTATGGCAGATGGGTGGGGGAACTGATATCAAGAACTTCAAGAAGGAAGAAAATGTCTTGAAACTTATTTTGGTACACCACTTGATGTGATTGAACTATGGAATGATCTGATGTCTGGATTAACTCCTAATAAAATGGTTTGGGAAAAAATGTTTTCCTTCAAAAACAAAGCAAACAAACAAAAAAAAACCTTCAAATATGCTAATATGGTGGGCCCAGTCTAGAGTATTTCATAGTCATATTTCTACTGTCTTCTCCCATAAATTGAACCAAGTATATGTGGAAGCAAGGAGTGGTTGGGTGGTTGTCCTAAATATTTATTATTTAGGTATTAAAATGTTACATTTTCTTTAGGGCTATTAATTTTCCATTACTCTTAATAGCCATATATGATTATAATTTTACTGTTCACCATCAACCCAGCCTGCCATGAGCCCACAATGTGTGGGTGTTGGGGGGGTAGCAGAGTAGGGGGGGCCAGGAACCAGAGGGTAAGTTGCCATGCCAATAGGTTTTTCTTCTCTTTCTCATTTCTCTTACACCCTCCCTCTGCTTTAGAATATCTTTCCTAGGGAAAAAAAATAACATTAAGCCATGCTTGATCCCTGGTCACTTCTGACAGTGAAGGAAAGGTCACCACACTGACAGGAATAATGGGCCCTAATCATGTGCTCTGTCATCTTGAGAGGTAGAAAGACATTTGATTTTTCATTGATTAGCATGAGTAGAAAAGGCACCTTATAGAGGCAATAGATTTGTGGGGCGGGGGTGTGTGTCTATTGGTGGGGGGCAAGGCATAAAAACATAGTAGAGAATATAAAAACATGATACATGAGAGACTGCCTCCTCTCTAAGAAGTCTAAAAGCATGAGTCCATTGTTTCCTGAATATTTATATTGAAACAAAATATCTAAAGGAAGTCTTGCTTTCATTCTTTTCCAAATAACCTTTCTTCTTCCTTTCTTTCTTCTTTCTCTTCTGACTTCTTCTTCCGCCTGAATGTTTCCAGCCTTTTATATAAGGTAGCTATGAGTTCACAGGAGTTTGTCATTGAGTTTGGTTTCTGGTTTTTCGTTTGTGTCAAATTTGAATCGGAACCTATTGGACAGGGTATGCAGGGGTAGCTTTTCTTATGCTGATTTTACTGGGTTTCAGTGACCATTTTGATCTTTACCCTCAAGCTATTTTTTGTTCTCTTTTATTTTGTTTTCTGTTTTGCTTTTAAGATGCTCAAGATGAACTTTGCATCAATTATCTAAATCAACAGACTAAATCTGGGGAGATTCAACTGCCAAGCTTTTGGTTATAGACAATCATAAACAGCCAAAAGTTATGTCAGTGATCAAAATGATTTCTGTACTATTTAATCTAGTTCTCTCCGCTTGTTTCCATATTTTTCACTTGTATTTTCCACCCTGTTAGGGGAAACATACTTTTCTGTAGTGATATCTTTGTCTTGTCCTTAACCTTTTAGGGACATTTTCTAAGTAACTCACCTATAATGAAGCCTTACAATGAAGATCTAGTTTTATCATTGATTAGCATTGTCTGATGTAACATTGTCTAACTGACAATTAATGAAACTACAAAACAAATTAACGAGATTGATTTTCGAAATGCCAGAAGCTGTATAACAATCTATATGTCTAAGTATGTATTCATAATAGTATTCATTCTGTTCTAGAGTTTTTCCAAAATGGCCTTATAAAATGTTGCTTCATTTTATTTACCCTACAATCTTTTCTTATTTTAATTTCATCTTGTTTTATCTAGTTCACCCACCTCTTTTAGTTAATCTTTTCATTTCAGCCTGGTGAATCCTAGCTTATATTCTCATAGAAAATTTGTCTTGTTTCATTCTTTGGGAATATCAAACATTTTTACCATGTGGGCTGATTAATATGGTTCATTATTTACAGATGTATACTCTGTTTTTTGAGCTGTTGAGATTGTTTCTCCTCTTTATGACAGTATACATAGAGGACCGCCTATCCTTACTTTCCCCTAAAGAGGTAGGTTGGATTGAATACAGAGATGTCTTTTTTTGGTGGGTTTTTTAAATGTATTTTTAATTGGGAATTAGGTATAAGGAAAGAATTTGCAATATATTTAATTCCCATGAAAACTCCGCTTCCCGATCACCAGGTTGCTACTCCTCAATTCAATTGTATAGCCCTCTCTCCAACAAGAACAGAAACCAAATTAATACTAAGAAATTCTTTAGGTTCTTTGGGAATCCAGGATTGTGGAGTCCATGGAATTGAGATGACTCATTCAGGCCCTTTCCCCTTAGGAGTCCTTTTGAATCTTGTGTTTTGAAGGAACTGCTTTCCTACAGTCACCTTTAATCCCAGTGAGTAGCTTAGTGGAGACTGATTTTCCTTAAGCATCTGGCTCTGTGGACAGTCAGTTCGGAGAAACAGGAACTCTAGGGTCTGACTAGAAGCTCTGTTTTAGGATAAATTGTTATGTGTAACACTGTTCTAGCCATGTTTCTATAATAATTTTGATGGATGGCATATAAGATTTTGTGGAGTGAAAGTATTGGTCTCCATGACACTGAGACCAGAAAAGCTGGATGGTGCCCAGCTACCACTATCAATTGCTATGAAAGACGTCACATGGGAAGGTCTTGGATAGAATGGAAGAATAACTCAAAATCATAAGGGAGACCAGGTTTACTGGGTGGAAGGCGATAGATGGAACCCTTGAAACTATGACCCTTTGTCACCCTTCTGGCATAGAACTGAACTCACCCCTGTGACTTAATTTTTAATCAAACAATAAAACATGTAAAAAATGGGGGCAATAACACTGAAAAAGTTACCTACATTTTAGAATCAGCAACCATTTGAGATAAAAAGGACAGCATTTGTCAAAGTACAAAGTTCAGAAACATTAGGAGAGGAGGGGGATTGGGGTCTGGAAACAGTGGAGGTGCATTGAGGAAACTAATGATTGAGATAAAGCCACGTGTGAATGAACTGTTGAATGTAAAACTGAGAATCCATTCTCTGTAAACCTTCATCCAATTGCAACAACAAGAATTTCTTTCAAAAGTCTGTGAAGATTTTTTCATCTTTGGAACAGCTTTAAATTTTTAATTGAAATCTTACCCTAATTTGCATATTACATCAACATTTAGCCATATCTAGTATTGGCTTCAAGTGACTTTTATTTGAACAATATCTTTGGTTTTTTAAAATTCTACTAGTCGTATCCCTGATATCTGAGAGGAAGATGGTCTTAAGGTAATGGAAACCCTATTCTTTGCATAGTCACACTAGACAACTTACCTTTGTAAATTCCTTGCAAGGTAGGTAAATTACTGATGTTTTCTCAAGGGTTTCCTTGGGAGCCATCTCTTTTGAATTGCAATCATCAAGATAGATCTCACCCCTGCCTCTCGGTTTCCTGGAACAAGATTAGCATAACTTCAGGTATCTGGTCATAAAGACACTATAAAACTAACAATATTATCTTGAAAACATAAATGTAATGGCTTGTATCCATTTACCTAGACAATGTTTAAGATCCTTTTCTGCCCTTGTAAGCTCTTTAGCAATGTCCTGTGATGTATTTAATGCTTATTCAATAATAAAATTTGTATTTCTCTCCTTTTTGTGTAGAGATGCTTTCTGGTGTGTGAAAGTTCCACTTGATAGGTATCAGAATGATTGGTCCAGGTCAGACGCCCAACTTTATTTTTGCTTTTGCTTCTGTCTCATACATCTAGCAAACCCTTTAGATGAACATAGGCACATAATACAGGAACCTGTTTCTTGGTGCTTAAACTAAATAATATGGAAAGAATGTTCATAAGGGCAAGTCTTAACCCAAGATCCTTATCCAAAATTCCTTCAGTTAACTCTCAGAAAAGGTTTTAAGATAATTACCTATGACCACCCTTTCCAACCTCTCTGGTTGTCAGATGCCTTCTGTCTATTCCAATCCATAGCAACTCCATGTGTGACAGTGAAATGTGGTTCGGTCCTGTGTGAGCTCCACAATTGTTGGATGCATGAACTCATGGTTGCCGCCACTCTGTCAGTCCACCTTGTTAAGGGTTTTCTAGTTTTTGATTGCCCTCCTACTTTATCCAGCATGATATCCTTTTCCAGGTACTAGTCTTCCCTGATAACATGTCCAAAGTATATGAGCCTAAGTCTCACCATTCTTACTTCAAAGAGCACTCTAGTTTTACTGTTTTCCAGCACAGATTTCTGTGGGGATTTTTAGGCAGTCTATATGGTACTCTCAATATTCTTTACCAGCACTATCATTCAAATGCATGCTTTTTCTTCAGTCTTCCTGATTCAACGAACAACTTTCAGATGCATATGAGGCGATTAAAAAGACCACAGCTCATGGAGAACAAATGTTTTCAGAATGATGAGGGTAACGAATGTGCTTTATACAATTGATGTCTGTAAGGATTGTGATAAGGGTTGTATGAGCCTCCAATAAAATGATTAAAATGTTTTGATAATAATAATAATAATAATAAGACCACAGCTTTGGTCAGGTGCCTATTAATCTTCAAAGTAACACCATGCTTCGCAACACTTTAAAGAGGTCTTCGGCAGAAGGTTTACTCATTTAAATTCTTGACTGCTTCTTCAGTGAGTCTTGATTGTGGATCCAAGCAAGACAAAATCCTCAACAATGTCCATCTTCTCTCCATTTAGCATGATGTTACCTATGGGCCCAGTTGTGAGGATTTGAATTTGCTTTACAGGGAGTTGTAGTCTGTGCTGAAGACTGCAATCCTGGCAATTCTTCAGCAAATGTTTCCAGGCATCCTCACTTTCAGCAGCAAAGCTGTGTCATCTGCCTATCACAGATTATTAATAAGACTTCCTCCAAACCTGATGCCATGTTCTTCTTCATAGGATCTAGCTTTGTGACTATTTGCTCAGTATAGAAATGGAATAAGTATGGTGAGAGGATACCACCCAGATATACACCTTTCTTGATTTTAAACCAATGACTATTCCTTTGTTCTTTGATCGAACGTTTCTGGATCCTTGTTAGGTTCTACATGAGTTCAATGAAATGTTCTGAAAGTTCCGTTCTTTGAAATATTCTTCATAGGTTTTTTTCAGGTTTTGTTTTTGTTTTTTATGATCCACACAGTCGAATAACTTTGCTTATTTGTGGTACACAGGGTTCTCTAGAGAAACAAAACCAGAATGCTAATAATTTTATATATATTTATACAGATAGATATATAACATAATAAACAGTTAATTAATCTATAAAGCAGTACAAATGGCTCTGTGCAACTCATTCCCATGAGACAGTTGTGAGACACTGGCAGTCCTTCAAGTCTCGAGGGCCGCTGGGTAGTCCTCTGTGGAGCAATTCAGGCTATCCAGGCACAGGCAGCAAACATCAAGGCAGGTCACCAACAGTCAGACAGGCAGCAAACAGCAAGGCAGGTCACTAACAGTCAGTCAGACTGTCTGACAGTCCCCACCTCAAGAGATGTAAATTCCAATGGTGTGGCAAAGCAGGTCTTGAAGGAATCTCAAATTACAGCAACACAGTTCACAGGTTAGGTGTCCCACAGGTAGAGTAGCTTGGAAATTGAGGCAGAGAACAAGCAAGGCAGCCGCACCCTGGTCCGATGGTCAAAGAGCAAGAGACAAGAAAGGCGAGGCTTGCCAAGCCATTTATCTTTCCGCCATTCAATTAATCCCACATGTGTTTATCAGCAAGTTTGGAACAATAAACTAACTACCTCAATCCATCCCTTGCCAACTTGGCACCTGTATACAATTTTTTTAGCCATATATAATTTCCGGACATTAATGAAATCACACTTATACTTAACATTAAATATCTATCATACATATAAATGAAAACACACTGAGTCCAATTGTATCTGATATATCATTCATGAATAAAGGAAAGATATTCAATAAATACATATAAAGAAAACCCACTGACAATTACAAACCTCGCTTTTGCAATTGATCACATGGTTGTAACTTATAGGTAGAACTACCTTCTTCTACCACCCATTTTGTATTACCTTTGCCCTAAGCAAGAACCTCAGCTGACTGTGGTTTTTTGGCTGGTGGGGTGACCTAGACCTTCATTCCTGAGGGGTCTGGGTCATTATAAGTCCTGTCAGGATTGAGTTGCTGTAATTTACCATTTAATCACAGGGCATGGTAGCACTAAGAGTCGGCCTATGGGATCTCCTGGATTCCAGACATATTCTTCTTTACCTCCATTATGTAACACCAGTCCAATTTCTCCTTGGTAATCAGGATCAATCACACCACTCAG
>NW_022103948.1:623803-626091 GCF_000313985.2 Echinops telfairi
CTCATGGTGACTTGGTGGCCCATGGTGAGGCATTAAGTCTCCATCAAGGCCCAGTAACAGGCTAACAGCTGTTTTACAAAGGGGGAGTAGTTATCTGCAGAGGATGGCAGGACTTTACTCCAAAATCCAAATGGTCTACACTGTGATTCACTAATCGGGGTCTGCCAAAGACTCCACACTGTATCTTTGACTACAACTGGCATCTCTAGTACCATCGGGTCAGCTGGATCATATGGTACCAGTGGCAAAGCAACTTGCATGGCAGCCTGAACTTATTGAAGAGCTTTTTCTTGTTCTGGGCCCCACTCAAAATTGGAGGCATTTCATGTCACTTGATAAATAGGTCGAAGTAGAACACCCAAGTGAGGGATATGTTGCTCCAAAATCCGAAGAGGCCCACTAGGCATTGTGCCTCCTTTTTAGTCATTTGGGGCACCAAATACAATAGTTTATCCTTCACTTTAGTAGGAATATCGACATGCCCCAATACCACTGGACCCCTAGAAATTTTACTGAGGTGGAGGGTGCCTGAATCTTCATTGCATTAATTTCCCCACCTCTTGTATGCAGATGTTGTACCAGTGAATCTAGAGTCCTTTATAGATCCTCCTTAGTGGGTCCAATCAGAAAAATGTCATCAATATAATGGACCAGTGTGACATTTTGTGGAATAGACAGGCGATCAAGGTCCCTTCGGAATAAATTATGGCACAGGGCAGAAGAGTTGATGTGCCCTGGAGGACAGTTGTGAAAGCGCATTGTTGCCCCTGCCAGCTGAGGCAAACTGCTTCTGGTGGTCCTTCGAGACTAGTATTGAGAAGAAGGCATTAGCCAGATCAATAACTGCATACCAAGTACCAGAAATATTAATTTGCTCAAGCAATGAAATCACATCTGGAATGGCAGCTGCAATCAGTTAAGTTTACAATAGTCCACTGTCATTCTCCAGGATCCATCTGTCTCCTTTGAGGCCAAATAGGTGAGTTAAATGAGGATGTGGTAGGAATCACCACCCCTGTATCTTTCAAGTCTTTGATGGTGGCACTGATCTCTGCAATCCCTCCAGGAATGCAGTACTGCTTTTGGTTTACTATTTTCCTAGGCAACAGCAGTTCTAATGGTGCCCATTTGGCCTTTCCTACCATGATAGCCCTTATTCCACATTTCAGGGATCCAATATGGGGGTTCTGCCAGTTACTAAGTATGTCTGTTCCAATGATGCATTCTAGAACTGGGGAAATAACCACAGGATGGGTCCGGGGGCCCACTGGACCCACAGTGAGGCATACCTGAGCTAAAATTCCTTTGATAACTTGACCTCCATAAGCTCCCACTCTGACTGGTGGGCCTTCTTAACACTTTGGGTCTCCTGGAATTAGTGTGAGTTCCGAGCCAGTGTCCACTAATCCAAAAAGTGTCCAGTGTCTGAAAAGGTTGATTATTTCCTTTTCCCCAGTGAACAGTCACTCTTGTGAAAGACCGAAGGTCCCTTTGGGGAAGGCTAGAAGAAAGACTAATAGTATAGACCTTCAGTCATGTAGTATGTTCCTCCTTCAAAGGGACCCGGCCTTCCCCTCATTCAAGGGATTGTCGGTCTATAAACTGGCTCAGGTCCGGGAATTGATTGAGTAATCGTGACTGTCTATTCTGCTGTTCACCTGATCTACCATTCTTCCACCTGTATAGATCACGTAAATATTTAGTAGGTTTCCCATCTATTTCATTCCTAGGGACACAGCGGCTAAGTAGCCAATGCCATAATTCCGCACAAGACAGGTTGCTTTTATTACTATGGAAACCTTGTTGTCTATTATAACCACACCCACCCTGTCTCTGTTGATTCAGTGCTGACACCTGCCCTCTCCCACCACGAGGACCAATCAGCCCCGGGCAAATGTCAGAGTTCACTTAGGGCAGTTCCCACTGTTAATCCTGGTGCACATAAAATAGCAATTACAGGAGTCTTAAAAGATGCTGGGGCCCACTTCACAAACTTGTTCCTTATGGTGGTGGTAAAGGGTATGTCCTCAGGACACCCCCTTTTGGGGTCTATGGGAATATCCTGATAGATCCATTCCAACATACCAATTTCCTTAAGCTTTTGGATGCCTTCCTCTACAGTGTACCAAGGTAGGTCAGGTACTTCAAGTTGGTCTAATCTAGGCCATCTGGCAGTCCATGCCTCAGCGAACCAACCAAATAAAGAATTAGATCCTCTCTTAGCCTCTCTCGCAGAGACATTGAAAGAAGAGTCTGTGCTCAGGGGTCCCATATCCAGAAACTCAGAC
>NW_022103948.1:627614-636829 GCF_000313985.2 Echinops telfairi
TCACCGAGCCATTTATCTCTCCGCCCTTCCATTAATCCCACATGTGCTTATCGGCCAGGTTGGCACAATAAACTAACTACAGTACCTCAATATTCAATAAAACACAAGTAAACATCTTTCTGGTATAGTCTGCTTTCAGCTAAGATCCATCTGATCTAAGATAACTTTTAGGAAAGACTAAATACAAAGCCAAGTCCACTGGCTGTGAGTTAATTCTGGCCCAGTGAATCTTTTGGGCAGAGTAGACTTCCTTCTTGCATTCTCTGCTTCCAGTCAAGATCCATCTCACATCAGCAAAAATATCTTTTGTTCCACTTCTTCTTCTGAGTTCAGTCTGAATTTCTGCCAATGGACTGCTGCAACTTTTCAATGATCTCCAGCAAAATTTTACTTGTATGTGATGTCAATGATATTATTCTATAATTTGCACATCTTATTGGATCACCGTTCTTTGGATCTCTTCCAGTCGGTTGGCCAGGTAAGTATCTTTCTTGGCAGAGGTGAGTGAGTGCTTCCTGTGCTTCCTCAGCTAACTGAAACATTTCAATCAGCATCCTGTCAATTCTGTAGTCTTTGTTTTGGCTAATGCCTTCAGTGTAGCTTGGGCATCGTCTTTTAGCACCATTGATTCTTGCTCATATGCTACCTCTTTAACTGGTTGAATGCCAACTAGTTCTTTTTCATAAAGTAATTCTGTATTCCATCTTCGTTTGATGATTCTTGCATCATTCCATAGGTTGCTCATACACTCTTTCATTATTGTTGCTCAAGGCTTGATTTTTTTTTTCTGTAGTTCTTTCAGTTTAAGATATGCTGAGCCTGTGTGTCCTTTTTGAATTTCTAACTCTAGGCCATTGCACATTTCCTTCTGCTTATGGGCATTTGGGCTGTTTCTAACTTATTGCGATTATGAACAGTGGTGTGATAAACATAGGAGTGCATACACATGTCTTTTCATGTAATGACTCTTACTTCTTAGGGTCTATACCCAGTATAGGTATTGCCGGCTCCTATGGAATTTCTATTGCCAGTTGTTTGAGGCAGTGCCATGTCATTTTCCACAATGGTCGTACAGGTTCTAACTGTTTTTGAACTTTCGATAAATCTCGTTGTTTTTATTTTAGCATAGTATGTGTTCTTACTATGACACCAAGTTGCCATTAGATCTTGTTTGTGGTAACTTTTCCCCATTAAGTGCCAAAATTGAGATACCTTTTCTAGAGCTTACTGTTGTCCTCTACATTGTTTTTTGTTTGTTTGTTTTTAAAAAGAAAATGTGGCATTTAAAGTACATGTGCATGGGTAGGAACTTTCCCTTAGGAAATTCCTATCCTACTTGTGCAGATTTGGAAAACAAGTCATTGTCCATTTCAAGATGTCTAGACCTTTGGATCAAGTACTTTATGGAACTCTTCAAGAACAACCGGGTTCACGAACTCAATGTTCACTGTATTTTAAATCAAATTGCTGTGATGTATCAAGAAAGTAGGTAGGAAGTTCTTAAAGAACTGAAATGGCAGTTTGGCTGGTGAAAACAGTTCAAAGATGACAAATAACATTTGCACTAATTTGAGGGGAAAAGTCTAGTCTGTCCTCTCCACTTGCCTTTTTTTTTTTCTTCTTGAAGCTCAAATTTGAAAAAGAACACACTTTTATCTCCTAAATAGCTATAAAAGCTTTTTAACCAAACGATGATGAGGTAAATCAGATAATTCTATTAACTGACAACTAAAATAGATTTACTGAAAATCATTGGAATAAAGTCTAAATACGAACTTTTTGGGTTTGCATTTTAAATTTTTTCTTTCCCTATTCCATCAACCATTAGTTTGAATGACTCACCTTTATTCATCTCCTCTAGACAAAGTGCTTAAGGCACTCTGAAAGGTTGATGGTTCAAACCTATAAATTGGAGAAGGATATGACAGTCCTACTTCTGTAAAGATTAAAATGCATTACCATAGAGTCAAATCTGAGTCATAATGACCGTAGATAGGACTTCTGTAGCAGTAAAATGTTATGAGAGCAGACAGCAGCATTTTATGGTGCAGAGCAGTTGGTAGCCCAATATGCTGTCACAGTTAGCCCAAGGCAGCACCAGGGTTCCAGTCTTGGAAACCTTATGATGCAGTTCTACTCTGTCCTGTAGTGTTGCTGTAACTCAGAGTCAACTTGATGGCTATGGGTTCTGTTTTGTACTTTTTTTTTGGATAAGCAAGCACAGAGGAAAGGAAAGGAGTATAAAGTGAGAAAGGGATATAGATATGATATCAGAAACTATAGAAATTATATGGCTTCAGAGACAATTTAGTGACATTGAAATCATGTAGATGTAGCAAGCGACAGAAAATACCATTATACTAACTAGATATACAGTAAAATATAATAGCTAGGCATATACAGTATGACACACTGACTCTCCCTAAAACTAGCTTTAATAGAATAATCTACATGGATCTGAGGTGTAAGCATGGACATTATATGGGGACAAGGGGAAAACCATGTATAGGCTGAAAATCAGACTAGAATATAATTTTAAATTTGAAAACAAAAATATGTATAAATTGACTCATAATGCTATGTGTAGAAAAAAGGAACAAAATAACTTTGGCATTTAGAAGTACTGAAAATAGTTATTAAAGTGTGAGGCTTTATGTAAATTAAACTTAGTCATGAATTGAAATAGCCAGTATTATAAATATGTCAATTATCCCCAAATTGATCAATATCCCATCAACTTTTAATTCATGTTTCTGTCTTTTGTCTGACATATGGAAATCACCAGTAGATTCTACGGTTTTTTTGGAAATGAAAACCCAAATTAATCTTTTTGTAAAAAATCATTTTATTGGGGGCTCATACAACTCTTATCATAATCCATACATACATCAATTGTATAAAGCACATTTGTACATTCTTTACCCTCATCATTCTGAAAACATTTGCTCTCCACGTAAGTCCATGGAATCAGCTCCTCATTTTCCCCCTCCCTCCCCCCTCCCCCCTCCCTCATGAACCCTTGATAATTTATAAATTATTATTTTGTCATATCTTACAGTGTCCGATGTCTCCCTTCACCCACTTTTCTGTTGTCCGTTCCCCAGGGAGTAGGTTATATGTAGATTCTTGTAATCGGTTCCCCCTTTCTACTCCACCCTCCCTCCACCCTCCTGGTATCGCCACTCTCACCACCGGTCCTCAAGGGATCATCCGCCCTGGATTCTCTGTGTTTCCAGTTCCTATCTGCACCAGTGTACATCCTTTGGTCTAATCAGATTTGTAAGATAGAATTGGGATCATGATAGTCGGGGGTGGGGGTGGGGGAGGAGGAAGCATTTAGGAACTAGAGAAAGGTTGTATATTTCATTGTTGCTACACTGCACCCTGACTGGCTCATCTCCTCTCTGCGACTCTTCTGTGAGGGGATGTCCAGTTGCCTACAGATGGGCTTTGGGTCCCCACTCCACACTACCCCTCATTCACAATTATAAGATTTTTTTGTTCTTTGATGCCTGATACCTCATCCTTCCGACACACAGGGTGGTGTGCTTCTTCCGTGTGGGCTTTGTTGCTTCTCAGATAGATGGCCACTTGTTTACCTTCAGGCCTTTAAGATGCCAGACGTTACATCTTTTAATAGCCTGGCACCATCAGCTTTCTTCACCACATTTGCTTATGCACCCATATGTCTTCAGCAATCATATCAGGGAGGTGAGCACACAATAATATGATTTTCTGTTCTTTGATGCCTGATACCTAATCCCTTTGACACCTTGTGATCATACAGCCTGGTGTGCTTCTTCCATTTGGGCTTTGTTGCTTCTCAGATAGATGGCCACTTGTTTACCTTCAAGCCTTTAAGACCTCAGATGCCATATCTTTTGATAGCCGGGCACCATCAGCTTTCTTCACCACATTTGCTTTTGCACCAGCTCTTGTCTTCAGTGATTGTGTTGGCAAGGTGAGCACCATGGAATGCCAGTTTAATAGAACAAAGTATTCTTTGTATTCATTGTATTCAAAGTATTCAAAGTATTCATTGAGGGAGTACTTGAGTGGAGGTCCAATGTCCATCTGCTACCTTAATACTAAACCTATGTACATAGATCTATTTCCCCATCATCATATATAAATATATTTACATAGGTACATGTGTATACTTAGATCTCTATAAATGCCCTTTGCCTCCTAATTATTTCCTCTATTTCCTTTTACCTTCCTCTTTTCCCACTATCATGTTCAGTCTTCATTTGGGTTTCAGTAATTCCTCTCTACATTGCCCTGGATCAAGCCCTACCAGGCCTCCTATACCCTCCTCGCCATCTATTTTATATTGCTTGTTATGCCCTTGTCCCTGTTAACACCCACTTCCTTTTCCCCACATGCCCCTCACCTCATGTCCCCCCAGAACAGTCATTCCCATTGTTTTCTCCTCCGGATTGTTTATCCCACCTATATTATCTAAATAGACATGCAGAAACAATGATAAGCACAAAAACAAACCAGAGAAAATCAAAGCAACAAAAGAAAACAAAACAACAACAAAACCAAAGACAAGAAAAAGAAAAGCCTATAGTTCAAGGTCTGTTTGTCGACCTTTAGGAGTATTTTCTGATTGAGTCTGATGGGGTGCCACACCCTGGCCCCACAGTCTGTTTTTGGAATTCCCCTGGGGATTTCATTGTTCTGCTCTCCTTGCTGTTCTGTTGCACACCCTTAGTGTTTTCCTCAGTGTGGTGGTGTCCTATCAGGCACAGTTCCCACACTGTGTCTCTAGTATTGTCCCCAGTAGCCCTATGGGTCATTGAGGGACGTCGTATCTCGTGGTGGGGTAGGCCCTATGATCCTGTTTGTGCTTTGGCTACTCTGAGCAGGAATATTGTCCTCAGGGCTTGGTAGGTCAGGATGTGCTCCACTCCCCCGACCCCTTGTTTTCTACTGTGTACTCTGATTGGACGTGTCCCTCTCTCTGAACTGTAGCTTCAGGGCTGTCCTCTGAAGTGAATTTTTCTGGGTGGGGGCACTGTCCACGTAGTTGGGATTGGGGCCGGCCCCTCAGACCAGTGCTCCTTTTGAAAGAGACTTTAGAGACATACTAACCAAATGTAATGTAAGTAATTTATTTGAATGGTAATATAAAAGAAAAAACATCAAATTGAGCCAACAATCAGCTGCCGCCCTAGAAGTCTGATAGCTTCACCTCTGAAAAGATGCTTCTTTTTTGTAAATCTCTTTATCTGATGGGTTAACAAAAAATAAAGCTATAGAAATATGTTACTATAAAAAAATCACCTTTGAGATAATCAGAGAAATTTGAATTTGAATGGAGTATTTGTTGATATTAAGAATTAGTAGCTAATTATGTTAAATATAATAACAGCATGGTGATTGTGTTATTGAAAAAGGCCTGATCAATTAAAGATGCACACTGTTCAAATGGTATTAAGTCTTGATTTTGCTTTTTACTTTGCCAAGATAAAATTACACACATACATCATAGATGTTGTTGGGTACTCTGGAGTTGATTTTTAACTCATAATGGTCCCATGAAATAGCTAGAACTGCTCATAGGATTTTCTAAGCTATAGTGTTAAATGTGTGTGTGTGTGTGTGTGTGTGTGTGTGTGTGTGTGTGTAGTGAATTAGGAGGGAGGTTTACATTTCTGACCCTGAGTTTAACACTTTAAGTTATTTGTCAAATCCCCTTACCACCCCCACTCCACCCTCTTGAGTTGACCCTAATCTCTCTCCTTTGATGTCTCATTTCTGTTGTGGATCACCAAACCCCTTCACCCAAATACCTGCCAACCCTCTACTCATCTTCCCTTTTTGTTCTCCCTTCCTTGGTAACCTCCGAAGTCTATTCCATTGGCCTAAAAGTCTGTGTCTTGGTTAAAAAAAATATGGCGCATTTCACTAATTTACATGTCCTCTTTGTGCAGGGACCATGCTAATCTTCTATCATTCCGGTTGTAATATATGTGCTGCCCAAAGTAAGCACTAGGCGGCAACATTTAATGGAGCAGATTGCCAGGCTTTTCTTGTTCAGTACAGAGGGATGGGTTTGAACCACCAACCTTTTAGATAGCAGCTAGCACATAACTATTGTGCAACCGGGCCTTCTTATAATCATATACCGGTATATAGGCATTTACTTCTCTGACGATGGCACCAGACAACCTATTTATAACAGAGTGATATTGTTCAATAACATTTCTAAAAGGGAGAGCATCGTTTCAGCAGTCTTAGCAATATCTCACCCTGCAATGGTTTCAGGCAGGGAGGGCGTTGATTGAGATTGGGCAAAGGTCATGATGAAATAATTTAGGGCTAATGGATACAGTGAGGTAGCAAAATTCTCATTTTAATAAGTAAATTGTTAATTGTGATCAGCTTTCCCAGATGAGAAGACTATTATTTCTTAAATTGATAAATGATAATGTCATGAAGCAAACGATGTTATTTACTAATTTAGTCTTATCTTTCCAGTGCAACAGTTTTCTGGGAAAATATGCACCCCCATCTCACCCCTACTAAGTCATATTGACATAGATCTTAGTTCTCAGGAAATAGATTCAAAAGATTTGCAAAGTATTGATGGATTATGAAGATGGATCTACAGAGGCAGTTTGTTTACTTTCCCCTAGAGTTCCATGCTTATTTAAAAATCCCCATAATGGAACACATCTTAAAAGTTATAATGTAACTTTCTGCTGTAATCAAATTTAAGGATGCCACAAGTATACATATTGAAAAAATTAAAAAATACGGTCCTGGGCCATCTTCATGGCTGTTGGTATGTCTGAATCCATTGTTGCAGCTATTTTGTCAACGCATCTATCTCATTGAAGGTTTCCTTTTCTTGGGCAAGAAAGAAACTGGGCAAACATAATCTAACATAAGCAATGTACCCAAATGATGAATAGAAAATTGTTACCTGAGGTGGAAATTGTTATTTTTAGTTTTTATAAAAAACTTTTTATTGTGATTTGGGTGAAGATTTACAGGGCAAATCAGCTATCTCTTCAACAATCTGTACACATTTTATTTTGGTTCATGCCACTGACAATCCCCACAACAGCATCTCCCTGTTTCCATTTGCCCTTTCTTTCCTATCCCTTCTTGCACTCTGAACTTTGTCCCTGACTGAATGCTGCCCTTATGATCTTGCGGTGGACATTTTTAATGAAAGCACACGCAAAATTGTCATTTTAGCTAATCATTTTGATAATCCGTTAAAAGCAGACTATACATTATACATTCAATTCTTACAAAATCTCTCAGAGATAGAAATCCTCCGCAGCCACATTGACTTGACCTAGACTTACAAAGCTTTAAGAAATCCTGGTAGTGTAATAACTCCAAGTTGGTTTGGTACCCATAAGGCCAGAAGTTTGAAACCACCTGCTGCTCCATAGGAGAAACACTAGGCTTTCTACTCTCTTAAAGAGTTACAGTCTCGGAAACTCCAAAGGCTAGCTCTGCCCTTTGGCTTAATAGGCTTGCCATGAGCCTGCATCAGCTCGATGGCAGTGAATTTTTACATCTTAAACATGCTTTAGTTATGTGTCGAAGGACAAACAATAGAAATAGCGAATAAGGCTGCAATATAAACACTTCTAACTCCATACACTCAGAGCTAAACTATTGCAATAAGCTAGTTTAATGTCAAAAAATGGAACAGAGGTTGTCTATTTATTATTATCATTAATCATTTTAGTGGGGCTCTTACAACAATCCATACATCCACTGTGTCAAGCACATTTGTATACATGTTGCCATCATCCTTTTCAAAACATTTTCTCTCTACTTGAGCCCTTGGTATAAGCTCCTCATTTATTTTTTCCTCCCTCCTCCATCCTCCCACTCTCATGAACCCTTGCTAAATTATAAATTATTATTATTTCCATATCTTACACCATCCACTGTCTCCTTTCACGCATGTTTCTGTTGTTGTCACCCTGGGGGAGAGGGGGGAATATTTAGATCATTGTAATCAGTTTCTCCTTCTTCCCCCACCTTTCCTCTACCTTCATGGTATTGCTACTCCCATTATTGTTCCTGAGGGGTTTATCTGCCCTGAAGTCTGTGTGTCAAGAGTCCCTATATGTATCAGTGTACATGCTCTGGTCTATCCAGATTTGTCAGGTACAACTGGGTCATGATAGTGGGTGGGTGAGGGGAGGAAACATTAAAGAACTAGAGGAATGTTGTATGTTTTGTCCTGTTGGTGCTATACTACACCTTGGCTGGCTCGTCCCTTCCTTGTGACCCTTCTGTGAGGGGATGTCCAATGCCTACAGATGGGCTTTGGGTCTCCTCTCCACCAGCCCTCATTTGCATTGATATGATTGTTTGTTTTGGGTCTTCTGATGTCTGAAACCTGATCCCGTCGACACCTCATGATCACACAGGTGCTGTGCTTCTTCCATGTGGGCTTTGCTGCTTCCCAGCTAGAAGGCTGCTTGTTTATCTTCAAGCCTTTAAGACCACAGACACTATATCTTTCAATAGCTGGCACCATCAGCTTTCTTCACCACATTTGCTTATGCACCCATTTTGTCTTCAGTGATCATGTTGGAAAGGTAAGCATCACAAAATGTCAGGTTATTAGAACAAAGTGCTCTTATGTTGAGGGAGTACCTGAGTAGAGGTCCAATGTCCATCTGCTACCTTAATACTTAATATAGAAGTATATGTACATAGATCTATGTCCCTATCATTATATATAAATATATTTATATATGTGCATGTCTGTATCTATACTTCTATAAATGTCCTTTGCCTCCTAATGCTTTCCTCTATTTCAGTGGTTCTCAACCTATGGGTCGTGACCCCCTTGGTGTCTAACGACCCTTTCACAGTGGTCAGCTGGATCATAACAGTAGCAAAATTACAGTTATGAAGTAGCAACTAAAATAATGTTATGGTTGGAAGGTCATCACAACATGAGGAACTGTCTTAAAGGGTTACAGCATAAAGAAGGTTGAGAACCACTGCTCTATTTCCTTTTACTTTTCTCTTGTCCCACTATCATGTTTGACCTTCATTCAGCTTTCAGTAATTCCTCTTGGCTACATTGCACTTGAACAAACCCTACCAGGCATTCTATGCCTTCCTGGCCATCGATTTTAGATCACTTGTTCATCCCTTGTCCCTGGGTTTGTTGGCTCCCCCCATTCTTTACCCTACCTCCCACTCTCCCATGTCCCCCC
>NW_022103948.1:638804-649464 GCF_000313985.2 Echinops telfairi
GCAATTCCCACACTGTGTCACTAGTGTTGCCCCCCGCAGGGCCATGGGTCAGTGAGGAGCATCATGTCTCATAGTGGGGCTGGCCATGTGGCCCTCTCTGTGGACTGGCTGCTCTATTTGGGGTCATCATCCTCAAGGCCTGGTGGGCCATAACCTTGCCTTTTTATAAAAGACATTACACAGAAATTTCAAAGTAAATAAGTTCAGGGTTAAATAATATAATTTAAACAAGAAACACAACTTAAAAAGTTTTTAACAACTACAGTATGGCCCATTTCTTGAGATCAATGAGGATCTGGATCTGTGGACACGAATGTGGAGAGGAGGGATGGAGAGAGAGTCATTGTTTGGAAGGGGAATCCCCTTCCCTGAAATTAACCGGTAGCTGCTTTTCAGGAGTTTTTTTTCTCATCTTTGCCTTTTTCACTAGGACCTAGCTGGCTTTCTCTTAAAAACCTGTCTAATGTGGTCTGCTGTTGGCATTTCCTTAACTGTTTTCTAAATGGGCTTACTAAATTATCATCTACAATATCAATAACATGGTAAACCAATTCCTTATCATGATGATTCTTTTCAACAAACTCTTTCTTAGGACCCATGTTTTTCTAAAACAGTACAAAAAGCCACAAAAACTTAGAAAATTTTAGCAAAACACTTGGAACAAGGCCGCAAAAGGCTTAAACAATGAGTACTAACAACGCCAACTAACGCCAAGTGAGGGAAACATGAACTGCTTTTGTTTACAAAAATCACGTCCATCAGGTAGGATTCTGATGTTTTGATCAAGCACCGATGCAAAATTTTCTCAACATTTCGTGTCGAAATCCAATTATGTTGAGTACTTATATGGTTGAGTACCAGGGTTCTACTGTATAGATAGACATGAACAAAAATTAAATAGTTCCAGGTCTGTCTATTGACCTTTTTGAATGTTTTGCAATGGAGTCTGATGAGGTGCTAAGCTCTGGCCCCTAAGTCTAGTTTGAGGATCCCTCGGGGACTTCATTGCTCTGCTCCCCTTGCTGCTCTGTTGCAATCCCTTCGTGTTTTACCCTGTTTGGGGCGTGGGCTGGGGGTGGAGGGATGGGGTTAGACCGGGCACAATTCCAACACTGTGTCTCCAGTGTTCTCTCCAGTAGCACTGTGGGTCAATGAGGGGATGCCTGTTTCCTGGTGGGCCCGGCCCTACGATCCACTCTGTTCATTGGCTGCTCTGAGTAGGAATATAGTCCTCAGGGCTTGGTGGGCCAGATTGGAGTCCACACTCTCTCTCTCTCCTTCCCTTGTAGTTTGCAGCCATGTGTTCTGAGCAGACCCGCCCCTCTCCTCAAGCTGTATCTTCAGTGTTGTCTTCTGTAGTGCATTCTTCTGTGGAGGGGTCAAAGTAGGTGAGATTGGGGCTGGCCCCGCAAACCTCTGTTGGTTTGCTGCTTCATGCAGGCATGTTGCCTTCAAGTCTTGGCGCACCAGGTTGAGGTCTGGTCCCTCTCTCCCTTTCCTGTGGAGATATAAAAAAATGCTTTCCCTAAGGGTGGGTTAGTGCCCTGTTCCCCTCCCTACCCATGTCTTTTTTTCTTATTTAATTTGCTAAATCATCATTTTCATTTTTTAGGGTTTAGAAACTTTATACTTATGGAGGCCACTGCTCCTGAGAAGAAAGTGTGACCCAGACCTTCCTAAAGAGAATGGAAGTAACTCCAGACAAATGGTGTTTATGCATAAATGCTCAAGTTGGACAAATACATTGCAACTGAATTTCAGTTACAGTCTTGATAAATGGATGAGGGCCCCTGCCTTTGAACTACCGATACTTAGAAGCACCTGAGAATACGGTCATTTGTCAACATTATTGCTTGCTTTGGTTTTTGAAACACAAGCAATGTGCTTATGCACTGACATTAGTGCATACAAAATGTGCAATCTATCATCATCATCAACAACTATTTATGGAGCACTGCTCTATGTAAGCTAGTCCTGGAGGTTGCGATGGGAATTTATATAGACTCATCTTGCTGTGTTTTGCCTTTTTGGCTCTATGTAATGTTTGTAAGCACTGTGAATGTTGGAGGTGGTGTGGAGAGGGAGACTCTGTCCATCAGAAATATGATGTTATAAAATTAAAAATATCTTTTTGCTCTTTGTTCTAAATTATATTGTATTCAAGATACTTTTCAGTCACACTCATTCTGCAAACAAAACGGGGATCTTTAATATGACTTAAAGGTGTGATCAATGTAGCATTAGGAGGTTCATTCACATTGTTTTACATTAGAGAAAAAGGGCAAGAACTATAAGTGGTGTTTCCACTTGACAATATTGCCAACTAGAGGATGCTATTTTGATTATATTTAGAAAGGAAGAGGCTTATTTGCTTTCCTATGGGCAGTTAAATCGTAGACATTTCCTGAATCGGAATTCAGTTAATTTTGCCACCACTTAGATATTGCAACACTATTTATTAAATAAATATTATTTCAACCTGATAAAATTCCTATACCAATAAATGACAAAAATATTTTAATTTCATTTTTACAAAGGAGAAATCTATAATAGTATTTGTTAAAAATAGGCTGTAATTTATCTATCGCTGAGCACAACTGGTGTTGGTCAAAAAAGACATAATTGAGTTACTAGGCAACTGATGCTTTAAAAAACAAAGTCAGATGCAGCTTTTCAGCTTTGGGCTGGGAGAAGCACAAATTTCGTCGGTTGTACTGAACTTGAGTTCATCCAACAATAGCTTCTTCTGCCATACCGTGCAAATCCAACCCCAAGAAGATCAAATTCACATACCTGAGGTACACAGGTGTAGAAGTTGATGCCACATTTGCTCTGGGCCCTGTGATTGACCTCCTGGGTCCATCTCAAAAATAAATAAATATATAAATAAATAAATAAATAAATAAGAAAAAGAAAGTTGGTGATGACATTGCCAAGGCAACTGGAGTCTGGAAGGGACGAAAGATTACAGTGGAACTGCCCTTTCAGAACAGACAGGTCCAGATCGAGATGGGTGTCTTCTGCAATTGCCCTGATCTTCAAGGCTCTCAAGGAACCACCCAGAGACAGAAAGAAGCAGAAAAATACGAAGCTCAGTGGAAATGTCACTTTTGAGGAGAGTGTTAGCATTGCCTCTCAAATGTGACACCAATCTTTAGTCAGCCAGAAGAACTCCAGACATGCTGCGGACAGGACAGTCCAGTTCTGTAGGCTGCGACGTGGACGGCTATCACTCTCAAGATTATCATAGATGACATCCCGAGTGATGCTGTGTGGACGAAGCCCTGGTGGTACAGTGGTTGTGCATTGGGCTGCCACCCCAAAGAGGGATGCTGCAGGATGCTCAGCTAGTTACAAACTATAAAAAAAAATGTCAATGAAAACAACAGTTGATCACAAGAAAATAATATCATAAACAACTGACTTCCTTCATTATGCTCTAGTTGAGCTAAATGACTGTCAGCTCACATCTAATATATAAAGAAGGGAAGGTAGATTGCAAATGCCAAAGTATTTCTTTATTTCAATATAATCATATCCTTTGTGGTCTTGAAGAAAGGAAACATAGCACAAATTCACAAAAACACAACATCTGGGGTTCCAAGCTACAGTCCCTATGTTAGGTAAGGTCAGCAGGGATAACACCGAAGACAATCATTTGTTAGCTCTGGGAGACATTTTTCAGGTAAGAAGAATACAGCAGAGCAAAATCAGTGATAGCTAAATCTGCATTGCCAAATAAGTCACAATAATCAGCAATATTTATGCACTTCCTCTATGTGCCTGTAACTATTTTAAATGTGTTCCATGGATGCTCTCATGAAATGGATGCACCAAATGGAATAGGAACTATTCTGATTCCCAAAATGCAGATGGAAGGATCCTCAGGTTCAACCGCTAGTACCTGGAGGGTCCAGAAAGTAAGGCTAAGAAGTTGTAACTCCAGAGACCATGCTGTTTTGCAGCCACTAGGCGCTCTGATGCATAGTGGGTTGGCTGTTGGGCTGCTAACCACATGCTTCTCCTGAGAAGAAAGATGATGCGTTCAACTCCTGTAAAGATGTACAGCCTGGGGAAAACACAGGGCAGTTCCACTCGGTCCACAGGGTCTCTATGAGTCAGAACGGACTCGATGGCAGTGAGAGATACTCTACTGTTTTATCAACAAACTAGTGCCTTCAAGCTTTAGGACAACACACATGAACACATGCTGAGGAGGCAAGGACCAGCATGACACGAGAAAAAGTTTACATAAGCAAATGCCTTGCAAGCATTTCCATTTCCATAGAGTTTATTATAAAACACTTCAAAGATACAAATGAATTATACAGTGAATATTCAGATATGTACCACCTACATTCTACGAATCAAATTTTACTGTATTTGTGCCATCATATTTCTAGCTATCTAGGTCAGTGGTTCTCAACTTGTAGGTCGTGACCCCTTTGGGAGTCGAACGACCCTTTCACAGGGGTCACCCAATACATAACAGTACCAAAATGACAGTTATGAAGTAGCAACGAAAATAATTTTATGGTTGGGGGGGGGTCACCACAACACGAGTAACTGCATTAAAAAGTGTTGCGGCATTAGGAAGGCTGAGAACCGCTGATCTAGATGAATCTATCTCAGTTATAATTCATTTTTAAGTTGTTTCAAGGATTCAATTTTAAGTTGCTGTAATCTGGAAGAAAAAAATGGAAGGTTTGTTTTTAGAGAAGATGTGAGCAAGTTGCTTTGTTTTTAAAAAATACCATACTGCCTATTGGTCACCTGTTCTTAACTGTTTATTCAAGACCAGTTAGTTAACTTCTAAATATTTCACTTTCAAATACGTGGCTGTGAAGATTTAGTGAGGAAAAAAGATATAAAACACATGGTGCTGGACCTTGTACAAAGTATGTACATTTTCCACAACCCAAACTCAAAACCCAAACTCACTGCCATAGAGTCAATGCCAACTCAGAGCAACTCTATAGGGCAGGGTAGAACTGCTTCTGTGAGTTTCTGAGATGGTAACTCTACCATAGGGAGCTCTCCCGAGGAGCTGCTGATGGTTTCAAACTGCCGACCTTGAGTATTGCTGCCCAATATGTAACCACTATGCCACATTTTCGACAAAGTCTAGTCCAACAAATGCAAAGGCAACTCAGGTCATTGGCTTACACTGTGTTGAGTCAGTTTCTGTACTGAAAGATTTAGAGTAAGACAGGAATAAAGCCATCCTCCAAACATTGAGAAAAGTGTATTTGCCCCAAATTTTCTATCTGTATATTTAGAAAATATAAAAAGGTACAGTATTAACCTCATGAAGTGAAATAAAGATGAAACTGGAGATCAGAAGCTATTTAAAATAAAGAGACATAGAAAGGCACCAAAGAATGCAGAAATATTCACAGATAAGATGTCTTACCTTTATGAAAACAAAAACATGTTTTAAGGAGCCGAGTTAATATAGTCCAAGTACATTGATTTTTGGAGGTCTAACTAGAGTATTCAGAATAGGCAATTATCTCTTAAACTGTCTCTAAATTGTGCTTTTGAAAATAGTACTTTTCTCAAGTCCATAAGGACATCAACAGAAAGTCGTCTATATCCCTAACATGCAAATATACATTTACGGAAAGTACTTCTGTTCTCAAGTAAGTAGGCAATAAGCACAGCTTTCTTTTGTGAAATTGAGGTGTTTAGCACATTTCTCATGCAAAAGCTTACCACATCCTCACACAGAAACATGTCACAAGTATGATTATAGTCAACAGTTTCTTTACAGATAAATTTGGATTTCCATTCATGTAGGTGTTACTTAGCTAAGATACTGCAGCACAAGATAGAAAGAAGAGACAAAGAAGAGGGGATTTGGATGGAATAACTTGAGAAAGCAAGTGAATAAATCACACACTTGAAAATAAAACAGGGGATAAAAAACATCTGGGTTGGTGTTAGAAGGAAGAAAAGACAAGGAAAAAAATATTGTAAGAAGGTGGGGGCTCTTGACTGCTGATCATACTCTTTAACACCTGCATGATGGAATTGTTCACCAATTTCATTTCAATGATTAGGAATGCTTGTCTAGTGCCTTGGTTTCAGTACTGATATGACAGTGTTGTCACAATATCATTTTGTAACTGTTTTTGGTAAAAGAGCCAAAATATGTTCCTTAGGCCATTTCTGGTTTGGGATATATTAAGACCCAGTGCACAAACATAGGACACTGGAAATCAGGAGGTATCATATTAACATACCTGGACTACACACACACACACACACACACACACACACACACTCATACACACACATATATCACATGTACATGCATATACACATATATTTTTTTAGTACAGTCATGGATAATTTATTTCTATCCTTTTTGACCTTTACAGAATGAGTGGAGAAAGAGACACAAATTATGTGAAAGAATCATAACTGTGTACACAGTATTAGTTGAATGACTCTTCTCATAAATAAAATTCCAGAGTCAGAATTGAATGCCCTTTGAAATGGAATATAATTAAGCTGTGTCTAATACCTTTAATCATGTATCTAAATCAATCCTAAACATAAGAAGCCCAGGATCTATTCCCACATCTGCATATCTTTCATTAAGATGTACAAAGCATACATCTGTCCCAATAAATACTCTAAGGTACCAATCCAGATAAACAGCACAAATGCATTCAGAAACCTGGCAGGGTCCCAGATCCAAGCAGTTTTATGTTTTGAAAAACATAAAAAAGCTTCCACACTTACATACATTAAAAAGATAGTCTTTATATATAATTATCTGTAAGGCAATAGGAGTGGAAGAGGAGGGATATTGTCCCCAAATATTGATGTTGCATGTTTTGATCAGTGACACTTTGTTATTAGTATCGATCTTATCAAAGAATAAATCTGATTTAAAACATAATAAAAACCTACATGTAGGACACTGAGAAAATGTAATCTCTTCCTCGGTTGAAATTCAGCTTCTGTTATGTACTTCTTTTCAGATAGAGCAAGTAAATTCACAGTACTGCAACGACTCTATGGAGAATACCTTCTTGTATAAATTTAAATTTGGAGAGTGTTTCCAGAAATTTCCCAGATGGCTTCAATAGCAATGAAAGTTTCTCTAACTACATTTAAAGAGACAGTGACAGTGACAGAGACATGCAGAGAGAGAGAACAGGTTACTATTAGCACTCAATCTACTAGGCCAAACATAGTAACCATAATAATGATGGATTATTCTTGCACCCTAAAATACAATCTACACTTTACCAAATCATCCATCTGAACTGAGTTTGATGCACCCAAAGGCCTAAGAACCAGAGACTTTTTCAACCCTCAGAAACATGGTCTGATGAGTTTCAGGCAGTTAATAATAAGAGTGTAGGTTGGCAAGTTGCATGTCAGAGGCATTTGCCAGTAGGCAGTAGGCACACAGATAAGCAAGCAGGCAGCCTGCCCATGTAATCAGCAATGTCCACTGGAGGGCAGCCAGTGGATGTTCTGGCAGAAACATGGTGTTAGGAAAATCTGTTTGACTGGCAATCAATAGAATTGCTAAAAGGCAATGCCTGACCGGATGGAGGCTTGGCAGAAAGTAGTTTACTGAGGCAGTTAAAGGGACCAGAGTCCTAAAAAAATGCTAAAAATGGGGAATCTGGAAGGATTTAGCGAATTAACTAGAGTAAGAAGGAGACGACTTTGCCATGAATCCGGTCAAGATTCCCGTTACCAGAAAAAAAACGGTGTAGCTGCAGAGCAGAATCAGGATCAAAGGTGATTTGAAGCTGATCAACAGAGCTCTCAACTAAAAGAAGAAAAAAAAAAAACCCTCCATTGGAAAGGATATTACTGTTGAGGGTGATACTAGTTTGAGCCTGAATTTTAAATTTGTAACATCAAATAAGTGACTTTGATAAGTGAAAGAGCAAGGAGTGAGGCAATTTATTACCATTATCTGCAAAATTGAGGTGAAGTAACTTTAATGGAAGCCAATGTATATTCAAATCAATTTTGTCATTTGGTATGTTGAACACAATAGTTTTTTTCCCATTGAATTCCCCCCTGAAGATTTCACTGCTGCATTTTTAAAAAATCCATTACCCAGCACCAAGGAGCCTATATCTGTCAGGATTCTTTTTTTTTTTTTTTAAGGTCATGGAAACGGATTCCAAGGAACTTAAGCTAAATCTACATTTACTGGAAGAATATCTCTAGCTCCCAGTGTGCATGTTGATGTTAGGTACCATCCAATTGGTTCCGACCCATGGCACCCTTCGGCACAGCATCAGTAGAAAGGCATAAAAACTAAGGTCAAGAGATGAGTAGAAAACTAAAGGGGTCTAGGTAAAGCCAACTAAATTCATACTACAGCAACTTCCAAGATCCAGGTGTTGGCATCAATGTGCTGGAATTCCATGCTGTCAGCATGTCATCCCCACTAAACCCAAACAAACCCCAACCCTCTGTGATTGAGTAGATTCAGACGCATACTAGGGCAGTGTAGAACTGCTCCCTTTGGGGTTGCAATACGCTAAATCTGTACAGGAACAGACTGCCTCACCTTTATCTCCCAGAGTAGCTGGTGGGGTGGAACCAACAACCTTGCTATTCACAGCTCAATGCATATTCCACCAGGGCTCCTCCGTGACTAAATTCGCAAATACTAATCAGCAGCCTCACGAAACCAATGGTCTGCTCTTGACCATTAGACAACCGTTCTAGCATTGCAGATAAATGGGCTCACCAAAACCAAAAAGAGTAGGCATTCTTTTTCCAGCATCACGTTTGAGATGTTTTCCTATTGTTGCCTGGATCAGTAATTAGTTTTCTTATATAGATACACCAAAATTTGTGATTATCTATTCACCTATTGATTGGTTTTGAGTTGTTTCTAGTTTTTTTTTCCCTAAGACAGATAAAGCTGCTATAAACACAATATTCAAATCACCGTGTGGACATATGTCTTGGTTTTTCTTGGGTAAATAACATGAAGTGCAATTACAGAAGATCAAATGGTATGACTATTTTTGACTTTGTAAGAAATAGCCAAGATATTTTCCGAAGTGCTTGTACCCTTTGCATTTTCACCAACAGTGTGTGTACAACTGTTTCACTTTCTCCACATAATTAAACCAAGTATTATCTGTTGTTTCAATTAGCCGTTCTAGAAGGTATACAAGGATTCCTGGTGGTGTAGTGAGTTACACAGTAGGCTGCTAACTGCAAGGTCAGCAATTTGAAACCACCAGTTGCTCCACGAGAGAAAGATGAGGATTTCAACTCCCCTAAAGAGTTACAGTCTAGGAAACCTACAAGGCCAGTTCTACCCTGCCCTATAGGGTCGCTTTGAGTTGGAATCTACTAGATAGCAGTGAGTGAGGAGAGGCATAGTAATATTGTATTGTGGTTATTGTATCACACGCAACATTCTTTAATTATTCAGCTATTGAGTTTGATAATTGATTGCAATGGCCACACAGAACTCACAGACAATATTCATGATTAAGCGGTTTATTAGGAAGTTAACAGATTACAATACAGGTGAGAAATGCTCATGATAGAGTTGTTCAGTTCATACATGTTATAAAAAAAAACCCACTCAAGGCTGCTAATAAATGTGTAAAGGGCATGCCACTCAACTGTAAGCCTCAATCCAAAGGCGCTCAGCTTCATTTTCACGTGTCAGCAAAACTAGCTCCTCCAACTACCTCCTGGATCAAGATCTTGGGGTCTAGAGGACCCACCCCACTCCTATCTCTTACTGGTGGTGAAATGCCCCCTCCTACTTTTCAGAGGGTTCATTTTATATCCAGCAGAATGACCCTCACAACGAATCCTGTTAACAAGCACTCACAACTGGATCCTATCAGTATCTTCCTCCAACTTCTCTTACCCAGACCACCAGAACAAAGTCATTTGGTGGGAGTTACAGAGACTATGGCTAGAAGAGCCATATTCAATAATTAGCTGCCTTAAAATGGTTCGCTTTGTTTTTCCTTGATGACTAAATTCCTTGACTTTCCTTTAAATCATTTTATTGGGGGCTTGTACAATTCTTATCATAATCCATACATACATCCATTGTGTCAAGCACATTTGTACATTTATTGCCATCATCATTCTCAAAACATTTTCTTTCTACTTGAGCCCTTGATAACAGCTCCTCATTTTCCCCCCTCCCTCCTCGCTACCCCTTCCCTCATGAACCCTTGATAATTTATAAATTACTATTTTGTCATATCTTACACTGTCCGACGTCTCCCTTCACCCACTTTTCTTCATCCATATAATCCCAGGGAAGAGGTTATATGTAGATCCTTGTAATCTGTTCCCCCTTTCTACCCCACCTTCCCGCCACACTCCCAGTATCGCCACTCACCACTGGTCCTGAAGGGATCATCCACCCTGGGTTCCCTGTGTTTCCAGTTCCTACCTGACCAGTGTACATCCTCTGGTCTAGACACATTTGTAAGGTAGAATTAGGATTATGATAGAGGGAGGAGGAAGCATTTAAGAACTAGAGGAAAGTTGTATGTTTCATTGTTGCTACTCTGCACCCTGAAAGGTTCATCTCCTCCCCATGACCCTTCTGTAAGGGGGTGTCCAGTTGCTTACAGATGGGATTTGTGTCTCCACTCTGCACTCACCCTCAATTACACTGATATGA
>NW_022103948.1:650688-674011 GCF_000313985.2 Echinops telfairi
TCAGACATGTCCCTCTCCCCTAGCTGCAGCTTCAGTGCCGTCCTCTAAAGTAAATTCTTCCGGGGGGAGGGGCAGTTGCCCACGTAGCTGGTATGGGGGCTGAACCCTCAGCCCCCTCCACTGGCTCCCTCTCCATGCCAGCACACTGCATTCGCATCTCAGAACATCAGATTGAAGTCTGGTCCCTTTTCCCCTGTGGAGACACAAACGATACCCTCTCCTTGGGTGGGTCAGTGCCCTATTCCCCGGCCACACATCTCTTTTAAAAATGTTTTTTTTCCCTTTTCTTCCCCCCTCCCCCCTCCTTTTTAGTTGGCTACCATATGTGCTCCTGGATTTGGTCTGGCCCCTGCCATAGTACCTGGACCTCACCCCTGCAGTGCTTGTATACAGTAGCTTTTTCCCTGTGGCCCTTTTGCATTTTTCTTTTCTTTTTTCTTTTTTTATAAACATATCTCAGCGGGCTCATGTTGTACTTGGCCTTTTGTGCTTGGCTTACTTCACTTAGCATAATTTCCTCCAGTTCTTCCCATGCAGCGATGTGCTTCATGTGTTCATCACTGCTTTTTAGCGATGCGTACTACTCCCTTGTATGTATGTACCAGTTTTTTAATCTACTCGTCAGTTGATGGGAATTTTTGGTTGTTTACATCTCCTTGCAATTGTGAACTGTGCCGTGGTCTGTTCATCTTTTCGTGTGTTTATTTGGCCATTTGTATACATTCCTCAGTGAAGCATTCTGCTCAATCTGCTTTCTCCAGATTCTGGTTCCCCAGTCACAGTATCTCCTGTCCCATATGCTTTTCTTGTAAAGTGACTTTAACACACCAGCCAAAGAGAAACAGGGCTTACATTCCCCTCCCTTTTATTAGGGCAATCTCATAACTTCTAAGGTGAAATCATTAAAGGGATAAAAGATGGCACATCTTACATCTTGCTCTTGGAATCCAGCCACCATGCAGTGAAGAGATACGAACAGCCACATGGAGAAGCCACATGTCACTGTTATGGTTGACAGCCCTAAGGTCCTAAACATAAGCCACTGTTTACGACCAATTTTTTTTTGAATTTAAAAAAAAAACCCGTTCATATGTTTCCAGCCTCAGGCTCTTGATTCACTAACAGCCCTCCTCTTGCAATGCGAGGCCTTAGTCATTCTGGAACAGAGACATGCTCTTCCTGCTGTGCTCTCTCCAAATTCCTGAACCACAGAATCCATGACTAATGTGCAATGACTGTTGCTTGGCACCATTACTTTTAGGATAGATTGGTGTATGTATAAGCAAAAGGCAAGCTTTGAAACGCAACCGAGTATTTAAAGATACTTGAAGCAGACCCAGGATTTCGATTGATCTTCTACTACTTGCAAAAGCATTTGTGGTTTTTTCCCTTAATCTTTATTTAGCCTTTAAAAAAAACAACATTTTATTTGGGACTCATACAACTCTTATCACAATCCATACATATACACATTGCCTCAAGCATTCGTTGTACATTCGTTGCCCTCATCAGTCTCAAAATACTTGTTCTCCACTTAAGCCCTTGCTATCAGCTCCTCATTTCCCCCCTGCCCTCCCCGCAGCCCCCTTCCTCATGAGCCCTTGATAATTTATAAATTATTATTATCATTATGTCATGTCTTACACTGTCCAACATCTCCCTTCACCCATTTTTCTGTTGTCCGTCCCCCAGGAAGGCAGTTATATGTAGATCCTTATAATTGGTAAGCATTTGTGTTTGTCCATGGTCACAATTCAGTTTGGGAGAATTTTGATTTTTGCCATGGAGCTTACTCGTGTTAAAAGTATACCTATTGTTTCCTGCGCTTGTTTTACTCTGTTCTTTCTTTTTAAGACACCTTTCACTTCAAGGGTAACAATCATTATTGAGGTTGTTATCGTTTGTCCTGGTGGTGTAGTACTGACAAGTTGGGCTGCTAACTGAAAGACCCACAGTTCAAAACCACCAGCTGTTCTTCGGAGAAAGATGAGGCTTTCTACTCCGGTAAAGAGTTACAGTTAAACACACAGGGCCAGTTCTACCCTGTCCTATAGGGACATTATGAGTCACAATCAACTTAATGACAGTGAGGTTGTTTGTTTCTTTTGATCATTTGTTTGACTCATCACAATTTGGGAGGTTGATCAAGCAAATCATTAATGACCACTAGTTATTATTGCTTGCTCACGAACCTTTTCATCATTCTGAAAAAGATTTTTCTGTGGTCCAGTCTGCAGGTGTGCAAAGACAAAACAAGAAAACCACATCGAAAAAACAAGAAACAGTGCTGAAGCTTATTTTCACTAGCTCAGGACAGATGTCAACATAATGGGAACCTCAAATCACCACTCATCCAGCCAGGCCAGCACACATCCATAATGACATGAGTAATTGAGGGTTACAAATGTGCTTGTATTCAAGTTATCCAGGACAGCAAGATAAAGAAAATGTAGATTTTGGAGATATTTAGGTTGGCTTAAAATATCCTGATAGTTGTTGCTGAGTAGATATGAGTTCAGTTAGTCAGGATCTCTAAACTTCTAGACAGATATCTGACCTAGTCTTGTTTTTTCCCACTAAAGTTTTGGTGAACTAAATTCAGACCATTGGGAAGTGCTAGAGAGGACATGGTCATGTGACATTGGTGAATGAGGGCTTAGGAGGTCAACTCTAAATTGTCATCTGTTCACACATAGGCAAAATAAATTTTATAAAGCAAGATACACTGAACTTTATAGACCAAAGATTTCTTCTCCCTTTCAAATATTATAATATTTTTAAAAGTTGAAACTATATAAAGCATCCTGAAAGGATTCTCTATACTTCTAATTTTCAGAGTGTTTATTAACTCCAGGAGCCCTGATGGTGGTTATACATTGGGCTGCGAACAACAAGGTCAGCAGCTCAAAACCACTAGACACCCCTCAGGACAAAGACAAGGCTTTCTACTCCCGTATAGAGTGACAGTGTCGGAAATGCACAGGGGCAATTCTACCCTGTTCTATTGCATCGCTATGCTTTGGAATTCAATGGGTGATGGTGAGTTTTATTAACTCCACAACTAATGTCTAGATTGGTTGGGCCCAAAGTGTAGTTTGTCTTATTTTAAAACTTCGATTTCATTATTCATCCTGCAGCATGACCCTCTGTTGGTTTAAAAAAAGCAATCATTCTATTTAAAAACATATTACAGATCTACTGTTGATATGCAACCTTGGTTATCTCTGGTTAACATTCCTTTACATTGATCACATTGTTGTTTAAAACAAAGACTTTTTGGATGTTTTAAATTTAAAGCTCATTTTTTTGGTCATGTAAGTGTGTTTCAACGTAAAAATTATAGCTTTATCAACAGGAACAGTTTCTCTTAATCTCACCCCAATTGTAGGTCTCTTCCAGAAATATCCACTGCTAATCAATTTGGTTTTTACCCCTCCAGCTTTCATTCAAGGGAATTAAATTTATTTATAGAAATAACTGTAAGAAAAATCAATATTTCAAATATTTAACGAGAAAAGGATATATTTTGGTATATGCCAATCTGCAATTATTCCCACTTACAAATTATATCAAAGCTATTGTCATCCCAAGTGTGAAACTGATCTCACTTCTGTACATGGATACACTGGCCCAAAATACGTATGTGCAATTTGTTGACCTATTTCTATGGCAGTTGCCATTTAAGTTATTAACTGCTTCAAGCAATCAAAAAAATACAGTAAGGAAGATGCTTGAAAATGCCTCTTGCTACACTTGCTCCATAATTTCTTGGAGGTAATATGCGTCCGGTACTGTGTCATGTGCGAAAGTATTTTTACCTTTCTTGCACAGAAAGTAAAAAGCCTTTCAGATTTCGAAATCCCATAAGACTGTCTAGCACTAGGGTAATTGATCTCAATAATGGCTCTCTCCCCCTCTCGTTCAAATAGTAGAACTAATGGATCAAACTGTATGCACACTTAAATTTCAATATGCGTATATGCTGTCCAATTGCCAACAGAAAGGCAATACCAATATACAGTCTCATGAACAGTAAGTGACATTCTTCTTGATATCTCTCCAGCATTTCTGTTCAAGGGCAGGAATTAGTTTTAAGAAAAATGGTAACGAAGAGCCCAATATAGAGCTTCAGTCCCTGATGAGTATTACAACCTGTGCCTTAACTTAATGATAAGAATAGGTAGACTGGATATTATCTTTGGCATTGGAATTGACTGGAGAACAATGGTTTCATTGTGTTTTAAGGTGAGATAGATGAGCCCAAGTGGTGCAGCGCCTAAAGCACTCAGCTGCTAACCCAAAGGTTCACTGTTCAAAGGCACCAGCTGCTCCCCAGGAAAAAGATGTGACAATCTGTTTTTCTAATGATCATTTGTGAGGTACCAACGAGTCAGTTCCGAATCCAAAAAAACAAAATTACTCCCATTGAGTCCATTCGGACTCATACTGACCATAGAGGACAGAATAGAACTGCCCCTTTGGTTTTCTGAAACTGGAAACTGGAATCGAAAGCCTCATATTTCTCCTGCAGAGCAGCTGGTAGTTTCGAACTGCTGACCTTGTGGTTAATCTGCCCAACACGTAACCCACTACACCACCAGCACTCCCAGTTTGTCATCAGTGATCCTTTCTACAAGAGAACAAAACACTGCTCAGTCCTACACGATCTTCAAAATAGTTGTTGTGTTTGAGTCCATTGTTGTAGCCACTGTGTCCATCCATCTCATACAGGGTCTTCCTCTCTTTGGCTGATGCTCTATGTTACCATGCATGCTGTTTTCCAGGGACTGATCCAGAAGGTTGCTAGTTCGAAACCACAGTTGCTCCTAGGGAGAAAGAGAGGGTTTTCTACTCCCATAAAGAGAACAGTCTCAAAACCCCATGGGGTCGGGGCTGGGGTTGCCATGAGTTGGCATAGACCTGTTGGTAGTAAGTTTGGGTTGGATCTCTCATAATAACCCGCCCACCGTCTGTGAGGCGAAGTCTCTCATTCTCTTTTCTAAGGTGCATTCTGGCTGTACTTGTAAGACACCTTTGTTCATTGTGGATGTCCGAAGGCATAGTCAATATTCATTACCAACACCACAATTCCTTTCAGGCATTCTTCATTGCTTAGCTTTTGCATGCTTATGACAAGCAAGCCGAACTCACTGCCATCAAGTTGATTCCGACTCATAATTGCGCTTGGGTCAGAGGCACCCTGGTCCTCAAAGTGATATGTTTGCTTTGTAACACTTTAAAGGGGTCCTGTTGACCTTTTGATTAGTAACCAGAGACTTAGTCACTGCCGCACCAGGGCTTCTCCATAAATGTTACAGCCTAGATAATCCAACTGGGGGCAGTTCTGTCATATGGAGTCATTTTAAGTGGGAATCAACACAACAAAGTGAGAGCAATTGCCTATTTTCACCCATCCCACTTCATTTCCCTGTGCTTTTGAGATTTTCCCAAAGTTTTGAATCAACTGTGTATATACTTCTGTATTCTCATTTTGTCCTGGCTCAGGTATATGGAATAGAAGGGTGTGAGTCATGTCTCATAATCTAAAAGATGACATTGTATGCATACACTCTAATTACTGTCAGAAAAAATGCTTCAAATATAGGTGGGAGTTATGCATTTTTAAATGGTTGAACTTGCCTTTTCATTCTTTGGAAAAAATTAGGTATACTTCTATGACTAAAATTTAAGTTGAAATCTGAAGATATATGTAAATATATCTTAAGAGTAAGGATGCAGTTCTCTTTTTGTTTTCTGAATCATTTTGCAAAAGATCGAGGTAAAATTTCCTTGAATAATAACAAAACCGTACAAGCCCAATGGTTTTTGTGAATGGTTCCTTTCAATTGATTACTTTATAATTTTATTTTCTATTTTTATTCTGATTTTCTCTTTCTTTAAAAGTCAAACTTAGAAAGTTAGACTTTTCTACACATTTTCCATTTTAATATAATTATTTCAAATGTATTGCCATACAAGTTTTCCATGGTGTACTTAATATTATAAATGTTCACTTTACTTCTAATGACCAACTCTTCCCTGGGCAGTCATCGACTGTGGGTGGGATACGCCCTGCCAGTGACATCAGGTGTCAAGGTGGAGAAGGGAGGTCTCAAAGTGCATGGGCTTCACTCAGCTTTGACCCCTCAGTCTTCACGATGTTATTGAGCACATCCAGTGAATCTTTCATTTCACTTATTGCATCTTTCACTTCTGGGATGCTAACAGAAAGGTCATCAGTTCAAAACCACTAGCTGCTCCTCAGGAAAAAGAGAAAGCTTTCTACTCCTGTAAAGAATTACAGTCTCAGAAACCAACTAGGGCAGTTCTACCCTGTCCTATAGGGTCACTATAAGTCAGAATTGACTCGACGGCAATGAAGATTTTTGTTTGTAGGTGGGGGTGGGGGTGGGTTCTTGTTGGCTCTTTTATATATCTTTTATTTCTTTGTTGAGCTTTTCTACTGATTCCTTCATCTCACGCGTTGTGAATTTTAAATCCTTGTCAGGCAATTCCAATATCTGAGTCATTTTGGTCTTGACATTTGTAATTTTTTTTATCATCTAGTTTGTGATTGTCCTCTTTCTTGGTATGATGAGCAATTGTATTCTGAGCATTTTGGTTATTACATTAGAAAATTTTAGACCCTCTTTAAATTTTCTATTTTAGTAGGAAGTTGCCTTGTTTAGGGTTAGAATGTAGGTCCTGGCCTACTTTTGTGGTGTGTGGCTCCAAATTAATTTTCAGAGTCTTTGCAGTTCTACTCTTTTCATTTTTTCAAAAAATATTTTATTGTTTAGAGGAAAGTTTACCCAAGAGTTTGCCTTCCCCCTCAACAATTTCTAGACCAGTTGTGCAGTGACAATGGTTACATATATCACAATGTGTGAACATTCTTTGTTTCCTTTCTGGTTGTTTCTTTTTTACTAATCGAGTTTCCCAGCTCCCCTATAGTTTCATCTTTGTTTCAGGGTCATTTTTCACTCTTTGGTTTCACATAGGTGATTTTTTTAAAAAGGAAAACAGTACTCACAGGTGATATTTATTATTTTTTAAGATAGCTTGCTAAAAGATGGCCTCGGGGGCTAGTTTTAGCTCAAGGTTTGAGGTGTATCTCAGCAGAGGGGAGAGGACAGTCTCGAGAGCACTCTAGCCTCAATCAGTAGTCTAGTAGATCTATTTTTCCTCCCTAGGATTATGAGATTATTCCCCCTTTTCCCCCCTTATTGTATCAGGATCCATTTACTGTTTTCCTTTATTTGAAGGTTGGTAGTAGTAGCTGAGCATCATCTAGTTCTTCTGGTCTCAGGGTTGATGACACCATGGTTCTTGTAGGCTATTTGTCCTGTAGACTAGGTTCTTCTTTGAGTTTTTGGCTTCTTTCTTTCACTTTGGCTCTAGATGTATATGGAGAAATTTAAGACATACAAGTCTTTAAGAGCCTAGACACCACTCACCAAACTGTGATGCAGAATATAACTTTACTACTCTGATACTCACTGCCATCAAGTCCAGAATGACTCAGCAACCCTACAGGGTAGGGTAGAAATGCCCCTGTAGGTTTCTGAGAGTATAATTCTTTACAGAAAACCCCATCTCTCTCCTGAGGAGCAGCTGGTGGTTTTGAACTGCTGACCTTGCGGCATGCCAACAGGAGTCTAGAATATAACTTTATGAACTATATTATGCCAATTAACCAACATGTCCCACATGGCTATGGTCCTAATTCTTCAAACCCAGAAAGCCAATCCCACCAGTTGTTTGGCTGTCTAAGGAGTATACATAATTGTGTTCTCTGTGGTCTTCATTCAATATATGAATATATATGTATGCTGTGATATGGAGGCCTATACATATGAAGACACACACACGTACACATATACAAACCTATACACATATGTAAGGAGCTCTGATGGTGCAGTTGTTAAACATTTGGCTGCTAGGCAACAGGCAGCAGTTGCTCTGCAGAGAAAAGATGCTTGTTCTGTAAGAATTAGAGCCTTGGGAATCCTATGGGCATGTTCTACTCTGTTCTAAAAGGGTTTGTTTGGCTTTGTTTTTGTGGAGGGGAGACGTTTATCTGCTTGTTGCCCTTTGTCATTCCGTGTTGCTTATGACTCCATTACCCTTTGCAGCAGATATAAAAGGAACATGGAGAGAAATAAAGGGAAACCCGGAGCTCCCGATCTTGTCTTTCCTTTGCCAGTCTTCCTCTCCTTCTTCCTTTCTGAGCCTGTGTAGAATAGTCTACGGGTTTATAGCCAGCATGGGCAGTGGCAGGGACTCATACAACTAATCCATATCTTCTGGAATCAGAAGGCTAGTATATAATCTTTTTAGTCAGGGTATAATATTGTTTGGTATCATCCATGATGTAGTCTGTATAAAAAAATTCTTACAGTAATGAAGCCATTTATTGTACAGTTTTAATTTCAGGATCAAAAATTAATTAAGTCTCTGTTACATAAGAGTACTCCTTTATTATTGTATTTTATTTTCCTACTCTTGCTGAAAATCTGAGAGTAACTCTTCATTTGCTTTGAGATTGGCTTAAAATGGTGAAAACACAAACATATATTTTAAATATATTTCAGCCAATATTTCTCCTTGCTCATAACTGCTAGTGGTGGAGTTGGGTAGGGGGTCAAAAGGGATTTATACAAGTTCAATCTTGATTCTACGCTGCCTCAAATTGTTTTATAATAAGGCAAGATATCAATAGCTTTTTTATAGAGAAATGTATAGATTGGAAACTATATCATTTACAGGCAGTCCCTGAGTTATGAACAAGCTTTTTTTCTAAATTTGTCTCTAAGTTGAATTTGTACATAAGTCAGAACAGTTAGGTACAATTCTTATCTAATGTCAGTTAGTTGGATGTTTGTTTCAATATATATTATACAGGGTACTTTTCTATGCATTAAAATATTAAAGACATACTTCTCTATACAATAAAGCATATTTAACATAATAATGCTGTAATAATAATAATAATAATAATGTTTTGATGCCTGTCACAAAGTAATGTCAATTTGTTATTATGAACCACTGTATATACCTCGAATTACGGGAGGTTGGTTCCTATCTATGGGTTAAGTCTGAGTTCACAATCTGGGGTCTGCTTATATTTCATTGCAATTAATCCATGCCACAATGATGTGAGGTCGGAGTAGTTGGGTAGTTTTTAAAAATTGCCAATTTGATAGCAAAGTAGACTTCAAAAGACATTTGGGTAATTTTGAGTACATATTCAATTAGGATGTGAAAGTCAAAATGTAAACCAGACCTTATGCTTCTTAATTCAAATTCATTTTGCTTCCATTTACCACTAAATAAAATGCAACTTTGCCAAATTAAACTTTAGTACCATGCATAAAAGTAGATATGTAAAATTTTAATGTAAAATGAACAAAGGAAGTTTAATTTAGCTGGAATACAATAGCTAGTTGAAATCGCTATTGAAATACTGTTGAAGATGTATATTATTACATTTTAATTTATAATGTTGCCAATTAAAAATTCTGTAACTGCACTGTACAATCAGTTTCACATTAAAGTTATTTTTATAAGGATGTAGAGTCCTCTCAGAGCAGCTTTGAGCTTTAATCTTTCCAGACTTTTTGCTACATAGATATCATTGAAATCAGAATCTGTTAAAAGAAAAAAAAAAGTGGTTAGTTTCTTGCTTGCAAAATGTGTAGAAATGCAAGACTCATAGAGAATGGTCTCCCAGTAATTATGAAATGATTTTGGAAAATGTCGTTTGTTGGGTACTACCCCCTGCAGTACACAGTGTAGTACAGAATATCAATGCAGCAACGCTAGGACGAGAGTATCTACCACAGTGTGAAGGATAAGGACAATTTGTGCATTTTGAAGTTTGTCTGTAGCCTCTATAAAAATACATCGGTTATCAGAGTTTTGTATCAATCTGTTTAACATTAGATTTTATTTGACCTAATCTTTTAAATAGAAAGCTGCTTTTTGTTAATAAGCCCACACCCAGATGCATAAAATGGAATGATCCAGTCAAATTGAGATTTGGTTTACAGTCAACATTCATGTTTTGAAAAGTTCAGTTTGTCAAGCCAAATATTTTTGCAATTTCCAGTTATTTATTCAGAAATTGGAAATAATAAATACGTTGATTCCCAAAGCAACTAATTGGGTGTGTCGTTTGGGAATTTGTTTGTATTTTTTCACATTAAATGGTATATCTAAAGTGTGTAGCATAGTACTTTTCCTTCCAAATTATTTTTGTTGGGCATATCTTAAAGAGTAGTAATGGATCTATTTCGTTCCACTTACTTCTTCCTAAGGAGCCCTGGTGGCCTACTGGTTAAGGGCTCCACTCTCAACCAAGAAGTGTGTAGTTTGAACCTATCAATTACTCCATGGGGAAAAAAGAGGTGGCGGTCTGCTTCCTTAAAGAGTTACAGCCTCAAAAACCTTATGGGAAAGTTCCACGCAGCCTGAAGATTTCACTATGGGTCGGAATGAACTCATAGCCGGTTTGTTTGAACCAGTTCTTCCTCAAAGCCATCTTATGTCAGATGGATCCTGACTGAAAGCAGAGTACCAGAAAGATGTCCACTTGCGTTTTCTTGAATATGTAAGGGCACTTAAAGCATGTGACTGTGAGGCTCATGAAAAAAACCGATGGATAACATTTTAAAGAATGGAAAATCCAAAACGCTTCATTGTGCTCACGCAGAACCTGTACATGGACCAAGAAGCATTTGCTCCAACAGAATAAAGGGATACTGAATGAACTGAATGGTTTAGAATCAAGAAAGCTGTGTGGTCAGGTTGCATCCTTTCACCATACTTACTCGATCTGCATGCTGAGCGCGTCATGAGAGAAGCTGGACCCTATGAAGAAGAACATGGCACCAGGATTGGAGGAAGGCTTATTAATAACCTGTGATATGCAGACGACACAACTTGCGGAAAGGGAGGAGGACATGACATGCTAGCTGACGAACACCAAGGATTCCAGCCATCGGTATGGATTACCACTCAATGTCAAGAAACCCAAAGTTCCTCACAACTGGATCAATAGCTAACATCATGATCAACGAAGAAAAGATTGAGTTTGTCGAGGATTTTGTCTTGCTTGGCTCCATAATCTATGTTCATGGAAGCAGCAGTGAAGAAATCAAATGACTTATTGAATTGGGCAAATTTGCTGCACAAGACCTCTTAAAAGTGTTAAAGAGCTAATATGTCACTTTTCAAACTATGGCGTGCCTGGCTGAAGCCTCCATATTTTAAAACACTTTATATGCATGTGATGCAGGAGCAAGAGGCAGCTTTTGACTCCCATAAAGAGTTACAGTCTTGGAAACCTCCAAGGGCATACTACCTGCTCTACAGGGTCGCCATGAGTCAGAACTGTCTGCATGACTGTGACTTGTTTGAGGATATGCATGTGATCGTTGGACAATGAAGAAAGAAGACTACAGAACAACTGATATATTTGAATTATGATGTGGTTCGAGGAATAGAGAATGTCAGAAGAACAAAGAAACCTATCTTGGAGGAAGTACAACTAGAATATTCCTCAGAAGTGAGGAGGGTCAGACTCCGTCTCAAGTACTTTAGCCATGTTATCAGGAGAGACCAGTCCCTGGAGACGGACACCATGCTTGGTAATGTAGAGGGCCAGTGAAACAGAAGAAGACCCTGAAGGTAGTTGGATTGTAACTATGGGCTCAAACATACCAACAATGATGATGATGGTACAGGGATTACCAGTGTTTCCTTCTGTTCCACATAGGGTCTCTATTACTTGGAGTTAACTTGACCAGTACCTAACAACTACAAGAGCTATCTTAGGTTTGGGATATAAAGTTATCAAGTAACTGTGTTTCTAGTATACTATCCTATATTCCATGTCCATGACTGATGACTCAGTGCCAGCTTATCTATAAGGGGTGTGGTTAAGGTTCTGGTTGGGGGGAGGGTAGGGCTCCAGGGAAGCTCTCTTGGGACAGGTTCCTCAGGTGAGAACAAGAGAATAAAATATTTTTGCGCATCTCTAATAAAATAATGTGTATGGAGACACAGGCATGGACATGTTAATTGCTGAGAATAGATTTTTCTGTTATTATTTGATTCGTGTGATCATTTTTCTTTTCCTCTACTGTTCCTCATGATCATTGCTGCACGAAACCCCTTGAAAGTGTGACCGAGCAAACGCGTCACATGTTCTCTCCTTTTGGAAATGTATAAGCTCAAGTCAAATGCCCTTTCATTTATTAAGCTTTTTATCATCTCTTCCATTGGAATATAGCAGCCATTCCTTTGTGTAGTTATGGTCATTTCTTCTCGCGGTGCTTGACGTTATTGATTTTCTGATTGTCTCTCTCCCAGTAGGTTCTGAGCAGTCCGCTGGTTGGGACCATATTTATCCTTCAAAACCGAACATCATGCAACACACAGTGCGGGTGTTTAAGCAATGTTTTCTCAATTTACTCCAAGTAATACGTCAATATTAGTCCAAATTCAAAAATGCTAAGAGACATTATAGATGATTAGAAAACAAAATAAAGCCTCCTAGTTTATCTTCCCCGGTTCTTTATAAGCAGCTTATATCTGAATAGGAATATTTTTCTTAGACTTCTAAAGCCCAGAGTCATGTTAAATGTTTTTTGTTTATGGTTTGATAGGAAACAATTATGCGAAGGGATTTTTACTTCAGTGATTTTATTCTTTCCATATTTATACTTTTGAGACATTTGTTTTCCTTTATCTATGTATAGAAAAATGTTTCTGAGTATATTTTGAGACGGTGCAGTTTAGATGTATAATTTACAAGTACGCAAGCCTAACATTTCAAAGTGCAATAAAACTGACACTAAGATATCAGTATTTTAAGCTTGAAATTCTATCTCAAATTAGATTTTGTGGCGCTAATGAAGGCAGGACAATTTAGCATTCTGTTAATGGTCAGGCAATAATCTCTCTCTTCCTTAGAGCTGTACTCCTGGATGAAAAGTAACTTTCATTTGAGTTGTACATTGACTGATTTAAGATGATGTATGCCAACAATAGAGAAGTTAGTTTTCAAATATTATGCTGGATGTTTCATGTACATCAACCCTGATTCCCACAACTATTCTGCAATGTAGATAGCATTTTACTGTAGATTCTGCATTGTACAGATGAAGAAACAGATATAAAAAAGATTAAATAGTTGGATATCTTGAAATGTGTCTTTATTCTACATTCTCTTAATATGTCTACTACCTTTATGGACTTTTCATTTGAAAAATACTATAAAAACCTGCTGCTTCCCCAATAAACAATGATTAAGTTACTAACTAGGAATAGTTAGCCTTCCATTTGCTGTGTCTAATTGTACCTTAAAAATTACTAGAAGCTAGACCTACTATTATACAAACTGAAGCAAAAAACCACAGTATACTTAGAAAGTACACATTTCTAAGGCAAAGTTGGGGAGACTATAGCTAATGATCATTGTACTCTCAAGAATGCAGTTCTAAAATTTATGGACCAAGGGTAAGCTGAGATAAATGGTAATGCATCATAGAAGATGGTAGAGCCATGGTAACTTAAAAAAGACAAAAACCAACTAACTAACCAACTAACCAAATCCTTTGTTAGTGAGTCAAGTCAGACTCAGAGAGCCCGTTGGACAGAGTAGAACTTGCCCATAGTTTCCCAGAGCTATAATATAGAAGCTGGTTGTCACATCTTTCTCCTGTGGAGTCCCTGGTGGGTTCGTTCTTTTAGTAGCTTAACCACTGTACCAACAAGACTCACGGGGTAAAAGTCTGTTCTTCAAAGCCAAAGCAAAACAATCAAACAAGCAAAGCCACGCCCTGACTCTTACTAGCTTGCCATTGTGTTTGGAGAATTAAATGATATGTAAACACTAAATGAGTAAAAGCCACTGGCTATCTTTTTCTTGTTCTCTTGACTAGCTTAAGTCACGTCCTGTCTCTTCTCCCTATCCCTATCATTATAGCCTTAACAGCACCCTGTCCAAGTGGTGAATTGGGCAGCTAACAGCAAGATCAGCAGTTTGAAACCATTGGCCACTCCATGGGAGAAAAATGAGGCTTTTTACTCCCATAAAGATTTAGTCTTGGAAGCCCACAGGGATAGTCCCACCCTGTCCCCCGTGGTCCCTTTGAGTTGTAATGGGCCCGATTACAGTGAGTTTGAGTTTGTACTTTTCTCCAGTTTTTCTCAGAATAGTAGTCAGTTGATTCTCCAGTGGAGAATTAGTTAATTTTGCCTTATAGTTGGTACAAATGTAAAATAGACATTCCAGAATCCCTGGTTTCATCTTTTGCCCACTGCTTTTGTACTTCCATAATTTTCCCAGAAGTGAACTACCCAATCTTGCTGTCCATCACCATCTATATACTGATCACATCCAAGTCTTTCTCCAGTAATCAGCAAACGCCACCGCTTCAAGTGAAATACCTACTATCCTACTCGACTTAAGACATGTTCTCCTTACTGCAGTCTAACTGATGAGGTAATATTTTTTAAATTCAGGAAGACATATGGGACAGGCAATGATGCAGTTCTTAGGTCTAAAGCCTCTCCCTAACTTATACTTCATTGTTCATGGTGCTTTGGTAAAAGACATACTTGTTTTTCCTTCCATTTAGGTCCTAAAATGCCCTTCAGCCCTAACACCATCTGACCTTTCTAACTTCTAATTTCAGATTCAAATGAGCCATTATCTTTTCTTGAAACTTTCATTGCATGTTATTATTAGTATACATTTCCATTTCTCAAGAATCGGTAAGTATTTATAACATTGCACTTATTTTAAATTGCCATGATCTGACTTGGTGACGGGTCCCATAAACGATGCACTGTGAATTTCTGAAAAGCATGATATGTCCTTGACTTGACTTTGCGTTTTCATCATTTGACAGGCCTGACACACATTTTAAAAATAAATGCCTGTTCTAGGAATGAATGTGGTTTACCTAGAACTTTAGTCCTTTTAGAAGATTTAACCTTACTCTCTGTCCTATAAAATATTGCTTTTCTGTAATTTGATAGTTTTTCTACATTTGATAACATCCAATCATCACTAAAATGTTTAATTTAAAAATCTGTGTTCAAATCAAACCAAAAAAATCTGTGTTCAATAATGAAAAAGAATGTATCTATAAAATTTAAAAGTCTTTTTGTCTGCCAGGAGTGCATAAATGAGATAGTTAAGGTTTATTGTGCCAACCTGGCTGATAAACACATTGAAGGGCAGAAAGATAAAATGGCTTGGTGAGCCTCACCTCTCTAATTCTCTTGTCTCTTGCTTTGATGGTTGGACCAGGGTGTGGCTGCCTTAGCTAGTTCTCTGCCTCAGCTGGCAAGGCTCACTTCCTGTGAGACATCCCTGAGGAGAAGCCACAGAGACTTACCCTGATGCAGCCCTGGGTGCTGGTGAAGCCAAGTGGAGACCCCTGCCAGCGCTGAGATGCTTATACCCCACTGGATTCAAAGACTTTCTACCCACTGGCCTGTGATCCTCCTGCATTCGGTGTCACTGTGTGTGTTATGTGAGGTTGAGGAGGACTTTGTAGATAGGTGTTGGACATGTGGGCTAAGTTGGACTTATAGGCTTGAACTGGACAGGGTTATAATGCTTTCTGAATGTACACTTACCCTTTATATAAAACTCTCTCATACATATATGAGTTCCTGTGGATTTGTTTCCCTAGTTTACCCAGACCAATACACCTACTTTCACCTGTCAGTCGTCACTACCTACCACAAGTTCCAAAGATGAGCTATGCAGAAAAAAGAAATGACTTCTAAAAAACACCAGGAGTTACTGTGTGCAATCCCTGGGTGGCACAAACAGTTTGTCAACTGCTAACTGAAAGGCTGGAGGTTTTGAGTCCATCCTTGGAATGACCACTGTCTGTGATCTACGTTAACAACACATGCAGTAACTCTGCCTTGGGGTCAACTTGATAGCAACTGGGCTTCTGCGTGCCTGTGTTTTAGTTACTGGATGAGTATTCTACGAAAGGGGCAAGTTACATCAAATGGATTTGACAACAACACCTGGTCTTTTCTTCCAGAAGTGAAATCTTAGGATCAGTCTTAGAAAGTGTGCTGGTGGAGGAATGACCCAAAAACTTATCAGGCATCAGTGGAGAGTGTGGGTCCACTGAGCTACCCAGCCCTCAAGGGCACCAGAAATAAAAGCCCAAAGACACCAAAGCACCAAGGTGGCTCTGATGGATCGACCTTGCATCTCATGGGAATGGAAGAAGCAAATTGTGTCCATAGTTTTTGAGTCACAATCCATTGCTACTATTCAATGAATGGTCATTACATTAGCCACCCTTCATCAGTTGGTGAGGATATGAGAGGCTAAGAAGGGGTGAATGATAGACCTAACTTGCCATATTAAGATGGCTCAAAAAGTTCTCCCTCAATACAAAGGAGCGCACTACAGTTTTCGGTGGTAATGCAAAAGAATCCTATGACAACACCACCACACGGTTCTACGCTTTCACAAGACAAGGTTTACATTAACTGTCAAGAATGCTGAAGTGGTCGTTTGGCCTGTACTTCCATGAATCCTTTAAAGTTGTGTATGGCAATGTGACTTGCTTTAGCCAATTCAAGATCAAGAGAAGAGATCTGGGTTTGCGCTAAGAGGAATCTTTAAATCTAGTGCATGATTCACCTCAGTCCCTCCTTTTGAGAGATCATGGCAACAGTTCCCTGGCACTGCCATCAGCGTGTGCCTGGAGTGGCTATCAAGTTTACAGCCTGCTGCTGAAATGTGTGGGTTCTATGCTTAAGCGCCAAATAAGTTTTTGCTACATTGAGCCTCTCAGGTTCTAGCCTCCCCGTCCTGATTTAGTGTAATTATGGACTGTGGGTAATGTGCTATCATATATGAACTGTGGTGTTGGTAAAGAATGTTGAATATACTATGAAGAGCCAGAAGAAGTTTTAAAAACAATACAACCAGATGCTCCCAAGCATCAGAAATGGCGAGAGTTCCTCTTTCTTTCCTTGGGTGTGTCATCAGGAAAGATGAATCACTGGAAAAGGACATCATGAGAGGCAAAGTAGAGGCTTAGTGAAACCGAGAGACATGGACCGACAGACATCCTAAGGAAGACTCCAATGGGAGACGGGACAGGATCAGGCAAAATGCCTTTCTGTTATTGATAAGGTCGCCAAGAGTTGGGGCTGACTCAAGGGTGACAAACAATGGTTCATTTCATGAATAATCAAGTGTCTTATTAGTAGGATGGAAAAGGGGTATCGTTCCTTCCTTTGTTGTTGCGAGTAGTGCACATGGTAAGCACAAAGAAGAAAATACTCAAGATGGCTGGGAAGAAAATGGAGAATTATGTATATAGGATACAGTTCTAAGATATTAGATTGATATTAGAGTTTCTATATATAACCAATTCATCATGGTCTCTAAAAAAATCCCTTTTATCTGCTTAGAAAGAAATAGCTCAATTACATATTCTAAAAAGCAATCTACAGCATTTCAAGTGTGCAGGATGCTTTCCAATTTTCTTTAATTTGTAAGGAAGAATTAGCATGTAAATAGGTAATTAAGAAAAGGCACAAATGGCTATAATAGAAACTAATACTCAGAATAGGAATAAAAGTTCATTTTCCTTTTTTTTTTTTCAGCACGAAGAAGTAGCGAGGGCAGAACACTGTTTCTGAGGAATAAATCCTGTAAGTTGTGTTTCTCCTCATGGTTTATTTACACCTTCCCCTTTAAAACCTAGTGAAAAAGTGGTTCTTTAACATCTTAGTAAGTTTGACAGGTAACAAACGTTATTACATTGAGAAACGGATGCATATAGTTGACTGTGTTCGTTCACTGACTGGGGGACCGTATTCTCTACACCAAATTGGCAGGACATGTGATTCAATTCTGTCATTCTGCTGCATTTACATGTTCTACCTGTTATGCATGCTCAGATAATCTACATCATCACTATTAAGTGATGTAAGTGCTAGTACATGACCCAAAATAATGAGCAGAAAGTCTAAACTTTTCCCCACAAGAGATTGGTGGTTTCAAACTGCTGACCTTGTGATTAGCAGACCAACGAGTAACCCACGACACCACCAAGAATCCTAGAAAACAACAGAAGAATTTGTATAGTGCTTTCAGGAACTAAGAGAACGTTCCACATGACTACAGAATAGATGGGGTTCACGGGGAATGCCATACAGTTTGAGGCATACTGAGTTGGAGGTCAAACAAGAAAGGATGTTTGAGGTCAAAGAGTGATGAACTTTGAATATCATGATGTTGTCATCGTTTAAAACCCCTGGCAATTGACTTCTTTAGAAAGATTACAGCCAAGAATGGTTTGTTGCTCTCTGCTACTAATGGAAAGGTTGGTCACCTCAATCCACCCAGAAGCCCAGGAAAAACACTGGGCTTTCTACTTCCGTCAACAATCACAGCCTCAGAAAACCACAAAGGGTCGATATGAGTCAGCATTGACTTGATGACAATGGGTCTGGTGTTTTCAGAGGAGGCCTGGTGATCTGGTGGTGTGGTGGCTTATTTACTGGGTTGTAGGAAACAAAAGAATTTGTATAGTGCTTTCAGGAACGATTTTATTTGAAACCATCAGGCATCCGCTGGAGCAAGATGAGGCTTCCTACTCCCTTAAAGAGTTAGTTTCAAAAAGGCACAGAGACAGTTCTACCCCATTCTATCAAGGATCAATTTGATGGCAGTGCGTTCGATTTTGGAATGGAGCTACAGGAGACCTGGTGGCATAGTGGGCTACTCATTTTAAAAAAGAATTCACTGATGAGATAATTCTGACTCAAAGTGACCCTACAGGACAGGGCAGAATTGCCCCTGTGAGTTTCTGAGGATGTAACTCCTTAGGCAACTAGAAAGCTTCATCTTGCTCCTTTGGCGTGGCTGATGGTTTCCAATGGCTCACCTCTTCATTAGTAACTCAACTCGCAACCCACTACAGCACCATGGCTCAGGGTTACTCGAGCTGCTACCAAAATGCCCATGGTTCAAACCCACCAGGCTGTTCAAGGGAGAAGATAAGATGAGCGACTCCCATTGACATTTACAGGCTCAGAAACCATATCTAGAGTGGCTAGGAGTCATTGATTTGATGGCAGTGCGTTTTTGAATGATCTTGTGGAAGACAAGCCTGGAAGTTTGCTTCTTTATAAAGAAGACAGCCAAGAACATCCTAAGATGCTCAGTTCTACTCTGTAACATGGGTGGTGGCGGGGTGGGGTCACTAAAAGCCATGGATTTGGTTTCTCCATGTGTAATGTGGAGTCAAATATGTCTCTTTTATCTTGTCTCATCTCTTGTTTTCTTTTTAGTATCAAAGTACATGATCTAGCACAGCATGAAAAGTAGGCTTGTTGAGTGTGGAGAAACTGGCAGCAGAGACATTAGGCTAAGCCCCAAACGAAATAAAATGATCATGAGAAAATCCAGAACCTGCATTTGCTTTGAGGAATAAACAGGGCAGGCCCATGCAGGGACTCTCTCTCCGTGATGGAAGTACATTGATTGGTTTAATATCTTGAGAAGTTCCACAGGTATATTCCTTTATCACAACCCACGGCACAATGCCCTGAAGATGCTTACCTTCAACTGTGAAATTTTCCTCTAAGGGTACTGTTTAGGGGATGGGTAGAGATTATGTGTGCTAAAGCAAACAGTTGTAGCATCTAAGTAGTGATTGGGTATTACTGTAAATTTGAAATGTTCATACTCAAATGCTGAGAAAATTAAACCTGACCAAATCTTGCAAAGCACTTTACAGGTAGTAGCAAAACCACACCCTGCCTTCAGAATGTTTTTTTCTTTTTTCTCCTTTTTTAAGTTTATAGAGACCTATGTCTGAAAAAGGCAATGCCTTCATAATAATAAAGCATTTTCTATACCAATCTTTATCTCAGAAGCATCTGTGATGGGAAATACATGTATGCTGAAATTAGGACACAGCTAGCATAACTTAACAGAAAACATATATTTGAATCAGAAGCATATTTATTCAACAATTAGAATTATGTGTAGCTGAACTGGACTAAGTATTAATTTATGTTCTGGATCAGCTTCTGGTTATTCTAGAACAACAAAACTTGCCAATTGCAAATACCACGTGACACAGATTAGCAGCTTATAGAAGAAAAGACATAAATATAAAAAGCAAGGAGAGACTTCAATGCATTACTCTTTTCTTTAGTTTTAAGCAATCTGTGTGGAATATTCTTTCATTTTCTTTATCCTGGCTTAGTGAAGTACTTTTAAAATGTCCTCATACCTTATAAAATGTATTTGATCATATGGCTAGTTAACCAGAATATTTTATTTTCACCTCTAAAATGTGTACATACACTATTGTTGCCATTATTAAAATAGTGCTTATTGCTTAGGGGGTATTCCGTTTTTAATGTCAATGGTGGTGGAATACTTCGGATAAGCATAGGAACAGTGGTTGCCCCAAACAAAACCACTGAGTCCATGCTGACTTACAGCGACCCCTTATGGGTTTCTCAGACCGTTAACTATTTATGGGGAAGAAAGCCCAGGCTTTCTCCCAACAAGCTGGTAGTTTCAAATTGCCAACCATGCTGATTGCAACCCAACGTGTGACCACTACACATAGTGGTTGCAGAACAGAATAATCAATACATGTAAGAATTGATAAGCCAATGAATGTTCTGTGGCATATATTTTCACCACAATCAAAATAATTATAAGAATACTGTTAGCAACCAAACTAATTCCAAACATTCAGAAACAACTGTCCTTAGGGTCAAGGCTCACTTTATAGCAACATTTGCAAGACTACATAAATCTGAAATACTAAGGAATCCTCGTGGGGCAGTAGTCAAAGCACTAGGCTTCAAAGTGACAGTTCAGCAGTTCACTTCCCCCAGTTGATCTGCAGGAGAAAGGTGTGGCGATCTACTTTTGACAAAACGACTGTGAAGTGACTCTCTTACTACAAGTTGGTGTCAACTTGATGGCAAAGGGTTTGGATTGGTGTTAACCACTGACTTGTCATCCTACCTAAATGAATTTATTTGGGAACTCAGTATTAAGATTACTGCAGCAGTGAGGGGTGATTGCTACATTCATAGATAGAATCTCATCATATTTTGAGCTTATTTAGGGCAGAAGATTTACATTTTAAAGCACTGGCATCATACTGACCTTGGGAAGGGGGTATTACGAGTGTCACTTCTTAACATTGGGCATGTAGAATGTGTATGGATATTATGGTTTTACATATTGTGCACTGTATTGCTGCAGTCCTAATAACTATTACTACCACTCTACTTGGGTCTGTTTGGAAGGGAGGCAGACATTTCAGAAAACATTAGCTTTGACCTTCCTCTAAAAAACTGAAATATTTCATCTGGTGATTGTAAGCTGTTGATCCTCTTTCAAAAATCCCAAAAGAAACATATGGGAAAATTATATTGTACAAGCTTTCCACTTCATCACCTCATCAGAAATTGAAACAGAACATTAGGAATTCAGCCAAGAGTTGCCATCCAAAGGCTACACTTTCTGTATGCTGACTCAACCCTGGCATTAATTATGGGAGCATATGATGGTTACTGATATATCTTTGGAACATCCAGAAATTGCTTGAGAAAATACAGTAAATTATCCTTGTCAAATTTAGAGCAGGTATGCACATTTTTTGAAAGGGAAATTGAAAGGGAATTAAGGAGAAACATCCTTTAATCAGACTCAGATTTAACTTTCAAGTATGTAGTGCAGCTTATGTCCTTTAAAACATTGACTCTGAATGACATTTGATGATTTCACTTCATTGGAACATGCATACATACAGATTGCATTCTATTTCAGAAATTATGTGTACCTGTATTGTGCTCGGAAAAGAACAAGATCATTGAAAAAGAGGAAGACCCTGAAGATCGATGGACACAGTGGGTGCAATACTGCGTTCAAATATAACAACTGTGAAGATGGCACAGGGACCAGGCAGGATTTCATTCTGTTGTACATCAGTTTGCTCAGAGTCAGAACCAACTTGATGGACTCTAACAACAACAACAAATGTATGCGTTATCCTCTCATCAACGTTCAGTGCTCTTAGTCTCAGCAGCTATTGTATGCATTTGATGTTAGTATAATCTCTAGTAGAAAGAGCAACTCAAAAAAAAAAAAAAGAGCAACTCACTTAAAAAAAAATTTTTAAATCATTTTATTAGGGGCTCATACAACGCTCATCACAATCCACACATACATCAATTGGGTAAAGCGCATTTGTACATTCATTGCCCTCATCATTCTCAAAACATTTCCTCTCCACTCAAGCCCCGACACCAGGTCCTCATTTTTCCCCTCCCCCCTCCCCCATGTGCCCTTGATAATTTATAAATTGTTATTTTGTCATATCTTGCCCTGTCCGACGTCTCCCTCCACCCACTCCTCAGTTGTCCATCCCCCAGGGAGGTCACATATAGTTCCCTGTAATCGGTTCCCTCTTTCCTACCCAAAGAGCAACTCACTTAAGATGATGACCAGTTGAGGCAAAATGCTCAATTGACAGTTAGCTATAATGCTTCGTTTTGCTTTTCCTTATTACTTACAAGTCAAGTATAAGTGAGCTAAGGAGTGATGGAATGGATGCAGCTACAGCCCTACAAACCAGAGAATGTTGGATAATGTAATTCTCAGGTCGACCCAGCTCTTTTTGTAGTTTCTATTTCTCTCTTCCTTATACTCGTATTTTAACTCCTTAAACATACTTCTATTTTTTTAAAGCACTTAATTGGGTGCTCCTACAATTCTTATCACAATCCAGACAGACATCTGTTGTGTCAGGCACATATGTACATTTGTTGCCATCATCATTCTCATTTGCCTTCGACTTGAGCCCTTAGTTTCGGCTGCTCATTTTCCCCCATCCCTTCCTCCCCACTCCCCCCTCCCTCATGAACCCTTCATAATTCATAAATTACTATTATTTTTTCATGTTACACTGTTCGACGTCTCCCCCTGCCCTCTTCTCTGCTGTCCATCCCCCAGGGAGGAGACTATACGGAGATTCTTGTAATCGGTTCCTCCTTTCTACCCCACATTCCCTCCACCCTCCAGGCCTCGTCCCTCTCACCACTGGTCCTGAAGGAGTCATCTGTCCTGAATTCCGTGTTTCCAGTTGCTATCTGTACCAATGTACATTCTCTGGTCCAGCCAGATTTGTAAGGTAGAAGTGGGATCATGATAGTGGGGGGGAGGAAGCATTTAAGAACTAGAGGAAAGTTATATGCTTCATCATTGCTACCCTGCACCCTG
>NW_022103948.1:675673-687542 GCF_000313985.2 Echinops telfairi
GCTGCATTCGTCTGGCACTGGCTTTAAATCTGGTCCCTCTTTCCCTGTGGAGACACAATAATACCCTCGCCTTGGGTGGGTCAGTGCCCTGGTCCCCCACCACACACCTTTTTTTTTCTTTCCTTTTTCCTCTCTCCCAGCCCCCTTTTTAGTTGGCTACCATATGTACCTCTGGATTTGGTCTAACCCCTGCCATACTACCTGGACCTCACCCCTGGAGTGTCTGAACATACTTTTATTAAAATATCCAAACCTACTGCCACTGAGTTGATTCTGACTCCCAGCGACCTTCCGTAGGGTTTCTGAGGCTGCATAACTTTAGAGAGCAGCTAGTTGCATCTTTCTCTTGAGGAGTAGCTCATGGGTTTCAACTACCGACCTTACAGTTCACAACCCAAGGCTGACCAGACAGCAGTACCAGGACTCTTTTATGTTTAGATTCTGGGTCAATTTACCCTCACAATTCTGGGTCTTTTAAACGGAGTTATATTATCCTGTTACCATGAATGCCTAATAATTGTTGATCACATGTTGGACATTATATGATTGAGTAACTAGAATTTTCTTGCTTTCCATTAAAAAAAAGAATGTTTCATGTGAGCAGGCAGTTGTGCTTGTATATCAGTCTTTTCTTGTTCAGGCTTTTTTTCCCTAAATTTTACTAGGATGGGTCTAGGTTAGGTTTTTTTGTTTCATTTTTTAATTCTAGGGTTATAGCCTTTCTCTTACAATGTAGTCTTTCTGAGGTCCTACTCAATTCCTGGAGTGCTCAATGAGGCTACTTTACATCAACTCTGACGCTGCCCAATGTCCAATTTGGGAAAGTTGTCAGGGTTTTATTTTAGCTAGGCAACTGATAGCGGTCCTTTGCTGGGTCCTCTAGTCTCACCTCATGAGGAGGGTGCTTCTTAGCCAGTCAAACACCCAAGGAAACCTTGATTGAGATTTCCATGACTCTTTCAGTGTAGAACTCACTCTGCTCTGGTACCAGACCCAAACCAAGCCAGTTACCATCAAGCTGATTCCAATGAAAACTTAAGCCCCTTAGGCCTTTAAACATGTTACTAAGCCAAGCAAATCCACTGTGCAGTTTAGAATCACCCAGCCACAGCCCATCAAGAGAACCCCAACCCACTGTCATCTCATCAATTGCAACTCTCAACTCAAATTCAAAACTCACTGCCACTGAATAGATTCTGACTCACAGCGATCTAAAAGAGAATAGAACTGCCTTCGTGGGTTTTCCAGACTATAAATCTTGGTAGAGAAGAAAGCTTCATATTTCTCTTGTGGAGAGGGGTGACTTCAAACTGCTAACCTTGACGTTTGTGGCAGAGTATGTAACACACTAGGGCTCCTTTTCTGATTCGTAACACACTAGGGCTCCTTTTCTGATTCCCATAGTCTGGTAAATGCTTCCAGGAATACATCTGGGGCTACTGGAAGGCTTACCACATTCTTTTACTTCTCTCATGGATCCTGCACTTTCTCTATTTTTCTAGTAGCTCATGACAAGAGGGCAGCTTTATTACCAGTTACTTTACCATAACCACATGGGAATTCTTCATCTGTGATTCTTAAAAGTCCCTAGAAAATTGTATCCATATTTTAGGTGGTATTTGTTGCCTTAATAGGCCACAACTGAGTGAATTCAGCTTGAAAGCATCCACAGTCAAACCTGTAACTGTAACATATTTAAATTATCCCTAACTCTGAGTTGATATTTTGTGTCTAAGCATTTCTCCACTTGAACCTCCACCATTATTTAGTCTGTTTCCTGTGATCAATTGATTCATTACTTAATATTGAAGTAACCTAGTTACTATCAGAGCATTATCAAATTTTAGTTTAGTCCAAACATGGACTTTTCATGCATCACTAACTACTGAATAATTATTAGATAAAATCTGGTTCTGATTTCATGCTAATGAAATTGGCCTTGGGAAATAAGGACATCAGAACTCACCCTTGAAAATTATGCCATAGCATGCTGTATATAAATGATGTGTTTAAATATTTCTAGATAAGTACAACAAATCTGACATATTCTAATAATAAAAGCTAATGACTAAAACTAAAATGATGATATATAAATCCACTAATTTCAACTGCTAGTTGCAAGTAGGGTGTTATTTAAGGCAAGAGAGCTGCTGCAATTTGGTAATCTTACAAAGTATTGAATTAGGAGCCGCATTATAGAACTTTACGGAATGTCACAAATATTAAAAACACTAATTGTCTACAGCATGTATACTGTATTATTAAAATCTTTATTTTATTTTTGACATATGTTACTCTGTAAGAAATATAGGGAACATCCAAACTAAATATATGTGTGTATGTGTGTATATATGAAAGAGTACTTCCACAAGCCAGTTCCGTCTCAGAAAACCACAGGGGGTCACTATGAGTTAGCAATGTCTCATTGGCAATGAGGATTTTTTTAGTGTGTGTGTATATATATATATATATATATATATATATATATATATGCATTAGTGTGTACGTATGTATATATATATATATATATATGCACACACACATACACACACACATTCAAACGGGTTTAAAAAGTAACCTAGTTATATACAGTATTCAAAAACCACCGGCAACTTTTTTCTCTCTTCTTCTTGCTGGCATTTTGAAAAATCAAATTTCTATCTTTGGTTGTATTAAAATGAAAACATTTTTGATTGACAGCAAATTAAATCATGATAACAGACTTCCAAATATCCTTGTGATAATGATCCTAATGAAGTAATCAGGTCACTGCTATGAATCTAAAATTACAATTCAGATTAAGAAATGGAAAATATATGTTCATTGTATATTTGCATTTTAATATACTTCACTATAATTATATTCCTGTTAGCTTAGTTATTTGAGTGATGTCAATGTACCAGGCACTGTGCTATGCTCTTTGTAGACATATATAGGTCTGCTAACAGTATCCTTGGGCAATTTTTTTATAATATACTTAGTTTTTATAATAAACTGAGTTTATTTCAGGTTGCAAAGTCTGTGGACATATCCAAGGGATTGGCTTATGGAATCGACTGTGGGTCTGACTGGGAAGGAGAGTGGAGATTATCATTGTGATCTGTCCTCTACTCTCACATTATACTTCATTGTAACTCGCTCCTAGTGTCACTGGTTTCAGGTATTGAAGCAGATCAAAACTGGTCCTCTTTTGAATAAAGCCTGGGATTCCTTGAAATAGTAGGGGGGGGAGTGTGTTGTTAATTCTGTCCATTTTTCAGCTTCATGCCTTAATTATAAACTTTAAACAATAAAGTGCAAGTAGGGAGACTATAAAAATGTTAATTTTTATGAGCCTAAGGGGAAAAGATGAGGCTTTTTACTCCCAGAAAGAGTTACAGTATTGAAAACCCACAGGGGCTGTTCTACCACGTCCTCTAGGGTCACTATGAGTAGGAATCCATTTGATGGCAGTGAACTTGATTTTTGGTGACGGCACATTGTCAGAATAGGAACAGAAGAAAACTTTTTTTTTTTTCAGAAGAAAACATTTTTTATCCTACTAACCTTGGTTTTTCAGTGAAATTATATAGATAGGACAATCTGTTCTTTCAGTCCAAATATATTCTTTCCAGTAAACACATATCTCATTACCAGGCATTTCTGAACCTTACATATATTTAAATGAATAGATGGCCCACTTTTCAGAGATCATTGTCTCTCTGAGAAGCTCATCAAATATAGACAAGGACAATGGGAATTTCTCAAGAAATAAGTATATTTAGATTTCTATTATGGTCACAAAACACTTCTGTAGCACCTGAACTCTATTTCTTGTAAAACTCCTTTTGATCGTTGTATTTTGTATTACAATAGTCCTACAACTATGTATACTATTTATTGCTTTTTTCTTTACATTAGGAATTTTTAGCATTATAACTCGCACAATTCAGAGAAAGTGAAAAATATTGGATTGAGCATTAAAATGGCACAAGTGCTGCTATCTCCAATTGAAGGTGAGGTACTTGGGGTGCAACTGTAGCTCTATCATCATCCAGAAAACTTTGGTGTAACCATTATTTTGATGACTCCCTCAATTTTAGGAAAATTGAAGTCTCACCTTTTTAAAATCAATTGTCTAAAGAACAAACCCTACCTACATTGAAATGACTTCCCATTTATTTTAATGCTGGTGCATTACATCAGTGCAGTGTCAGCTGGGGTCACTGAGCAGTGGCCGCTGAGGGGTATCACACAGAGCTCTAAGAAGAAACGGGATAGTTTAAGGGCCATGGCATTGTTGTTGTTGTTTTTCAGGCCTATGAGAAACGGAAGAATCAATTCTACCTTCAAAGGGCAGGCTGGTCATTCTCCCAGCACTCGAAGGGTACATACAGCCCCGGGAGGCAAAGAAGCACTGCACCAAAACCGTTGCTGGATTTGGCCTTGAGGCATTTTGTTTATATTCTTCCTGGTTATGATAAATTAGTATATGTTCTCTCTGAATTCTGTAAGTTGTCCCAGGGAATTATCTAACAATCAACAGGGGCATTGAGAGCCAGCAGGTACTGGCATCTGCCTACTTGGCAGTCTTAAGGATTGTGTCCTTTTAACTTGTATGCTTTGACCTAGTCCTGGGTGGTTATAGATAGAGCGAAGGCACAGACTGCAACTCATGGTCCAGCCATAAGGAATTAGGAATAAGAGTGAGTTATTCCTACGATGTTCCTTGCTCAGTGTCCCTGACTTTACTTCAGGATTATAAGGGGCCTTTGTTATCATTATGTTTACTTGAGCGATTGACATTCTTCTGTGAATTTAGTAATTCTGTGATAGATGTACCAGCCAAGACACATCTGGGCTGCTAACTACAAGGTCAGTGGTTCAAATATACCACAAAGACTTCAAAGACATATAAGAGTCCAGAGAGTCTGCAATTATTTCAGAACTGTGGGGAAGCACTGAAGGACCCATATACTATATTGAGAGCAAGCATACATTCTGGCCTGGTGATTGGGGTGGTGTTTCAAGCAAATCTCATAAAATAGAGAGACACTGAATTGTCTTTGTAATGCCTAGGTTTTATTCACTGCAATCGATAGTTAGACATGCGGACAGGGACAAAAGTTAAAACATAAACCCATCATTCCCTCTATACACAGGATATTAGTGGAGATGCCTCATGGAGAAGGAGTTACACACACTAAGCTCTCAGAGGAAAGAGTCACACCTTCAAACCTCTTAAGCAATAAAGCACACATTAAATAACAGAATCAATGTTACCAGTCCAGGGAGATGCTATGTCAATTGATTCTAGGTCATTGATTCTAGGGCTGTGGTAGTGGCACTTTCTTCTAGTTGCAGTGCTCTTAGTATGCCTCTTGGCCCTGGAAACTCAAGGCCACCAAATATAGGGAGAAGCAAGCCTGAACAGCTCAAGCTCAGAGGGCGATGTCCTATTGTCTTCATCTGTTGCTTAAAAATCTGTTTTATCAGTATGCCTCTTCTAACCTATGTGCCTGGTTTGGCTGGTAGGTTTGGGGCATTTTCCCTTACACTTTGGGTCATGACTTATTTGTCCTTTTCAGGCTCAAAATCTAGTAATGTCTAATTGTTAATTTATGCTTACAGCCATTTCAAAACTCTTTCAGGAGCTAGCACATTCAACTCTAGGGTCAAGTCCTTCTGTGTGCTTGAAGGAAATGTATAGCCTTAAGAGCAAAGAAAGCAGGCATTCAAGTGGTAAAAATAGGCAGAGCAATTTTAAGAGAAACCAATGTCCTGCATTATCTGACTGGCACCATCAGCATCATGACACAGGGTCCAGACAGATGCTTTTGAGTTCACACCCTAAAACACAATGACCTCATGACGTGAAGTGTGATCAGCACTAGTTGAGCAGATAGGGGTTTTTACCAGTCATGTCAATGGACACACTTCATTTAATGAAGCCCATGCAAGGGCCCAAACCAGAACATAGAGAATACAGAATGCATAGCACGGGACACTGACACACTCACCTGAATTCAAGTGAGTGGAGATTAGTAGTCTCATAGCCAAGTCCCACAGCATATCCGGGAAACTGAACCTACTAATTTAATCAAAAACAAGAGCATGTGGCAGGAATAGGTTAAATTCATAGATTTGACAGGTTTCCCATGCCTGGAGAATGGGGTCAAAACTTCTGGCATGACGCAACACACTGAAATGGCAGGTAGGAATCGTAGGTGTCTCTGAAGGGGATGCCTTTTAATGATAATGCTAAGGAGAGGTCATTAAGCTGTGTGAAATTCACAGGAGTGGTTATATTGGCTACTGGCCCTGTCATCCATAGAGGTACATACAACGAAACAGAAGTAAAATGATAACCCAAACATTGTCTCCAGGGCTAGCAGAACCTGGATGTAGAGCAATTGCCATGAATCCCACACTTCTGGCACCAATTGTTTTATTTATTTATTTTCAAAAATCATTTTATTGGGGGTTCATATAGCTCTTATCACGATCCATACATCCATTGTGTCAATCACATTTGTACATTTGTTGCCATCATCATTTTCAAAACATTTTCTTTCCACTTGAGCCCTTGGTATCAGCTCATTTTTCCCTCCCTTTCCCACTCTCCCTCCCTCCTGAACCCTTGATATTTATAAATTATTATTTTTTTCATGTCTTACACTAACCGATGTCTCCCTTCACCCACTTTTCTATTGTCCATTCCCCAGGGAGAGGGTTATATGTAGATCATTGTGATTGGTTCCCCCTTTCTTCCCCTACCTTTCCCTTCCCCTCCTGGCATCACTACTCTCATCCTTGATCCAGAGGAGTTTATCTGTTCTGGATTCCCTGTGTTTCCAGCTCTTATTTGTACCCATGTACATGCTCTGGTCTAGCCGGGTTTGTACGGTAAAATTGGGATCATAATAGTGGGGAGGAGGAAGCATTAAAGAACTAGAGGAAAGTTGTATGTTTCATCGGTGCTATACTGCACCCTGACTGGCTCGTCTCTTCATTGTGACCCTTCTGTAAGGGGATGTCCAATTGTCTACAGATGGGCACCAATTGTTTTAAATGGAGTGCGGGGCATAGCTGATATACTTTGGCTTCCATGGGGCAGTGGTAAGACATGCTTCCAGGATCCAGCCTTCTGTACTTAGTCTGACACCAAAAGTTTCTCTCGTGGCATTCTACTTCTATGCTGGGTGCAATTGTTTGTTGCAATGGCCCATGCAGAACTCACGACAATAGTCACAGTTACAGGGCTTGATTAGGGCATTTCACAAGGCATCAATAAAAAAAATAAAGTATCCATAGCAATGCCTCTCCTCAGCCAGCATCAAGTGTCTCTCCAATCCTCAGCCTTTCAACTAGTGGTCCCATAGCCTCTCCTGCATGGACCAGGAAGCTGGCCTGTCACTATCCCTCACAGTCCCAGAGTCTGGGCACTACTCTACTGTTGTTGCATTTTTCTTCCTGTCACACTCTAGTGCTTCTGGTCTCATTCTCTGCCACATAAGAGAGAGATCTGAAATGTCCTCATCTGATGGTGCTGGAGTATTTCTCTATGTCCTGGATGGCTATAATACACAGAAGAATGGTCTTGATGGAGGTGTGGTTATTGTCTTTTAGCAGACAGTCCACCCAAGGAAACAAAGGGTATGATGTGGTTCACAATCTCTACTAAATTCTAGCAGAACAAAGCACTTGAATTAAATGTAGTAACTTTAAGCGTCACTCAAATTAATGTCTTGCAATGGAAACACTAACAGAAGCTTGTGAAAGACTGGGTTAACTACAGAAACAAATCCAGTGACACTCATATATGTGTACAAAAGAGCTTTATATCCAGAAGTAATTATGTATCAAGAAAACATCCCAGCCCAGTCCAACTCAAGTCCTTAAGCCCCTCTTCAAGCTCAAGCAGTCACATGCAATGATACAGAATGCAGAAAAATCACAGGCTGGTGGGCACAAAGTCATGCAGATCCAATGTTGGTGAAAATACAGTCGCAGTCCAGCAGTTCTCAGGGTCAACCAGGAGGAAGATGAAGGCAGAAAAAGAGGGAGGGTCTCTGGGCCCTCTATGAGAAGGCCACACCCACAAGGAGGCACCATTAGGCTGTGACCGATTGACAGGTTGGATACCACCTCTACACTTAAATATTTTCTAGTTGACATAAAATTATGTAACTACCACAGACCACCCCTTGTCAATTTGACACCTTTATACAACTCTTTAGCCATACATAATTTTCAAACGAAACAATTATAAAATCATGTTTATGCTTAACAGAGTAAAATTAAAATACATGTAACTCGAAATGTGCCAGTCACATTTAAACTTAATAGTCTATAAGTGAACCAAAAAAAAATTCTACGGCTAACAATTGCAGCTATGTGAAGAACACTTACACTTGAATCCTGTAATCTTATCAACATCTTCCCCAACCCATGAAAGCTTGTAAGCCAACCACTTCATGCCTCACATCGCCCCTCATTTTGGATATCCAATTTCTATACTGTTCTTTTCTATTAAACCAGTGCTCTGATGACACAAGCATGTTCTCTGATGTGAAGATTCTTCATAAGAGTTGGAATCTGTGAGTCTGCATCCATAAGAAAAGTCAAATCAGGGAAGGTCATCCATAAATCAACACCTGTATGTACCAACTGACAGGCTCAAAAATCTTATCTTCATCTGACCAAGTTCTGGTCAACTCAATGTGGGTCATCTTGCTTAGCCTCATCAAGATGCCCACTGACTCTTGACAAGGGTGCCTTGCCTCTTGACTAAGGGTCCTTCACAAATTCTCCACAACCCTAGCCCCCCTGGGCTAGGTTATGCCATAGGCTCAGGTTTTTCACACCTCTTTAAATTTCAGATCAGCCAACCAGCTCTTGTCCCTACTCTAGTCCCTATGAACCAGGTCCACAGGTGTCAGTGACGAGACTCAACTCATCTATTATTGTGTTTCTCCCACTTCTACTCAACAAATGGATCCAGGTGGTCACCTATCAAGCATTTTAGGCTGCCATAGTCTCCTCTTAACATTCAGTGCTAGGGAGGAGAATTCCTTCATGGATCCAGATTTTTCCAGCTTCCTGGGCAAACTGCTATTTCAAATTCAAAAGATCCAAAGTGGCTCCTTTTTTTCTTCAGTCTTCCAACAGCAATTTCTGCAAGTCTTCTCAAATACAAATGTCCTGAGCACTCAAGGTACCGGTGGGGCTTACATTTTCTAAGCATTCTTTGCCCATATTTCCTATACACATTTAACAGATCCAATTTAATGGCTGAAGACAGTGGACTTACAAACTTGTTCTATTCATAGTTCCCAATAATAATTTCCATCATTCATTACATCAATAACAGTAGGTTGAAGAAATCAGTATAATTCTAGTACAGCCAGATCCTAAACACAATTCTTAAAACAGTCAAATTGAATCTTTTATTATCTACACAGGCATAGAAGAACATGGGATATTATGCATCATGCCAGTTTTTTAATGAAACTTGAATAGGATCAAGGCAATGACCCACCAACCACTTGGAAATCAGATCCAAATATGTTGGCACTGATAATAAGATTCCAAAATGAATCTCTTAAACTCACAAGCCAGAGAGAATTCCACAGTCTTAAGGCATAGGGTAAGATATTCTAGGGGAGAAAAGTCAGCAGATTCATAGGTCAAAGTCCAAGGTGTCCCACATGGGGGTGGCCTTGGAAGGATCAACATTATGGTATTGTCACCACTTGTGTGAACGGAAAGGATGGGTTCCTCTGGAAAATCACCTTCATCAGGCCAGACCTACCAAAGCACCACAACCAAAAATGGACTTCAAGGCTAGCCAAGAGCTTCGGCCTATAGACCAGGATGCCAGGTGTGAATGAACATGCAAGTGCCCAGAACTACTACAACACATTCTGAAGAAGGTAATATAACAGAGAGGAAAAGGGCCACAGGAGGCATCCTTCTCAGTGGAAGTACCGTTCTCTTTGTCCTTGGCTAACAGTCAGCTCCTCTGTTCAAAATGGGTACAGCTTGTCAGAGTACAGACAAAGTTAGGAAGGAACCAACAAAGGAAAATAAAAAACGAATGACAAAGCATTCACTGTCCTAGCATATCATGAGAGCAACCAACTGAGCTAGCCCTGACCACTGGGCAATTTGGGTTCAAGACGTGTAAAATGGCACAACACAGAAAGCAGAAAATGGGCTTGAGAAAACACAGGATATTCTGCACATGTACCAGGTTTTAGATGGGAGTTGAGTCGGCTCACAAAAAGGGCCAGTGGACATTTGTAATCATATACCATATTGGGTGACACCCCCAAAGGCTTCCAGGAGGAATCTGTTGAACTCAAAGTATAGAGAGATTTCCATCAAAGCCCAGAGGCACAGGGTAAGACCGTCTACAGGGAGCAAGGTGGGTGGCATTACAGGTCAAAGCTTAAGGTATTCCCATGGGAGGATGAAACACTGAAGGCAATCAGGTTCCGCAGGCTTGGGCACTAGTTTTGATTTTCCTGTGCCAGTAAGCCCATCACTTTGTGTGGTACTGGGCGATTTAGATTCAAGGCCTATTAAAGCACACAACACAGAGGCAGACAACAGGTGTGGGGGATCATGGGATAGTTTACACCGGTTTCAGCTTCTAGATGAGAATTGGGTGGGCTGACCATTGCGCATTGGAATACTCATATCTATGGGCATGATTCCCTACAGAAACAAAACCAGGAGTGTTAAGACTGTATACCCATGTAAGATGACAGGTTTTCATGACATGAAGGGAAACAGCCGATTAGTGCACACACCAGTTCAGCAGGCTGAAGATAACTCCTCTCCGTGGAGGTAATATACTGCAGTCCTTCAAGTCAAGGGGGCTGCCAGGTGTAAGGTCAAGGAAATAGTGAGCTGAGGCTCCCTTCGGACAATGCAAGAAGAGGCTGCCCACAGGCAAAAAACAGCAGGGCTGCTCCCCAACAGTAAGGAGCTCAGGAGCTTACGAAATCAGGACCGGTTGTGATACGGAACTTAAGCATGGCGAAGGGACACAATCCACCATCTCAAGTTCAGGCAAGGTACACACCAGCAGCTTAGTGAAGCAGGGCTCCAAGGAGCGGCAGCACTAACGATAGGGTTTAGCAGGAGCTTGCTTGTCCCAGGAATCCTGCAGCTCACAAGCTGAGGGAGAGAACTAGCTTAAGAAACTTCAAGCTGGACCAATCACCAGACAGCAAGAGAGAGCAGAGGAGGCAGTGCACAGCTTTTTTATCTTTTTGCCCTCAAATCAAACTGCAACCTGATTAAGCCAACATATTCCCATTGGCCAAACTGCACAATAACCTGAACTTTCAAGTTCACCAACTTGTGTGACTTCAGAGGATGGGTTATGCTGCAACACTGAAAGCACTCAGGTGCCCCATGCTTCGTCATTAGTTTTGATCATCCTATGCCAGTAACCCCCACCACCCATCACTTTGTGTGACCCTTGCCAATCTGGTTTCCAGGACTGGGAAAGTGCACAACACAGAGGCAGACAAAAAGTGTTGGAAAACATGGGATAGTCTACTCCGGTACCAGCTCTTAGATGAGAGTTGAGTGGGCTCACGGCATAGGGCCAGTGGACATTTTGGGATCATAAACCTTATTGGCTGGCATCCCCAAAGGATTCCAGGAGGAATCTGTGAAACTCACAGACTAGAGAGGTTTCCAACACGACCCCGAGAAGAGAGTAAGACCTTCTAAGAGGGCAAGGGGTGTGGCCTTAGAGTCAAAGAATAAGGTGTCCCCATGGGAGGCTGCAACACTGAAGGCAGTCAGGTCCCCATGCTTAGGCACTAGTTTTGATTATCCAGTGACAGCTACCCCATCCTTTTGTGCGGCA
>NW_022103949.1:0-7542 GCF_000313985.2 Echinops telfairi
TAACCATAACTTAGGTCTAACCCTAAACCTCAACCTAATCGTTACGTTAACCCTAAACCTAACCCTAATTCTAAATCTAACCCTAACGCTTCCCCAAACACTAACCCTAATCCTAAACCTAATGCTAGGCCTAACCCTAACCCTAAACCTGTCATTAACCCTGAACCTATACCTAACCCTAATCCAAAATATGGGCCTCACCATAGCCCTAATTCTAACCCTAGGCTTAAGCCTAACCTTATGACTCACCCTAACCCTAACCCTCACCCTAACATTAGAACTAACCCTAACCCTAACCCTACCCCTACCCCTAACGCAAACACTAACACGAACCCTAACACTAGGCCTAAACCTAACCCTATACCTAATTCCAACCCAATACCTTATTCTATCTCCAACCCTAGACCTAACTCCAAACCTAACCCTAACCATAACCCTGTCCCTAACCCTAACCGTAAACCTATACCCTAAATCTAGGCCTTACTCTAACCCTAACCCTAACCCTAATCCTAAACCTAACCCCAGACGTAACCATACACCTAATCCTAATGTTAACAGTAACCCTAAATCTAAAACTAAGAGCATACCTAGATCTAGGTCTAACCCTAACCTTAGCCCTAAACCTAACCCTTACTGTAAACTTAACCCTAGGTCTAAGCCGCAGCCCAAGTCTATCCCTAAGTCTAACCCTAACCATAGGCCTAACCCTAACCGAACCATAACTTTTACCATAGCCCTAAGCCTAAGCAAAAACCCTAACCCTAACCCTAGGCGTAATCCTAATCCTTAGCCTAGGCCTAACACTACAGCCAACCATAAATCTAAACTTAGCCCTAAGCCTAGACCTAACCCTCACCCTATACTTAACTTGAAGCCTAACCCTAACTCTAACCCTAACCATCGGATAACCCGAATCCTAACGCTAACCCTAACCCTACCGCAAACCCTATGGCTATCCATAACCCTAACCCTCACCCTAACCCTAAGTCTAACCTTAACCCTAACCCTAACCCTAATCATCTCACTAACCCTAACACTAACCCTAGGCCTAACCCAAACCTAATTCTATGGCTACACCTAACTCTAACCCTAAATTTAGACCTAAAAATAACCCTAAGTCTAACCCTAACTCTAAACCTAACTCTATGCCTAACATTAAACCTAGGCCTAACCCTAAACTAAACCAGCAATATACCTAAGCCTAACCCTAGACCCAATCCTAACCCTAACCTTAAACCTAACCCTATCCCTAAACCAAAACCAAAACCTAAGCCTAACCCTAATCCTAACCCGAACTCTAACCCTAACACTAGGCCTCAACTTAACCCTAATTCTAGTTCTAACTCTCACGCTAACCATAGGCCTAACACTGAACCTAAACTTAACCCTAATTCTAATCCTAAACCTAACCATAACTGCAAACCTAACTCTAACCCTAAAGATAACCTCGTGCTAACACTAACCCTAGGCCTAAAACAAAACCTTACCCTAAAGCTAGCCCTAAATCTAAATCTAAACCTAATCCTAACCCTAACCCTAACCCTAAACCGAATCCTAACCGTAGGCCTAACCATAAACCTCACCTTAGTTAAAAACCTAACGCTACCCCAAACCCCTAGCCCTATTCCTAACCCTAATCCAAACCCTAACTCTAGCCCTAATACTAACAATAATCCTAACCCTAAACCTAACTGGAAGCATAGTCCTAAACCTAGCCCTAAAACTAAACTTAGGCCTAACCCTAACCCTATGCCTAACCCTAACACTAAACTTAGAACTAACCCTAGGCCTAACCCTAACTCTAATCCTAAACCTAACCCTAATATTAATCCTAATGATATGCCTAACACTAACACCAAACTTAGTCCTAAACCTAACCCTATAAATAGGACTAACCCTAACTTTAATCCTAACCCAACCCTAACCCTAAACTTAACCCTAGGTCTAAACTTAAGCCCTACCCTAACCCTAAGCCTAGCCCTAACTCTAGGCCTAATCCTAATTATAACCTTAATCCTAAACCTAAATCTAAACAAAATACCTAACCCTAACGCAAACCCTAACTCTGGGCCTAAACCTAACCCTAACCCTAATGTTGGACTAAGCCTAACATTAACCCTAGGTTTAACTCTAAAACTAGGCATAAACCTAACCTTAACTTTAACTCTAACCTTAGTTATAACCCTAACCCTAAACCTAACACTAGGCCTCACCCTAAACCTATCCCTAACCCAAAATCTCAGGCTAACTCTAAACCTAACCATAGGCATAACCCTAACCCTAACCTTAACCCTAGGCCTAACACTAGACCTAGGGCTAAACCTGACCCTATCACTAACCCTAATCCTATCCCTAATGCTAACACTAATTCTTATCCTAACCCTAGGCCAAAACCAAACATAACCTGAAACCTAACCCTAACTCTAACCCTAGGCCTACACCTAACACTAAACCTAAATCTAACCTTAACTCTAACCCTAAACCTAATACTAACGATAGGTGTAAACCTAACCCTAGGCCTAACCCTAACCCAAACCTTAACCCTAATCCTAACAATATTGCTAACGCTAACGCTAAGCCTAACCTAACCATAACCCTATGCCCCCAGAAAACCCTAACTCAAGACCTAACCCTAACCCTTACACTAGGCCTTACCATATCCCTAAATCTAACTCTAACCCTGGGCCTAACCCTCACCCTAACTCAAACCCCAACCACAATCATCATCCTAAACCAAACCTAGGCCTAATACTAACCCTAACCTTAACATTAGGTCTAAACAGAACCATAACCTAACGATAACCCTCACCCTAACTGTAACACTAATCCTAAATATAATAACAACCCTAACCCTTGGCCTAATCCTAATGCTAACCCTAAACCTAGGTCCAACCCACTCCCTAATCCTAACCCGAACCCAAACCGTAGCACTAGATCTAACCCAAACCCTTTGTCTAACTCTAAACCTAAAACTAACCCTAATCCTAGGCCTAACCCTAAACCTAACCCTACCCATAGGTCTCACCCTAAGCTTACCCCTAACCCTAACCCTAGGTCTAACACTAATTCGAACTCTAATCCTAACCCTAACCCTAACCTTAACCCTCACCCGAATGATAACCCTAAACATAACTCTAATGCTAGGCCTAACCCAAAACCTAACCCTAACCCTAAGCCTAAGCCTATTCCTAAGCCTAATCCTAACCCTAACCATGGGCTTAACCCTTGCCCTAAGCCTAACGGTAAACCTAACCCTAGACCTAATGCAACATCTAAGTCTAAAGCTAACCCTAACCCTAACCTAGGCCTAAGCCTAACCCTAGCCCCAAACCTAAATCCAACCCTAAACCTTACCCTAACACTACCACTAACACTAACCCTAATCCTAAACCCAAACATAACCCTTGGCCAACCCTAATCATAACCCTAACCCTAGGTCTAATCTTAACCCTAAACCTAACCATAACCCTCACCCTAACACTAACCCTCGCCAAAAACCCTAAACCTAATCCTATCCCTACCAATAACTCTAGGCCTAACCCCAACCTTAACCTTAGACCAGGCCTAATTCTAACCCTAACCTAACATTAACCCTAACCTTAACACTAACTGTAGGCCTAAACTGAACTCTAACCCTAAAGCTAACCCTAGGCCTAACTCCAAATCTAAACCTAATTCTAACCTTTATGCTAACACTAAAACTAAATGTAACCCTAAATCTAACCCTAGAACTAACCCTAACACAAACCCTAATTCTAAGTTTAACTGTAAACCTAATCCTGTTCTTAACCATAAATTTAACCCATTGCCTAATCTTGAAAATAACATTAAGCCTAACCCTAACCCTAAACCTAGCCATAAGCCTAACAATAACTCTTACCTAACCCTAGGCCTAACCCTAAACCTAACACTAAACCTAGGCCTAAACCTAACTCTAACCTTATGCCTTAACCTAACCCTAACCCTAACCTTAACATTAACTGTTGCTTGGCTGTGAAGGAAAACTGTGACTCCTGCACTTCCTGAGCTGCCCTTCTGTCAGACTGGGAAGAACAGCTTGGCCCAGCGTCTCCCAGCAAGCCAGGCATTGAACTTCCCAGAAGGCTGGGAAAGTGAGGATTTGCCTGGCACCTCCCCGAAGGAAGGAAACAGAGATCTGGGTAGTCTGTGGAAGCGAGGCTTCACATGGGTTCTCCATGAACACAAGGAAACGGACCTTCCTCCAGCCTGGGGAGGAAAGGCTTTCCCTGGAGTCTTTCATTTAAGCCATGCAAGGGATTCAGACCAGCCTGAGAAAGCGCGGCATCGCCCGGCATCGGATCTTTTGCTTCCTGAAGGTCAGTCCAGGGGGTTAATGTTGGAATTTTGATTTTGGGTAGCTACGGATATGATGCATTCTTGATAGGTACTTTTTGTTAATATAAAACACTGTTTATCCACGAGTTTCTGTGAATTCGGTTCTCCAAATTTCCCAGACTATCAGTCACCTAGCTGCGTGAACCTCCCTTCAGTCATATCTTTAGCCATTTTTACTTCCTTGAGCATCACAGTTTTCTATACCTACAATATTGCCACACAAGAATGCTTGACTTCCCTTGAAATTTTATGTCAGGAAAGGTCAGGTGTTTCACCACAACTTTCCACCAGGAATTGCTTTTGCATCAGTTCAATGGTGCTTCAAGCACTTTCTCATATCTTAGCTACAAGCTTATCTCCAGGAGATTCTTGAAGAAATTATCCTTCTGGTGCTTAGACTGCTCTACTAAATGGGGCCTCAAACATTTTCACTTATTTCTGCTCAACCCTTACCTCCTGGACTTGCTTGGCTGGGAAGGAAAACCGTGAATCCTACATTTCCTGGGCTGCCCTTCTGATTTGCCTCACCTGCGATCATGTTTGTCATTTCAAGAGTCCTCACAGGACTGAATATTACTGTTGTCAACATGTATTGAAATTTCCCATAATCGTTAGGATATGGGCAGCCTTAAATCCTGCAGTTCCTGTGGGACCTAACTAAAATAAAGAATGGAGTTTTAGTTAACGTCCTGTGCTTCACAACAAAGTTTGCTCACTGCGGTTGTTAGCTTATCATCCTAATTGGCCTGTTAACACAGGTGGGGTTAATTGAAGTTGGCGGAGGGATACATGGCTTGTTCAAATGGCAAGCCAGAGAAAAGAATTCTGGGAAGCTATGGAAGGGAAGCTTTGCCCGGTGTCTCCCTTTTAGCCATGCATGGGACTTCCGGGCATTGTGGTGAAGTGAGGCTTTGCATGCCAACTCCACGTCAGCTTGGCAAGCAACTACCTGGCAGGCTATGTGTGAGGTTTTGCTTGTTGTCTGCCGGTAGGCCAGACAAAAAACTTCCTGGCATGCTGGGGAAATAGGTCTTCACCATGAGTCACCATGCAAGCCAGGAAATGAACTTTCCAGACTGCTGGGAAAGCTAGACTCCGCCAGGTGTTTCCCTGGAGCCCAGCCAATGGACTTCTGGTCATGCTGTGGTAATTACACTTCCCACGACGTCTCCCTGGATTCCAGGCAAAGGACTTCCAGTCAGGATGGAAAGATAGGTTTTGCCCTGCGTCTTGCAAAGTCCAGGCAATAGACTTCGCAGCACGCTGTGGAACTGAGAATAGTTCTGCGTCTCCATTTTGGCCAGGGAAGGGTATCCCTGTCAGACTGGGAAGAGTGGCTTGTCCAGCGTCTCCTAGCAAGACATGCATGAATTTCTGGGAAGGATGGGGAAGTGAGGATTTGCCTGGTGCCTCCTCGAAGGCCAGGCAACAGAGTGCTGGGTAGTCTGTGGAAGCGACTCTTCGCCTGGGGTCTCCACGAACGCAAGGAAACGAACTTCCTCATAGACTGGGGAAGCGAGGGTTTTCACGGAGTCTTTCCTTAAGCTGTGGAAGGGATTTCAGACCAGACCGAGGAATTGCCGCTTCACCTGGCATCAGGTCTTTTGCTTCTTGATGGTCAGTCCAGGGGGATAATGTTGGACTTTTGATGTTGGGTAGCTATGGGTACGATGCTTTCTTATAAGACACTTTTCGTTCATATAAAACACTCTTTATCCAAGAGTTTTTGTGAATTTGGTTCTCCAAATTTCCCAACCAATCACAGTCACGTAGCTGCGCGAACCTCCCTTCAGTCGTATTTTAGCCATTTTCACTTCATTGAGCATTACAGTTTTCTATACCTACAATATTGCCACATGAGAATGCTTGGCTCCCGTTGAAATTTTATGTCAGGAAAGGTCAGGTGTTTCACCCCAACTTTCCCCCAGGAATTGCTTTTACATCAGTTCAAGGGTGCTTCAAGCACTTTCTCATATCAGCTACAAGCTTATCTCCAGGAGATTCTTGAAGGAATTATCCTTCTGGTGCTTAGCCTGCTCCACTAAATGGGGCCTCAAACATTTTCACTTATCTCAGCTCAACCCTTACCTCCTGGACTTGCTTGGCTGGGAAGGAAAACTGTGACTCCTGCATTTCCTGGGCTGCCCTTTTGATTTGACTCACCTGCGGTTATGTTGATCATTCCAAGTGTCCTCACCGGACTGAATATTACTGTGGTCAAAAAGCATTACAATTTCCCATAATTGTTAGGATATGGGCAGCCTTTAAGTCTGCAGTTCCTGTGGGTCCTAATCACAATTAAAGAATGGAGCCTTATGTAACTTCCTGTGCTTCACAACAAGGTTTGCTCACTGAGGTTGTTAGCTTATCATCCCAAATTGGCCGGTAAACACAGGTGGGGTTAAGTGAAGCACGGAGGTGGGATACATGGCTTGGTCATTCTGCTAGCCAGGAAATATACTTCTATTAACCTAGGGAAGTGAGGTTATTCTTGGTGTCTCCCTTTTAGGCATGCATGGTACTTCTGGGCACTGTGGGGAAGTGAGGCTTTGCATGGAGTCACCCACCAGCGTGGCAAACTGTGTGTGTGAATCTGTGTGTGTGAGGCTCTTCCCGATGTCTGCCAGTAGGTCAAGCAACAGATTTCCTGTCATGCTTGGGAAAAGCGTCTTCGGCATAACACCATGCAAGCCAGGAAATGAATTTCCCGCACTACTGGGAAAGCTAGGCTCTGCCTGGCATTTCCCTGCACACCAACCAAGGGACTTCCGGTCAAGCTGTGGCAATTATGCTTCCCTCAGCGTCTCCTTCAAAGCCAGGCAAAGGACTTCCGGTCAGGCTGAAAGCTAGGTTTTGCCCTGCCTCTTGCAAAGGCCAGGCAATGGACTGCACAGCACACTGTGGAAGTGAGAATACTTTTGCGTCTTCATTCAGGCCACGGAAGGGTCTCCCGGTCAGACTGGGAAGTGTTGCTTGGCCCAGCGTCTCCCAGCAATCCAGGGACTGAAATTCTGAGAAGGCAGAGGCTGTGAGGATTTGCCTGCCGCCTCCCCGAAAACTAGCAACAGAGTTCTGAGTATTCTGTGGAAGTGACGTTTCGCCTGGGGTCTCCATGAACGCCAGGAAACAGCCTTCCTGGCAGCCTGGAGAATTGAGGCTTTCCCCAGAGTCTTTCCTTAAGCCATG
>NW_022103949.1:7642-9076 GCF_000313985.2 Echinops telfairi
TTTACATAAAACACTCATTATCCACGAGTTTCTGTCAATTCGGTTCTTCAAATTTCCCAGACGATCACAGTCACGTAGCTGTGCGGACCATCCTTCAGTCATATCTTTAGCCATTTTTCCTTGTTTGAGCATCACATTTTTCTAAACCTACGATACTGCCAAATGAGAATACTTGACTTCAGTTGCAACTTTATATCATGACAGGTCAGGTGTTTCACCACAACTTTCCACCAGGAATTGCTTTTACATCAGTTCAATGATGCTTCAAGAGCTTTCTCATATTTTAGCTACAAGTTTATCTCCAGGAGATTCTTGAAGAAATTATCCTCTGGTGCTTAGCCTGGTCTACTAAATGGGACCTTAAACATTTTCACTTATCTCAGCTCAACCCTTACCTCCTGGACTTGTTTGGCTGGGAAGGAAAACCGTGAATCCTGCATTTCTTGGGCTGCCTTCTGATTTGCCTCACCTGCGGTTATGTTTGTCATTTCAAGCTTCCTCACAGGACTGAATATTACTGAGGTCAACAAGCATTACAATTTCCCATAATGTTTAGGATACGCCAAACTTTAATTCTGCAGTTCCTCTGGGTTCTAATTACAATAAAGAATGGAGCTTTATATAACTTCCTGTGCATCACAACAAGGTTTGCTCTGAGGTTTTTAGCGTATCATCCTTAATTGGCCGGTAACCACAGGTGGGGTTAATTGAAGGGCAGCTGAGGGATACATGGCTTGGTCAGCCTACAAGCCAGGAAACAGACTTCTTGGAAGCTGGGGAAGTAAGGCTTCTCCCGGTGTCTCCCTTTTAGCCATGCATGGAACTTCTGTGCACTGTGGGGAAGCGAGGCTTTGCATGGCAACTCCCCGAGAGCGTGGCAAGCAACTACCTCGCAGGCTGGGTGTGTGAGTCTCTGCCCAGTATCTACCGGTTAGCCGGGCAACAGACTTCCTGGCAGGCTGGGGAAATGGGTCTTAGACCTGAGTCACCCCGCAAGCCAGGAAATGAACTTCCGGGAAAGCTGGGGAAGTGATGATTAGCCTGGCGCCTCCCCAAAGGCCAACCAACAGAGTTCTGGGTAGTCTGGGGAATCGAGGCTCTGCCAGGCGTTTCTCTGCAGGCCAGCGAAGGGACTTAATGTTAGGCTGTGGCAATTACGCTTCCATCAGCTTCTCCCTGGAAACCAGGAGGACTTTCGGTCAGGCTGGAAAGCTAGATTTTGCCCTGCGTCTTGCAAAGGCCAAGCAATGGACTTCACAGCATGCTGTGGAAGTGAGAATAATTTTCCGTCTCCATTCACTCCACGGAAGGGTTTCCAGGTCAGAGTGGGAAGCTGCTTGGCCCAGCATCTCCCAGCAATCCAGGCATTGAACTTCCGGGAAAGCTGGGGAAGTGAGGATTTGCCTGGCGCCTCCCCGAAGGCCAGGCAACAGA
>NW_022103949.1:9176-13523 GCF_000313985.2 Echinops telfairi
AAGGGACTTCAGACCAGGCTGAGGAAGCGCAGCTTCGCAGGGCATGGGGTCTTTTGTTTCCTGAAGGTCAGTCCACGGGGATAATGTTGGACTTTTGATTTTGGGTAGCTATGTGTACGATGCTTTCTTGAGAGGCACTATTTGTTTATATAAAACACCATTTATCCACGAGTTTCTTTGAATTCGGTTCTCCAAATTTCCAGACTATCACAGTCACTTAGTTGCGTGAACCTCCCTTCAGTCATATCTTTAGCCATTTTAACTTCCTTGAGCATCACATTTTTCTGTACCTACAATATTGCGACATGAGAATGCTTGACTTCCTTTGAAACTTTATGTCAGGAAAGTTCAGGTGTTTCACCACAACTTTCCACTAAGAATTGCTTTTACATCAGTTCAATGGTGCTTCAAGCGTTTTCTCATATCTTAGCTACAAGCTTATCTCCAGGAGATTCTTGAAGAAATTATCCTTCTGGTGCTTAGCTTGTTCTATTAAATGGGGCCTCAAACAATTTCACTTATTTCAACTCAACCCTTACCTCCTGGACTGGCTTGGATGGGAAGGAAAACCATGAACCCTGCATTTCCTGGGCTACCCTTCTTATTTTCCTCACCTGCTGTTATGTTTGTCATTTCAAGAGTCCTCACAGGACTGAATGTTACTGTGGTCAACAAGCGTTACAATTTCCCATAATTGTTAGGATATGGGCTGCCTTTAATCCTGCTGTTCCTGTAGGTCCTAATTACAATAAATAATGGAGCTTTATGTAACTTCCTGTGCTTCACAACAAGGTTTGCTCACTGAGGTTGTTAGCTTATCTTCCCTAGTTGGCCGGTAAACACAGGTGGTGTTAATTGAAGGGAGGTGGAGGGATACATGTCTTGATCTGCCTGAAAGTCAGGACAGAGATTTCTGGGATGCTGGGGAAGGAAGGCTTCGTCCTGGTGTCTCCCTTTTAGCCATGCATCGACTTCAGGGTATGTGGTCAAGCTAGGCTTTGCAAGGTCTCCTCGCCAGCGTGGCAAGCAACTACCTGGCAGGATGTGAGTGTGGGTCTCTGCCTGGTGTCTACCGGTAGGTCAGGCAACAGACTTCCTGGCAGGCTGGGGAAATAGGTATTAGCCATGAGTCACCACGCTAGACAGGAAATGAACTTCCCGGAGTGCAGAGAATGCTTGGCTCTGCCATGCGTTTCCCTGCAGAGCAGCAAAGGGATTTCCCATCAGGCTGTGGTAATTATGATTCCCTCGGCCTCTCCCTAGAAGACAGGCAAAAGACTTCCAGTCAGGCTGGAAAGCTGGGTTTTGCCCTGCATCTTGCAAAGGTAAGGCAATGGACTTCGCAGCACGCTGTGGAAGTCAAAATGCTTTTGCATTCCAATTCAGGCCAAAAAAGGTTCTCCTGGTCAGATGGGAAGCGGGGCTTGGCCCAATGTCTCCCAGCAAGCCAGGCATTGAACTTCTGGGAAGGCTGGGGAAGTGAGGATATGCATGGTGCCTCCCTGATGCCGGCAACAGAGTTCTGGGTAGTCTGGGGAAGGGAAGTTTCACCTTGGGTCTCCACGAACGCAATGAAACGGACTTCCTGCCAGGTTGGGGAAGTGAGGCTTTACCAGGAGTCTTTCTTAAGCCATGCAAGGGACTTCAGACGAGGCTGAGGAAGTGCCACTTCATCTGGCATCGGGTCTTTTGCTTCCTGAATGTCATTCCAGGGGGATAATGTTGGACTTTTAATTTTGGGTAGCTATGAGTACGATGCTTTCTTGATAGGCACTTTTCGTTTATATAAAACATTCTTTATCCACGAGTTTCTGTGAATTCGCTTCTCCAAATTTCCAGAGTATTACAGTCACGTAACTGCGCGAAACTCCCATTAGTCATATCTTTAGCCATTTTCACTTCCTTGAGCATCACATTTTTCTATACCTACAATATTGCCACATGAGAATGCTTGACTTCTGTTGGAACTTTATGTCAGGCCAGGTCAGGTGTTTCACCACAACTTTCCACCATGAATTGATTAGTTCAATAGTGGTTCAAGAGCTTTCTCATATTTTAGCTACAAGCTTATCTCCAGGAAATTCTTGAAGAATTAGCCTTCTGGTGCTTAGCCTGTTCTACTAAATGTGGCTTCAAACAATTTCACTTATCTGAACTCAACCCTTACCTCCTAGACTTGCTTTGATGGGAAGGAAAACTGTGAATCCTGCATTTTCTGGGCTGCCCCGCTGATTTGCCTCATTTTCGCTTATGTTTGTTATTTCAAGAGTCCTCAACCGACTGAATATTAATGTGGTCAACAAGCATTACAATTTCACATAATTGTTAGGATATGTGCAGCCTTTAATCCTGCAGTTCCTGTGAGTCCTAATTACAATAAAGAATGGAGCTTTATGTAACTTCCTGTGATTCACAGCAAGCTTTGCAAACTGGGGGTGTTAGCTTATCATCCCCAATTGGCCGGTAAAAAACAAGTGGGGTTACGTGAAGTGTGGCAGAGGGATTGGTCAGCCTGCAAGACAGGAAACAGACTTCCGGGAAGCTGGGGATGGGATACTTCGCCCTGTTTTCTCCCTTTTGGCCATGCATGGTACTTCCGGCACTGTGGGGAAGTGAGGCTTTGCATGGCATCTCCCCGCCAGCGTGGTAAGGAACTACCTGGCATGCTGTGAGTGTGAGGCTCTTCCTGGTGTCTAGTGGTAGGCCAGGCAACAGATTTCCTGGCAGCCTGGTGAAATGGGTCTTCACCATGAATCCCCGCAAAATCCAGGAAATGAACTTCCCAGACTGCTGGGAAAGTTAGGCTCGAGCACTCATTTCCCTGCAGGCCAACCAAGGGACTTCTGTTCAGGCTCAGTAAATTATCCTTCCCTCGGCGTCTCCCTCGAAGCCAGGTAAAGGACTTCTGGTGAGGCTGGAAAGCTAGGTTTTTCCCTGCGTCTTGCAAAGGCCAACCATTGGATTCCAAGCATGCTGTGGAATTGAGAATACTTTTGCATCTCCATTCAGGCAACGGAAGGGTCTTCGGGTCAGACGGGGAAGCGAGGATTGGCCCAGCGTCTTCCAGCAAGCCAGGTATTGAAATTCCAGAAAGGCAGGGGAAGTAAGGATTTGCGTGGTGTCTCTCTGAAGGCCAAGCAACAGAGTACTGGGTATTTTGGGGAAGCGAGGCTTCACCTAAGGTCTCCACGGCCTCAAGAAAATGGATTTTCTGCCAGCGAGGTTTTCCCTGGAGTCTTTACTTAAGCCATGCAAGGGACTTCAGACCAGGCTGAGGAAGCGCCACTTTGCCCGGCATGGGGTCTTTTTCTTCCTGAAGGTCAGTCCAGGGGGAGAATGTTGGACTTTTGATTTTGGGTAGCAATGGTTACGATGGTTTCTTGATAGCCACTTTCCGTTTATATAAAACATTTTACTCACGAGTTTCTGTGAATTCAGTTCTCCAAAGTTCGCAGACTTTCAAACTCAACTAGCTGCGCGAACCTCCTTTCAGTCATATCTTTAGCCATGTTTACTTCCTTAGGCATCACATTTTTCTATGCCTACAATATTATTACATGAGAATGCTTGACTTCCGTTGAAACTTTATGTCAGGAAAGGTCAGGTGTTTCACCACAACTTTCCACCAGGAATTGCAGTTACATCAGCTCAATGGGGCTTAAAGTGTTTTCTCATATATTAGCTACAAGCTTTTCTGCAAGAGATTCTTCAAGAAATTATCCTGATGGTGCTTAGCCTGCTATACTAAATGGGGCCTCAAACATTTTCACTTATCTCAGCTCAACCCTTACCTCCTGGGCTTGCTTGGCTGGGAAGGAAAACCGTGAATCCTGCATTTCCTGGGCTTCCCTTCTGATTTGCCTCACCTGAGGTTATGATTGTCATTTCAGGAGTCTTCACAGGACTGAATATTATTGTGGTCAACAGGCATTACAATTTCCAATATTCGTTAGGATATGGCAGACTTTAGCCCTGCAGTTCCTTCGGGTCTTAATTACAATAAAGAATGGAGCTTTATGTAAGTCCCTTGCATCCCAACAAGGATTGCTCACTGAGGTTGTTAGCTTATTACATCTAATTGGCCAGTAAACACAGGTGGCGTTAATTGAAGGGCAGCGGAGGGATACATGGCTTGGTCAGCCTGCAAGCCAGGAAACAGAGTTCTGGGCAGCTGAGGAAGGAAGGCCTCGCTGGTGTCTCCCTTTGAGCCATGCATGGGAATTCCAGGCATTGTGGGGAAGCGAGGCTTTGCATGGCGTCTCCCTGCCAGCGGGGCAAGCAACTACCTGGCAGGCTGGGGGTGTGAGGCTTTGCCCGATGTCAATCGGTAGGCCAGGCAACAGTCTT
>NW_022103949.1:15032-33967 GCF_000313985.2 Echinops telfairi
GAAAATGGTACATTTCCTCCTCCAACTCATCCAAGGCTCTGGGTTCCCTAGTTGACAGCTACATGTCAGTCTAGGTCACGTTCCCTGGCGGAGGACGATGCTTTCTTGATAGGCACTTTTCTTTATATAAAAGCCTCTTTATCCACAACTTTCTGTGAATATGGTTCTCCAATTTTCCCAGACTATCACACTCACGAAGCTGCACGAACCCTTCAGTCATATCTTTAGCCATTTTTACTTCCTTGAGCATCAGATTTTTCTATACCTACAATATTGCCACAGGAGAATGCTTGAATTCCGTTGGAACTTTATGTCAGGGAAGGTCAGGTGTTTCGCCACAACTTTCCACCAAGAATTGCAGTTACATCAGTTCAATGGTGCTTCAATCGCTTTCTCACGCTTATCTCCAGGAAATTCTTGAAGAAATTATCCTTCTGGTGCTTAGCCTGCATTACTAAAGGGGCCTCAAACATTTTCACTTATCTCAGCTCCTCCCTTACCTCCTGGACTTGCTTGGCTGGGAAGGAAAACCGTGAATCCTGCATTTCCTGGGCTGCCCTTCTGATTTTACTCACCTGTGGTTATGTTTGTCATTTCAAGAATCCTCACCGGACTGAATATTACTGTGGTCAACAAGGATATCAATTTCACATAATCAATAGGATATGGGAAGCCTTTAATCCTGCAGTTCCTGTGGGTCTTAATTACAATAAAGAATGGAGCTTTATGTAACTTCCTGTGCTTCACAAGGTTTGCTCACTTAGGTTGTTAGCTTATCAACCCTAATAGGACGGTAAACACAGGTGGGGTTAATTGAAGGATGGCGAAGGGATACATGGCTTGGTCACCATGCAAGCCAGGAAACAGACTGCGGGGAAGCTGGGGAAGTGAGGCCTCGCTGGTGTCTCCCTTTGAACCATGCGTGGGAATTCCGAGCATTGTGGGGAAGCGAGGCTTTGCATGGCGACTCCCCGCTAGTTTGGCAAGCAACTACCTGGCAGGCTGGGGATGTGAGCCTCTGCCCGGTGTCTATCAGTAGGCCAGGCAACAGTCTTCCTAGCAGGCTGGGGAAATGAGTGTTTGCAATGAGTCACCACACTAGGCAGGAAATGAACTTCCAGGACTGCTGGGAAAGCTAGTCTCTGCCAGGCGTTTCCCTACAGACCAGCCAAGGGACTGCCGGTCAGGCTGTGGGATTTACGCTTCCCTTGGTGTCTCCCTGGAAGCCAGGTAAAGGACTTCCCGTCAGGCTGGAAAGTTGGTTTTGCCCTGCATTTTGCAAAGGCCAGTCAATGGACTTCTCAGTACGCTGTGGAAGTGAGAATATATTTGCGTCTCCATTCAGGCTATGGAAGGCTCTCCCAGTCAGACTGGGAAGCGTGGTTTGTCCATCTGTCTCCCAGCAAGCCAGGCATTAAACTTCCGGGAAGGCTGGGGAAGTGAGGATTTGCCTGGTGTCTCCATGAAGGCCAGGCAACAAAGTTCTGCATAGTGTGGGGAAGCGAGGCTTCGCCTGGGGTCTCCACAAAGGCAAAGAAACGGACTTCCTGCCAGGCTGGGGAAGCGAGGCTTTGCCCAGATTCTTTCCTTAAGCCATGCAAGGGACCAAGCTGAGGAAGCGTGGCTTGGCCTGGCATCAGGTCTTTTGATTCCTGAATCTCTGTCCAACGGGATAATATTGGACTTTTGATTTTGAGTAGCTATGGGTACGATGCTTTCTTGATAGGCACTTTTGATTTATATAAAGCCCTCTTTATCCACGAGGTTCTGTGAATTCATTTCTCCAAATTTTCCAGACTATCACAGTCACAAATCTGCGCAAACCCCCCTTCAGTCATAACTTTAGCCATTTTTACTTCCTTGAACATCGCATTTTTCTGTACCTACAATATTGCCACATGAGAATTCTTGACTTCCATTGGAACTTTATGTCAGAAAAGGTCAGGTGTTTCACCACAACTTTCCACCAGGAATTGCTTTTACATCAGTTCAATGGTGCTTCAAGTGCTTTCTCATATCTTAGCTACAAGCTTATCTCCAGGAGATTCTTGAAGAAATTATCCTTCTGGTGCTTAGCCTGCTCTACTAAATGGGGCCTCAAACATTTTCACTTATCTCAACTCAACCCTTATCTCCTGGACTTGCTTGGCTGGGAAGGAAAACCGTGAAGCCAGCATTTCCTTGGCTGCCCTTCTGATTTGCCTCAACTGCAGTTGTATTTTTCATTTCAAGAGTCCTCAAAGGATGGAATATTACTGTGGTTAACAAGTATTACTGTTTCCCATAATCATTAGGATATGGGCAGCCTTTTTCCTGCAGTTCCTGTGGGTCCTAATTACAAAAAAGAATGGAGCTTTATGTAACTTCCTGTTTTGCTCACTGAGGTTGTTAGCTTATCATCGCTAATTGGCTGGTAAACCCAGGTGGAGTTAACTGAAGGGAGGTGGAGGGATACATGTCTTGGTCAGCCTGAAAGTCAGGAAACACACATCTGAGAAGCTGCGTAAGGGAAGCTTCGCCCGGTGCCTCCCTTTTAGCCATGCATTTGACTTCCGGGCATTGTGAGAAAGCGAGGGTTTGCATGTTGTCTCCTCGCCAGCATGGCAAAGAAATACCTGGCAGGACGTGTGTGTGAGGTTGTGACTGGTGGCTCCCGGTAGGCTAGGCAACAGAGATCCTGGCAGGGTTGCAAAATGGATCTTCACCATGAGTCACCATGCAACTCAGGAAATGAGCTTCCCGGACTGCTGGGAAAGCTTGGCTCTGCCAGGCGTTTTCCTGCAGGCCAGCCAAGGGACTTCCGGTCAGGCTGTGGCAATTACGCTTCCCTCGCAGTCTCCCTCGAAGCCAGCCAAAGGACTTCCGTTCAGGCTGGAAAGCTAGGTTTTTCCCTGAATCTTTCAAAGGCCAGGTAATGGACTTCGCATCATGATGTGGAAGTAAGAATACTTTTTCGTCTCCATTCAGGCCACGGAAGGGTCTCCCGGTCAGACTGGGAACTGAGGCTTGGACCAGCGTCTCCCAGCAACCAGAGATTGAACTTCCAGGAAGGCTTGGGAAGGGAGGTTTTGCCTGGTGGCTTCCCGAAGGCCAGGCAACAGAGTTCTGGGTAGTCTGCGGAAGCGAGGCTTCGCTTGGTGACTCCACGAACGCAAGTAAATGGATTTCCTGCCAGCCTGGGGAAGCGAGGCTTTCCCAGAAGTCTTTCCTTAAGCTATGCAAGGGACTTCAGACCAGGCTGAGGAAGTGCCACTGCACCGGGCATCGGGTCTTTTGCTTCCTGAAGGTCAGTCCAGGGGGATAATGTTGGAATTTTGATTTGGGGTAACTATGGGTACTATGCTATCTTGATGGGCACCTTTGGTTTATAAAAAATAGTCTTTATTCACGAGTTTCTGTGAATTCGCTTCTTCAGCTTTCCCAGACTATCACAGTCACATAGATGCGCGAACCACCTGTCAGTCATATGTTTAGCCACTTTTACTTCCTTGAGAATCTCATTTTTGTATACCTACAATATTGCCACATGAGAATGCTTGACTTCCATTGAAACATTATGCCTGTAAAGGTCAGGTGTTCACCACAACTTTCCAGCAAGGATTGCCTTTACATAAGTTTAATGGTGCTTCAATTGCTTTCTCATATCTTAGCTACAAGCTTATCTACAGGGGAGTCTTGAAGAAATTATCCTTCTGGTGCTTAGCCTGCTCTACTAAATGGGGCCTCACACATTTTCACTTATCTCAGCTCAACCCTTACCTCCTGGACTTGCTTGACTGGAAAGGAAAACTGTGAATCCTTCATTTCCTGGGATCCCCTTCTGATTTGCCTCACCTGCGTTTATGTTTGTCATTTCAAGAGTTCTCACAGGACTGAATATTACTGTGGTCAACAAGCACTACAATTTCCCATAATCATTAGGATATGGGAAGTCTTTAATCCTGCCATTCCTGTGGGTCCTAATTACAATAAAGAATGGACCTTTATTTAACATCCTGTGCTTCACAACAAGGTTTGCTCACTGAGGTTGTTAGGTTATCATCCCTAATTGGCCGGTAAATACAGGTGGCGTTAATTGAGGAGTGGCGGAGGGATACATGGCTTTGTCAGCCTGCAAGCCAGGAAGCAGACTTCCGGGAAGGAGGCGACGGGATGTTTCACCAAGATTCTCCCTTTTAGCCATTCATAGGACTTCTGGGCCTTGTGGGCAAGCAAGGGTTTGCATGGCATTGCCCCGCCAGCGTCACATGCAACTCCCTGGCATGCTCTGTGTGTGAGGCTCTGCCCGGTTTCTTCCAGTAGGCCAGGCAGCACACTTCCTGGAAGGCTGGGGAAATGGGTCTTCACCACGAGTCACCACACAAGCCTACAAATGAAATTCCCAAACTGCTGGGATCTAGGCTCTGCCAGGCGTTTCCCTGCAGTCCAGCCAAGGGACTTCCAGTCAGGCCGTGGCAATTAAGCGTCCCTTGGTGTCTCCCTGGAAGCCAAGCAAAGGACTTCCCGTCAGGCTGGAAAGCTAGGTTTTGCCCTGCGTCTTGCAAAAGCCAGGCAATGGACTTCGCAGCACACAGTGGAAGTGAGAATACTTTTGTGTCTCCATTCAGGCCATGTAAGTGTCTCCCAGACAGACTGGTATGCGCGGCTTGGCCCAGTGTCTCCCAGCAAATCAGGTATTTAACTTCCAGGAAGGCTAGGGAAGTGAGGATTTGCCTGGAGTCTCCCCGAAGGCCAGGCAACAGAGTTCTGGGTATTCTGCAGAAACGAGGCTTCACCTGGCGTCTCCATGAAAGCAAGGAAATGTACTTCCTGACAACCAGGGGAAGTGAGGCTTTCCCCGGAGTTTTTCCTTAAGCCATGCAAGGGACTTCAGACCAGGTTGAGGAAGCGAGACGCTTTGCCCGGCAACGGGTCTTTTGCTTCCTGAAGGTCAGTCCAGGGGGATAATGCTGGACTTTTGATTTTGGGTAGCAATGGTTATGATACTTTCTTGAGAGGCACTTTCCGTTTATGTAAAACACACTTTATTCACGACTTTCTGTGATTTCGGCTCTCCAAATTTCCCAGACTATCACAGTCACTTAGCTGCGCGAACCTCCCTTCAGTCATATCTTTAGCCATTTTGACTTTCTTCAGCATCACATTTTCCTATACCTACAATATTGCCACATGAGAATTCTTGATTTCCGTTGAAACTTTATGTCAGGAAAAGTCAGGTGTTCACCACACCTTTTCACCAGGAATTTTTTTTACATCAGTTCAATGGTGCTTCAAGCGCTTTCTCATATCTTAGCTACAAGCCTTTCTCCAGGAGATTCTTGAAGAAATTATCCTTCTGGTGCTTAGCCTTCTCTACTAAATGGGGCCTCAAACATTTTCACTTATCTCATCTCAACCTTTACCTCCTGGACTTGCTTGGCTGGGAAGAAAAACGGTGACACCAGCATTTCGTGCGCTGCCCTTCTGATTTTCCTCACCTGCTGTTATGTTTGTTATTTCAAGGGTCTTCACAGGACTGAATATTACTGTGGTCAACAAGCATTACAATTTCCCTTAATCATTAGAATATGGGCACCTTTATTCCTGCAGTTCCTGTGGGTCCTTATTACAATAAAGAATGGAGCTTTATGTAACTTCCTGTGCTTCACAACAAGGTTTGCTCATTGAGGTTGTTAGCTTATCATCCCTAATTATCTGGTAAACACAGGTGGGGTTAATTGAAGGCCAGTGGAGGGATACATTGCTTGGTCAGCCTGCAAGCCAGGAAACAGACTTCCCTGAAGTGGGGGAAGGGAGTCTTCGCCCGGTGTCTCCCTTTAAGCCATGCATGGGACTTCCGGTCACTGTGGCGAAACGAGGCTTGGCATCGTCTCCCCGCCAGCGTAGCAAGCAACTACCTGGCAGGCTGGGAGTGTGAGGTTCTGCCCGGTGTCTACAGGTAGGCCAGGCAACAGACTTCCTGGCAGGCTGGGGAAGTGGGTCTTCACCGTGAGTCACCATGCAAGCCAGGAAATGAACTTCCTGGACTGCTAGGAAAGCTAGGCTCTGCCAAGCGTTTTCCTGCAGGCCAGCCAAGGGACTTCTGGTCAGGCTGTGGCAATTACGCTTCCATAGACGTCTCCGTGCACTGTGGGAAAGCGAGGATTTGCATCGTGTCTCACCGCCTGCATTACAAGCAACTACCTGGCAGACTGGGAGTGTGAGGTTCTGCCTGGTTTCTACCGCTAGGCCAGGCAACAGACATTCTGGCAAGCTGGGGAAATGGGTCTCCACCATGAGTCACCCCGCAAGCCAGGAAATGAACTTCCCGGAGTGCTGGGCTAGCTATGCTCTGCCAGGCGTTTCCCTACAGGCCAGCAAAGTGACTTCCGGTCAGGCTGTGGCACTTACACTTCCCTCGGAGTCTCCCTAGAAGTCAGCAAAGACTTCCGGTCATGCTGGAAAGCTAGGTTTTGCCCAGCATCTTGCAAAAGCCAGACAATGGACTTCGTAGCACGCTGTGGATGTGAGAATATTTTTGCGTCTCCATTCAGTTCACGGAAGTGACTCCCGGTCAGACTGGGAAGTGCAGATTGGCCCAGTGACTCCCAGCACGCCAGGCATTGAATTTCCAGGAAGGCTGGGGAAGTGAGGATTTGCCTGGCACCGCTCCGAAGGCCAGGCAACAGAGTTCTGAGTAGTCTGGGGAAGTGAGGCTTCGCATGGGGTCTCCACGAACGCAAGGAAATGGACTTCCTGCCAGGCTGGGGAAACGAGGCTTTCCCCCAGAGTCTTTCCTTAAACCATGCAAGCGACTTCAGACCAGGCTGAGGAAGCGCCGCTTCGTTGGTTGTAGTACTAAATTAAAAGAGGTGTGGGGGAGTGGGGGAGTGGGGTGCCAGCCCCAACCCGCTAATAGAACTCACTGGTTCAGTAATACTAATTCTGGGTTCAGTAATGCACAATTGTATGGTTGAGATATATAAGCATTATATCAAAGTCATCTAGAGCATGAGAGATAATACAATAATACAGTCAGACATATTACATGGTAGCATCGCTCACCCCTGCCCCGCTTGGTGGTCCTCGTGGGGGGAACCCAGCTGCCAGAGCAGGAGCCACCTGCCTCGCGGGAGCAGCCCTCTCGCCCACCCCCTCATGGGAGCCGCCTTCTCGTCCACCTCTCTCCCGAGAACCAGGGAGCCTCCTTATTTATTGCTAACCACACATCCTCTCACTTTAGGGGGATCTGATTACAGAATCATCCATCACAGAAAGGGGAAATACAATTCACAACAACCTGCGTCATAGGGAGGGGTTGCAACATAGGCGATACAAGCAATAAGAGGGGGATCACCTAGGGGTGAACGTGCAATAGTAAGAGGAGGGAATAGGGGTGCATGTGTGGCAAGATAGTAGCCTAAGCTTAGTCATCTTAGAGTGGTCCCGGGCTTGCCTATGGCACTCATTCAAGGGAACTATAACAGAAAGGAATGGGCCCTATTTGTAGTGGGATAATGTAGTGGGATCATGTAGACATGATCTAGACAGTTGATACCTCTCAGTGAAAATGACTCCCAATCCACTCTTGATGGTTGATGCTAAGGAGAATAACCTCTGACCTACTTTCGCTGACCGCCTAGTGAACAGTCATTCTCAAGCTAAATCTGGCGTATATTTTGGGGAGACAACTTAAGAGAAATCCTTCTGTTCCCCGCAACTCCCCCTTTTGTTTTACATATAAAATTCAAAAGAGCCACAATGGCTACATGGTTATTTTCTATACATCCAAAGCTGTCAAGGCAAAACTTCATGATCCAATTAATATAGCCAATAATTCAGGTTTATAGCAAACACTTTGAATTCAGGCTTGGAGGATAAAGACCCCCTATGCCCATCTGCTATTGGAAGAAAGTATGAGAGGGGCTGGATGCCGCGGCGGGAAGGAAAGGAGCAATTAGGCATGTCTGTTTCTATGGGGAAAATGAATCAAGCATGTGCTCACTTTAAGGCAGCACAGCATTAAGGGAGAAACTGTGGAAATGATAAACAACCGCAGGAACGTACCTGGACTACATCTCCAACTACCAGAGTGGCAGTCTTGCAGCCATGGAATGCCAGTTTTCCAGGTTCCCTCTGTACCCCTCAGGAAATAAGTCCCAGTTCTATTCCCTTCGGTGCTAGTATCCCACATTTCCCCTTTCTGCATTACGTTTAAGATTCAATAGTGTAACGGAGGCAACATGGTCTCTTTTCCTATCTCTTAGCTTCCTATAGAAATTACATGAGACTGCGAGTATCAAAATTATGATGATAAACACAGTTAGACTAGAACTTAAGCTATGTTAAATGTTTTGAGCCCAAGCTTGCGGGTCCAACCCTTCCGTGCCTTTCACCAATTGCTTAATCATATCAGAGCCAGGAGATGACTCAAGCCTGTCTTTGAATGTATAGAAAATATCCTTCTTAAGCTGATCAACATCTAATGAAATGTTTCCCTTAAGCCCTTGCAAATGTTTCCTGATCAAATCCCAATCATGCAATGTTGCATTATATAGGTAAGCAGTTACACAGTAAATAGTTACATTCCAATCACACTATAGCATTAACTGATGTTGTAGAGCACTCCCAGCGAGGCAGCAGTGGTGGCAATGGCTATGAGTCACTTGCCATTTCTGCACGGAATTCCCACGAATCAGCGAGGTTTTTTCAGCATCTCCGACATCACTTGTATCACGAAGGACGGTTCAGGACTGCTCTCCCATCTGCGTTTCATCTCCACTGGAATCCACACCCCCATCCTGCTTTTTAGGATGAGGATGCTATCTTTTGAAAGGTTTATAAGCATAGCATGGTCAATGCAAGCGAACAATTCACAATTATGGCAAGTGGCACTGCGAGCAGTTTCAATTACATTGACATGTCCAAAATCTTGATCTTTTAGCAAAGCAACAGTTGTAGTAATAGTCCGGTCACTATTGTATACAATGTTCAGTTATAATTGAGTCCCAGAGTTTCTCTTAGACGTCATCCGTAATGGAAGAAATATCTTTGCAGTCAGTGATCGCCATTCTCAGGAATCTGCGAGTTCTCCTTGACGTTTTGGGTAACTTCAATAAGCAGGACAGGGTCACGTCACAGCATGGGCGTCTCTCCTTTATTCTGGGCCTGGCTGGCTGTAGAGAAATCTACCTATCTCCTTTGCCTGTGAAAATAAAACCAAATAGCCCCTCTCTTCAGGGTGTAATTAACCTGAAAAAGGAATTATGATTAAGATTGGGTGGCTTCTCCATCTCTTCCTTGTCCATCTTTCTCCAAACGTGGTTGCGTCCTTCTAAAAGGAGTCCATCTGCAAAAATATAAATGTATAACCCTTTCTCCAGGTGAATGGACCCGGATCCCAAACACGATTTCAATTTTCTTGCGATTTCTTAGGATCAGTTTTCTCTGTAGAATTGAACATGTGTTTATCTTCCCTAATTTTATTGCAAGATTTTAGTAAGGAGAGAATGTTTTTGGTTAAATTGACCAAATGAAATTCATCGTATATAAGATTCCATTCGTCATACATAAGATTCCTCTTCTCCCCCTTCTGTTTTAACAATTTAGATTTCAAAGCACTGCTAGCAAACTTAGTTACCTTGCTTGGTCTTGAACCAGTTAAACTACTTGTCAGCTTGCCATAATTTGAAATACTGAACATTTTTTTAAATAAATTTGTTCAGCTGATTTTGAAGCAGTTTACCAAACAGACATTTTTTCTCCAAGTTTACCAGAAAAGTTGCAGGCTCAATTAAGCTGCTTTGCCCTTCAGGCTTCTTACATTGTATGATCTTACAATCTTGAAATAGTGTCTCTTGGTTAACTTCATTCACTCCTTCCAAGCTGGATTTTGGGCAAATTAATGGGCGCGTCTTAGGCCCTTCTGAATGCCCTAAGGCAATGACTCCATATCCAGAGCTTAAAAACCCTTTCCCTTCCATTTCTAATTCCATGTGGGGGCGTTGTTGTCCCCCCGAAACAGCATTCCAAATGACCCCTTTATTTAAAGGGTGGTCAGAATTAAGCACTCTTTCTTGGTAGGCATATATTTTTTTCTTTAGAAGTGCAAGGAAGCAACAATTGGCTTAAGCGATCTTCCATTATAAACCATGGTATATCTGATTTTATTACTGCCTTAATTTTTTCATAATCCTGATCAATAATTCCAGCAACACCTTGAGAATTTACGTTGGACTTTCCTAATAAACATTCTATAGTTCTTTTAGGTAGCGGACCCCAATTACCGCTCTTAATAATTTCTGATTTAATCACAGTTTTTGGCTTTTCCTCACAATTCTGATCAAATACAGTATAATTTTTAATTCCTTGAGTATTTAGGTTAGATTTTCCTGACAAAAACTCTATTACTCTTTTAAAGAGAGGCTCCTGTGTTTTAGAATGAACAGGCTGCTGTGAGGGCTTCTGAGCCTTCTCTTCGTTAGTTAAACCAACTGCCTCAATAACAGAGGCTGGAGTTCTGCAAGTTTGGCTAGGTCTGGTATCCTGGTGTGAAGTTGGGTGGTTTTTGCCATTCAAAGATTCCTTTGCTGGGTTAGGCAGAAGCCTTGCCTTCTGAGCTCTGCTGGGCGGGGTTTAGATTAAGCGCCTTCCAACATTTTCCCACCGAGTTGTCTTGGCTAATGGCAGCCCATTACTGTCAAATCTTGAACGACATTGACTCGCAAAATGAATTCCCTTTATACAGCGTGGGCAAAGTTTAGGGTCTTTTACACCCGAATTAGGTGGCCCTGGCCCATGCTCTGGTTCATGTGGCTGCAGTTTGCTTTTCACGACCAGCCCGTGCTGTCTGCACTCTCTTTGAAGATGACCTGTTTTCCCACAACTAAAGCACTTTTTTCCAGGTCTAATATAATTTTCCAACGTAGCTGCCATGAGGTTGGCTTTGTATTACTCTGTCTCTACATTCCTGCATATCCTGAGATAATCTAGCAGGGTGCCCTTTTTCCTATAGGCCGCAAGGTGTTTGTACAGTGCTTATTAGCGGAATCATGAGATAGCTTATGCACTAGGTCTCTTACTGCCTGGACATTTTTTACACACTTGGAAATAACATATTCCAGTCAGGACACAAAGTCAGCATAAGACTCATCATTCTGCTGTCTTATAGGTGTAACTCGACTTTGTCTCTTCTGATGGAATTATCTTTTCCCAGGCACTTAAGCAAACTTCATGTATCTGTTCTATTGTCTGTTCATTAAACTGTAGTTGAGACAACTGTGATATACTTTCATCCCCTAGGAATTGATGAATTCCTATATCTATCCCATCCTCAGCATTCTTGTGTGCTGTTGAGAGCGTGTTTCTTTCCACAGCATAAGATATTGCAAATATTCTGAAGAGTAAAGACATATTTTCGCTAAAGCTCTCCAGTCTGTAGGGGTCCAGCTCTCGGAATCCACTAGAGTCTTTATCATGCTAACTACAAAATGTGAGTTTGGGCCATAATCATTGACTGCCCGCTTGAGATTTTTTAGCAACTTAAATGGAAAGGCAGTCTGTTGCCATTCTTGAATCCCTTGTGGGTGCTGCTTGGCGGGCTCTCTGTCTATAACTCTCACGGGATAAGCCACTATAAATTCTAAATCTGCCTCCTGGGCTATGCTCTTCTCCACTTGTGAGAGCAAAGGTGCTTTTCTGTTCCCTCTTTGCTTCTCACTTTCTGAGCCTCACTTTCTAGTTTAAAGCTCTCTACTTGCACTTTGGATCTAACCTCCTCTCATCCAGCACTGGTTTGATTGATTGTTTTAGAATCTCTGGTCTTTCTTAAACCAAATTCCGAAAGAGGAGCAGATGATTTTACTGTGTCCCCTTCTGACTCAGTTTTTTCAGCTCTGCTTGAAAATCTTCTCATCAGCCTGAAACCCATTCTGCTTGTTTCTCACCTGATTTAAGTTTGAGTATCTTAGACGTTCCTCATTACTCTGATGGATCTGTTTCTCTGCTTTCTCTACCTTTGAAAACAAGGGAGCTTCTTGAGGTTGCTTAATAGCCTCGCTTTGGGTTTTGGAATCCTCTGCCTCTCGTATTTTATTACCTTTATACCTTCAGAGGCTGCAGTACCCCGAGGGCATATAGGCTTTGGCTGTGAGATTTATTTTAGAATCAGAGGTTTCGCATAACAAATTAATCCCTGCTTCTTCAGTTTCTCCTAAATTTTCATTGCCTAATTCATACTCATTCATAGATAGTTTAGCTTGCTTTTCTAGATTAGGATAGCTCACACAAGACTTCTCACTAGACTGAAAATCCTCATTCTCTTCCTCCTGCAAAGGTACTAAAACCATCTTAACTTTAACCCACAGAGACCACGTCTCCATAGGGATACTCTCCCCATCTCTTTGTGCTTCCTTTAAGTTAACAATGACCTCCTCCCAGGTGTCTAGATGGAAAGTTCCTTCCTCCGCGAACCATGGATTATACCTTTTTACTACTTTTAGAAAACATTGCATCATTTTCTTCGTTACTTTTACACCGTCTTTTCAGTAAGTGGATGAGCGTAGTACCATAAGTTTCACATTTAATTTTACCTTGCCCCATTGTTCTCTTTAAAATACTCATTCATTGTTTCCACTATTTATTCGCCACTCCCCTCACCGGATCCTCACTTCACACAATTTTCAGATTCACTCTACATTCCGGTGTGGCCGTACAATTGTTACACGGGATATATAACTCATTGCCACGCGTTAGGTGCCATTTGTAGTATTAAATTAAAATGGGGGGTGGAGGAGTGGGTAAGTGGGGTGCCAGCCCCAACCCGCTAATAGAATTCACTGGTTCAGTAATACTACTTCTGGGTTCAGTAATGCACAATTGTACGGTTGAGATATATAAGCATTATATTAAAGTCATCGAGAGCAGGAGAGATAATACAATAATACAATCAAACATATTACATGGTAGCATCGCTCACCCCTGCCCTGCTTGGTGGTCCTCGAGGGGGGAACCCAGCCGCCAGAGCAGGAGCCGCTTCCCTCCCAGGACCAGCCCTCTCATCCACCCCCTCATGGGAGCCGCCCTATCTCCCAAGAACCAGGGATCCTCCTTATTTATTGCTAACCACACATCATCTCACTTTAGGGGGATCTGATTACAGAATCATACATCACAGAAAGGGGCAATACAATTCACAACAACCTGCGTCATAGGGAGGGGTTGCAACATAGGCGATACAAGCAATAAGAGAGGGATCACCTAGGGATGAACGTGCAATAGTAAGAGGAGGGAATAGGGGTGCAAGTGTGGCAAGATAGTAGCCTAAGCTTAGTCATCTTAGAGTGGTCCCGAGCTTGCCTATGGGCATTGCTTCAAGGGAACAATAACAGAAAGGAATGGGCCCTATTTGTAGTGGGATAAACAGTAGTGTCTGCTTGATCTAGACAGCTGATACCTCTCAGTGAGAAAGACTCCAAATCCACTCTTGATGGCTGATGATAAGTAGAATAAACTTTAACCTACTTTCACTGAACCACTAGTGAACAGTCATTCTCAAACTAAAACTGGCATATATTTTGGGGAGACAACTTAAGAGAAATCCTTCTGTTCCCCACCGCCGGGCATTGGGTCTTTTGCTTCTTGAAGGTTAGTCCAGGGGGATAATGTTGGACTTTTGATTTTGGGTAGCTATGGGTACGATGCTTTCTTGATAGGCACTTTTCATTTATATAAAACATTCTTTATTCACGAGTTTCTGTGAATTTGGTTCTCCAAATTCCCCAGACTATCACAGTCACGTAGCTACGCGAACCTCCCTTGAGTCATATATTTAGCCATTTTTACTTCCTTGAGCATCACATTTTTATAGACCTACAATATTGCCACATGAGAATGCTTGACTTCCATTTAAAGTTTAGGTCAGGAAAGGTCAGGTGTTTCACCACAACTTTCCACCAGGAAATGCTTTTACATCATTTAAATGGTGCTTCAAGCGCTTTATCATATCTTAACAACAAGCTTATCTCCAGGAGATTCTTGAAGTTATTTTCCTTCTGGTACTTAGCCTCTCTACTGAATGGGGCCTCAAACATTTTCACATATCTCAGCTCAACCCTTACCTCCTGGACTTGTTGTCTGGGAAGGAAAACCGTGAATCCTGCATTTCCTTCGCTGCCCTTCTGATTTCACTCACCTCTGGTAATGTTTGTCATTTCAAGGGTCTTCACAGGACTGAATATTACTGTGGTCAACAAGTATTACAATTTCCCATTATCATTAGGATATGGGCAGCCTTTAATCCTGCATTCCTGTGTGTCTTAATTACAATAAAGTATGGACCTCTATGTAACTTCCTGTGTTTCACAACAAGCTTTGCTCATTGAGGTTGTTAGCTTATCATCCTTAATTGGCCGGTAAACACCAATGGGGTTAATTGAAGGATGGCGGAGTGATACATGGCTTGGTCAACATGTAAGCCAGGAAACAGACTTCCAGGAATCTGGGGACAGCAGATTCGACGGATGTCTCCCTTTAAGCCATGCATGGGACTTCCGGGCATTGTGGGGAAGCGAGGCATTGCATCGAGTCTCCCCGCCAGAGTGGAAAGCAACTACATAGAAGGCTAGGAGTGTGAGGCTCTGCCCGGTGACTACCGGTGGACAGGCAACAGACTTCCTGGCAGGCTGGGGAAATGGGTCTTCACCATGAGTCACCACGCAAGCCAGGGAATGAACTTCCAGGACTGCTGGAAAAGCTAGGCTTTGCCAGGCGTTTCCCTGCAGTCCAGCCAAAGGACTTCCAGTCAGGCTGTGGCAATTACACTTCATTTGGCGTCTCGCTGGAAGCCAGGATAAGAACTTCTGGTTAGGCTGGAAAGTTAGGTTATGCCCTGCGTCTTGAAAATGCCAAGCAATGGACTTTGCAGAACACTGTGGAAGTGAGAATAATTTTGCTTCTCCATTCAGGCCATGGAAGGGTCTCCCGGTCAGACTGGGAATCGCGGCTTGGCCCAGCATCTCCCAGCAAGCCAGGCATTGATCTTCCTGGAAGGCTGGGGAAGTGAGGATTTGCCTGGAACCTCCCTGAAGGCCAGGCAACAGAGTTCTGTTAGTCTAGGGAAGTGAGGCTTCGCCTGGGTTCTCCAGGAACGCAAGGAAATGGACTTCCTGCCTGCCTGGGAAGTGAGGCTTTCCCCAGAACCTTACCATAAGCCATGCAAGGGACTTCAGATCAGGTTGAGGAAGCGCCACTTCACCCGGCATCGGGTCTTTTGCTTCCTGAAGGTCAATCCATGGGGATAATGTTGGACTTTTGATTCTGGGTAGTTATGGTTACGATGATTTCTTGATAGGCACTTTTCGTTTATATAAAACACCCATTATCCACGAGTTTCTCTGAATTCAGTTCTCCAAATTTCCCACACTTTCACAGTCATGTGGCTGCACAAACCTCCATTCAGTCATATCTTTAGCCATTTTTACTTCCTTGAGCATCTCATTTTTCTATACCTACAATATTGCCACATGAGAATGCTTGCATTCCATTGAAACTTTATGTGAGGAAAGGTCAGGTGTTTCACCACATCTTTACACCAGGAATTGCTTTTACATCAGATCAATGGTGCTTCAAGCGCTTTCTCATATCTTAACTACAAGTTTATCTCCAGGAGATTCCTGAAATAATTATCCTTTTGATGCTTAGCCTGATCTACGAAATGGGGCCTCAAACATTTTCACTTATCTCAGCTCAACCCTTGACTCCTGGACTTGCTTGGCTGGGAAAGAAAACGGTGATTCGAGCATTTCCTGGGCTGCCCTTCTGATTTGCCTGAGCTGCGTTTATGTTTATCATTTCAAAAGTACTCGTAGGGCTGAATATTATTGTGGTCAACAAGCATTGCAATTTCCCATAATCATTAGAATATGGGCAACCTTTAATCCTGCAGTTCCTGTATGTCCTAACTACAATAAAGAATGGATCTTTATGTACCTTCCTGTGCTTCACAAGAGGCTTTGCTCATTGAAGTTGTTATCTTATCATCTCTAATTGTCCCTTAAACACAGGTGGGGTTAATTGAAGGGATACATGGCTTGGTCAGTCTTCAAGCCAGGAAACAGACTTCCCTGAAGTGGGGGAAGGGAGTCTTCACCCGGTGTCTCCCTTTTAGCCATGCATGGGACTTCCAGTCATTGTGGAGAAGTGATGATTTGCATCGCGTCTCCCAGCCAGCATAGCAAGCAACTACCTGGCAGACTGGGAGTGTGATGCTCTGCCCGGTGTCTACCGGTAGGCGAGGCAACAGACTTCCTGGCAGGCTGGGGAAATGGGTCTTTGCCATGAGTCACCACGAAAGCCAGGAAATGAACTTCACAGGTTGCTGGAAAAGTTAGGTTCTACCAGGCATTTCCCTGCAGGCTAGCCAAGGGACTTCCGGTGAGGTTGTGAAAATTACGCTTCCCTCGGCATCTCCCTGGAAGCCAGGAAAAGGGCTTCCGGTCAGGCTGGAAAGCTAGGTTTTGCCCTGCGTCTTGAAAAGGCCAGGCAATGGACTTTGCAGCACGCTGTGGAAGTGAGAATACTTTTGAGTGTCCATTCAGGCCACGGAAGGGTCTCCAGGTCAGACTGGGAAGCGCGGCTTGGCTCAGCGTCTACCAGCAGGCCAGTCATTGAACTTCCTGGAAGGCTGGGGAAATAAAAATTTGCCTGGCGCCTCCCCAAAGGTCAGGGAACAGAGTTCTGGGTAGTCTGGGGAAACGAGGCTTTGCCTGGGGTCTCCACGAAGGCGAGGAAATGGACTTCCTGCCAGCCTGAGGAAGCGAGGCTTTCCCCGGAGTGTTTTCTTAAGCCATGCAAGGGACTTCAGACCAGGCTGAGGAAGCGCCGCTTCACCAGGCATTAAGTCTGTTGCTTCCTGAAGGTTAATCCAGTGGGATAATATTGGACTTTTGATTTTGTGTAGCTATGGGTATGATGCTTTCTGGATAGGCACTTTTCATTTATATAAAACACTCATTATCCACAAATTTCCGTGAATTCGGTTCTCCAAATTTCCAAGACTATCAGTCACGTAGCTGCGCGAACCTCCATTCAGTCATATCTTTAGAGATTTTTACTTCCTTGAACATCACATTTTTCTGGACCTACAATATTGCCACATGAGAATTCTTGACTTCCGTTGAAACTTTTTGTCAGGAAATGTCAGGTGTTCACCACAACTTTCCACCAGGAATTGCTTTTACATCAGTTCAATGGTGCTTCAAGTGCTTTCTCATATCTTAGCTACAAGCTTATCTCCAGGAGATTCTTGAAGAAATTATCCTTCTGGTGCTTAGCCTGCTCTACTAAATGTTGCCTCAAACTTTTTCACTTATCTCAGTTTAACCCTTACCTCCTGGACTATCTTGGCTGTGAAGGAAAACTGTGAATCTTGCATTTCCAGGGCTGTCCTTCTGATTTGCCTCACCTGCATTTATGTTTTTCATTTCGAGTCCTCACAGGACTGAATATTACTCTGGCCAAAAAGCATTAAAATGTCCCATAATCATTAGGATATTGGGCAGCCTTTAATGCTGCAATTCCTGTGGGTCCTAATTACAATAAAGAATGGAGCTGGGGTTAATTGAAGGGCGGCGGAGGTATACATTGCTTGGTAAGCTTTTGAGCCTGGAAACAGACTTCCAGAAAGCAGCGAAGGGAGGCATTTCCCGGTGTCTCCCTTTTAGCCACGCATGGGACTTCAGGGCTTTTTTTGGGAAGCGAGGCTTTGCATGGCATCTTCCCGCCAGCGTGGTAAGCAACTACCTGGCATGCTGGAAGTGCGGGGCTCTGCCCGGTGTCTACCAGTAGGCCTGGCAACAGACTTCCTGGCAGCCTGCGAAAATGGGTCTTTGCCGTGAGTCACCATTCAAGCCAGGAAATGAACTTCCATGACTGCTGGGAAAGCTAGGCTCTGCCAGACTTTTCCCTGCAGGCCAGCCAAGGGACTTGCGGTCAGACTGTGGCAATTACTCTTCTCTTGCTATCTCCCTGGAAGCCAGGCAACGGACTACCGATCAGGCTGGAAAGTTAGGTTTTGCCCTTCGTCTTGAAAAAGCCAGACAATGGACTTCGGATAATGCTGTGGAGGGGAGAATACTTTTGCATCTCCATTCAGGCTACGTGTATTAGTCTAGGTACTGTAGAGAAACAAATCCACAGCAACTCAATGTGTAAGAGAGTTTCATGTAAAGAAAGTGTGCATCACGAAAACATCCCAACCCAATGCTGCCCAATCCCACAAGTCCAACATTAACCCATTAACCCAACACCAGTCCACAAAGTCCTCCACCTCACAAAACAGAGACAATGATGCCGACTGGAGCAGGAAAGCTGAGTCAGTGAACGAATAAGCATCTCAACACTAGCAGGGGTCTCTACACGGCTGCCCCAGCACCCAGAGCTGCATTGGGATAGGTCAATGTGGCTTCTCCTTGGGGATGTCTTGTAGGGAGACAATATTGCAAACTCAAGCAGGGAACTGCTAACCAGCTGCACCCTGGTGTGACCATCACAAAGCAAGAGACCCGAGAACTAGAAAGGCGAGGCTTACCACCATTTATCCCTCTGCCTTTCAATTAGCCCCACAAGTGTTTATCGGCCAGGTTGGAAAAATTAACTAACTCGATCCACCCCTTGCCAACCTGGCACCTGTATATAATTCTTAGCTTCACAATTGCAATTGAGTAACACCTATACCTTAACCCTATAATCCTGTGAATTTTCCCCCCTACCTATGAAAGTTTGTAAGCCAACCACTTCATGCCTTTATCTCCCCCAGTTTTGGGTATCCAATTTATATACTGCCCACTTACATCAACCCAGTTCTCAGAGAAGACCATCATATTTTTCACCATGAAGAGTCTTCATTCCAGTTGGAACCTTGCGAAGTCTGCATCCATAAGCAAAGTCAAAACCGCACA
>NW_022103949.1:35034-40168 GCF_000313985.2 Echinops telfairi
GGATAGGTCCATGTGGCTTCTCCTTGGGGATGTATTGTAGGAAGTCAATCTTGCAAGCTGAAGCAGGGAACTGCTAAGGCAGCTGAACCTTGGTGCAACCATCACAAAGCAAGAGACCGAAGAACTAGAAAGACGAGGCTCACCACCCATTTGTCCCTCTGCCTTTCAATTAGCCCCACATGTGTTTATCGGCCAGGTTGACACAATTAACTAACCCACCACGGAAGGGTCTCCCGGTCAGACTGGGAAGCGTGGCTTGGCCTAGCGTCTCCCAGCAGGCCAGGCATTGAACTTCTGGGAAAGCTGGAGTAGTGAGGATTTGCCTGGCGCCTCCTAGAAGACAAGGCAACAGACTTCTGAGTAGTCTGGGGAAGCGAGGCTTTGCCTGGGATCTCAACGAACGCAAGGAAACGGACATCCTTCCAGCCTGGGGAAGCAAGGCTTTCCCCAGAGTCTTTCCTTAAGCCATGCAAGGGACTTCAGCCACGCTGTGGAAGCGCCACTTCTCTGGGCATTGGGTCTGTTGCTTCCTGAAGGTCAGTCCAGGGGGATAATGTTGGACCTTTGATTTTGGGTAGCTAAGGGTAGGATGCTTTCTTGACACGCACTTTCATGTATATCAAACACTCTTTATCCACGAGTTTCTGTGAATTCGGTTCTCCAAATTTCCCAGACTATCACAGTCACGTAGCTGCGCGAACCTCCATTCAGTCATATCTTTAGCCATTTTTACTTTCTTCAGCATCACATTTTTCTAGACCTATAATATTGCCACATGGAAATACTTGACTTCCGTTGAAACTTTATGTCAGGAAAGGTCAGGTGTCCACCACAACTTTCCACCAGGAATTACTTTTACATCAGTTCAAGGGTGCTTCAAGGACTTTCTCATATCTTAGCTACAAGCTTATCTCCAGGAGAGTCTTGAAGAAATTGTCCTTCTGGAGCTTAGCCTGCTCTACTAAATGGGGTCTCAAACCATTTCACTTATCTCAGCACAACCCTTACCTCCTGGACTTGCTTGGCTGGGAAGGAATACCATGACTCCTACATTTCCTGGACTGCCCTTCTAATTTGCCTCATTTGCGGTTAGGTTTGTCATTCCAAGAGTCCTCACAGGACTAAATATTACTGTGGTCAAAAAGCATTACAATTTCCCATAATCCTAAAGATATGGGCAGCCTTTAATACTGCAGTTCCTGTGGGTCCTAATTACAATAAAGAATGGAGCTTTATGTAACTTCTTGTGCTTCACAACAAGGTTTGCTCATTGAGGTTCTTAGCTTATCATCTAAAATTGTCCGGTAAACACAGGTGGGGTTAATTGAAAGGCGGCGAAGGGATACATGGTTTGGTCAGCCTGCAAGCCAGGAAACAGACTTCTTGGAAGCTGGGGAATGGAGGCTTCGCCAGGTGTCTCCCTTTTAGCCATGTATGGGACTACCGAGAATTTTGAGGAAGCAAGATTTTGCATGGCGTCTCCCCGCCAGCATGGCAAGCAACTACCTGGCAGGCTGGGTTTGTGAGGCTCTACCCAGTGTCTACCGGTAGGCCAGGCAACAGACTTCCTGGCAGTCTGGGGAATTGGGTCTTTGCCATGATTCACCACACAAGCCAGCCATTGAACATCCTGGGAGGCTGGGGAAGTGAGGATTTTCCTGATGCCTCCCCGAAGGCCAGGCAACAGAGTTTTGGGTAGTCTGGGGAAGTGAGGCTTCGACTGGGGTCTCCACACAGGCAAGGAAACGGACTTCCTGTCAGCCTGGGGAAGTGAGGCTTTCCCCGGATTCTTTTCTTAAGCCATGCAAGGGACTTCAGACCAGGCTGAGGATGTGCCGCTTCACCGGGCATTGGGTCTTTTGCTTCCTGAAGGTCAGTGCAGGGGGATAATGTTGGACTTTTGATTTTGGGCAGCTATGGGTACGATGCTTTCTTGAGAGGCACTTTTCATTTATATAAAACACTCTTTATCCACGAGTTTCTGTGAATTCGGTACTTCAAATTTCCCAGAGTATCACAGGCACGTGGCAGCGCGAACCTCCATTCAGTCATATCTTTGGCCATTTTTACTTCCTTGAGCATCACATTTTTCTATACCTACAATACTGCCACATGAGAATGCTTGACTTCCGTTGAAACTTTAAGTCAGGAAAGGTGAGGTGTTTCACCACAACTTTCCACCAGGAATTGCTTTTACATCAATTCAATGGTGCTTCAAGCGCTTTCTCATATCTTAGCTACAAGCTTATCTCCAGGAGATTCTTCAAGTAGTTATCCTTCCGGTGCTTAGCCTTCTCTACTAAATCGGGCATCAAACATTTTCACTTATCTCAGCTCAACTCTTACCTCCTGGAATTGCTTGGCTCAGAAGCAAAACCATGAAACCTACATTTCCTGATTTTTCTCACCTTAGATTATGCTTGTCATTTCAAGAGTCCTCACAGGACTGAATATTACTGTGGTCATCAAGCCTTATAATTTCCCATAATCATTAGGATAGAGGTAGCCTTTAATCCAGCAGTTCCTGTGTGTCCTAATTACAATAAAGAATGGAGTTTTATGTAACTTCCTGTGCTTCAAAACAAGGTTTGTTCATTGAGTTTGTTGGCTTATCATCCCTAATAGGCCAGTAAACACAGGTGGGTTTAATTGAAGGGCAGTGGAGGGATACATGCCTTGGTCAGACTGTAATCCAGGAATCAGACTTCTGGGAAGCTGGGGAAAGGAGGCTTCACCGGGTGTCTCCCTTTTAGCCATCCATGGAACATCTGGGTATTGTGGGGAAGCTAGGCTTTATATGGAGTCTCCCCGCCAGCGAGGCAAGCAACTACCGGGCAGGCTGTGTGCATGAAGGTTTGATCGTTGTCTGCCTATAGGCCATGCAACAGACTTCCTAGCAGGTTGGGGAAATGGGTCTTCTTCATGAGTCACCACGCCAGCCAGGAAATGAACTTCCCGGTTGCCTGGGAAAGCTAGGCTGTGCCAGGCATTTCCCTGTAGGCCAGTCAAGGGACTTCTGGTCAGACTGTGGTAATTACACTTCCCTTGGCGTCTCCCTGGACACCAGACGAAGGACTTCTGGTCATGCTGGAAATCTAGGTTTTAAATCTAGGTTTTGCCCTGCGTCTTTCAAAGGCCAGGTAATGGACTTCGCATCATGCTGTGGAAGTCAGAATACGTTTGCGTCTCCATTCAGGCCACAGAAGGGTCTCCCGGTCAGACTAGGAAGCTCAGTTGGGCCCAGCGTCTCCCAGCAAGCCAGGCATTGAACTTCCGGGAAGGATGGGGAAGTCAAGATTTGCCTGGTACCTCCCTGAAGGCCAGGCAACAGAATTCTGGGTAGTCTGGGGAAGCGAGGATTTGCCTGGGGTCTCGACCAATGCAAGGAAACAGACTTCCTGCTAGCCTGGGGAAGCAAAGCTTTCCCCGGAATCTTTCCTTAAGCTATGCAAGGGACTTCAGACCAGGCTGAGGAAGCACAGCTCCACCCAGCATCCGGTCTTTTGCTTCCTGAAGGTCAATCCAGGGGGATAATGTTGGACTTTTGATTCTGGGTAGTTATGGTTACGATGATTTCTTGATAGGCACTTTTCGTTTATATAAAACACTCTATCCACGAGTTTCTGTGAATTCGGTTCTCCAAATTTCCCAGACTATCACAGTCTCATAGCTATGTGAACCTCCCTTCAGTCATATCTTTAGCCATTTTTACTTCCTTTAGCATCACATTTTTCTATACCTACAATATTGCCACATGAGAATGACTTCCATTGAAACTTATGTCAGGAAATGTCAGGTGTTTCACCACAACATTCCTCTAGGAATTGCCTTTACATGAGTTCAATGGTGATTCAAGCGCTTTCTCATATTTAGATACAAGCTTATCTCCAGGAAATTATTGAAGTAATTAACCTTCTGGTGCTTAGCCTGCTGTACTAAATGGGGCCTCAAACATTTTCACTTGTCTCAGCTCAACACTTACCTCCTGGACTTGCTTGGCTGGAAAGGAAAACCATGAATCCTGCATTTCCTGGGCTGCCCTTCTGATTTGCCTCACCTGCGGTTATGTTTCTCATTTCAAGAGTCCTTATGGGACTGAATATTACTGTGGTCCACAAGTATTACAATATCCCATAATCATTAGGATATTGGCAGATTTTAATCCTGCAGGTCAATAAAAATGGAGCTTTGTGTAACTTCCTGTGCTTTACAACAAGGCATGATCATTGAGCTTGTTAGCTTATCATCCCTATTGGCCAGGAAAAACAGGTAGGATTAATTGAAGTTCGACGGAGGGATACATGGCTTGGTCAGCCTGCAAGCCAGGAAACAGCCTTCCGGGAAGCTGGATAAAGGAGGCTGCGCCCGGTGTCACCCTTTTGTCATGCATGGGACTTCCGTGCATTGTGGGGAAGCGAGGATTAGCATGGCGTCTCCCCGCCAGCGTTGCAAACAACTACCTGGTAGGCTTTGAGTGTGTGGCTCTTCCCAGTGTCTACCGGTAGGCCAGACAACAAACTTCCTGGCAGGCTGGGGAAATGGGTCTTCACCTTGAGTCACCACGTGATCCAGGAAATGAACTTCCTGGACGTCTGGGAAAGCTAGGCTCTGCCAGTCATTTCCCTGTAGTCCAGCCAAGGGACTTCCGGTCAGGCTGTGGAAATTACGCTTTCCTTGGCGACTCCCTGGAAGCCAGGCAAAGGACTTCCAGTCAGGCAGGAAAGCTAGGTTTAGACCTGCGTCTTCCAAAGGCCAGGCAATGGACTTCGCAGCACACTGCGGAAGTGAGAATACTTTTGTGTCTCCATTCAGGCCAGGGAAGTGTCTCCCGGTCAGACTGGGAAGCACGGTTTGGCCCAGCATCTCCCAGAAAGCCAGGTATTGAACTTCCGGGAAGGCAGGGGAAGTGAGGATATGCCTGGCGCCTCCCCGAAGGTCAGACAACAGAGTTCTGGGTAGTCTGGGGAAGTGTGTTAGACAGGGTTCTCTAGAGAGATAAAACCAAATTGATGATAATTTAATATATTTATTTATAAAGATAATTAGATATATAACGAGAAATGAACTGTTAAATCATATACAGATAAATATATAATACAAGAAATAAACAGTTAAATTAGAAAGCACTACAAAT
>NW_022103949.1:45223-56283 GCF_000313985.2 Echinops telfairi
TAGTAACCATTCCCAGGGATATTCCCCAGGCTTCTGCTTGTATGTATTTGAAAACTCGAGCAGATCTTTATGAATATAGCGCACTTCTTCTTGGGTAATCAGCTCAACCTCATCTTTAGGAGCTTTCTGAGATTTAATTTTAGTGACAGGTCTAGTGGAAATAATGAGTGGTGAGGGTGTTTCCTGGGTACTATCAGCAATATTTTGTAAGGCATCTACCTTATGCAATGCTACTGATGTAGCCCCTTATGGCATATCAACTTGCATAGTTTGGCTAATCTGCTCAGGTGTGGATTGTGAATTAATACTTTCAGCTGGGAGGAGTGGAACTATTGACTAGGGTGGGTCAATTGTTTCTAAGGGCTCAATATCCTCTTCTGCTGGATCATCAGGCCATATGTTCCCAATCCCATGTTTCAGGGTCCCAACTTTTCCCAATCAATGTCCTTACTTTGGTTTCAGACACTGCTCTAGATCTGCAATTCAGCTGCCGTTGTAATTCAGCCACTCGTATAATGAGACTCTGGACCTGATTCTCAGCAATGTCAGTTCTTTTACTAGCAGAGAGAAGGCTCTCCTTTGTAGCACAGAGGGAAGTTTTTAAATCCGTTAGTCTGCACTTTGAAATCATCCCTCTCCTTAATCACACTGTCCATTGTAAGAAGGACAAGCCAACCAGCTTCCCATACTTGTCATCCTTAAAAACTCTTGGAAAATATCAAACATACGGTCACTCAGAGCCTCTCCTTTACACAGCACTTCATCTATCGGTGGTGCTACTTTAGGTATTTTTTTTGCTATCTCACACCAGGGATTAGGAGGAGTAGCAGACTTATCCATGCTTTGGGATGTTGAAGTAGCATCACTAGTGTTAAGATTCATCAGGCTGGAGAGCAAATTTAAGAAGCCCATATTTATGATTTTATTTCCCTAGAAGCACTCCTGGTACCAAAATGTGTTAGACAGGGTTCTCTAGAGGGATAAAACCAATTGTTGATAATTTAATATATTTATTTATAAAGATAATTAGATATACAACAAGAAATGAACTGTTAAATCATATACAGGTAAATATATAATACAAGAAATAAACATTAAATTAGAAAGCACTACTAATGGCTCAGTGCAACTCACGTCCGTGAGAAAGTTGAGAGACTAGCATTCCTTCAAGTCTAGTCTGATGCCAGATCTTTCTCTATTTGTAGAGAGAGCTAAGCTATGTCAGCACAGCAGCCAATCACAAGGAAGGTCACGAACCGCCAGTCCCCAGCTCCAGAAATGTCTTAAAAGGCCCTCAACTTACAGGCTAGGAGTCACACAGGTAGTGTAGCCTTTAAATTGAGGCACAGAACAAGCAAGGCAGCCTCACACTGGTCCGATGATCACACAGTGAGAGACAAGAAAAGCAAGGCTCACCAAGCCATTTATCTCTCTGCCCTTCAGTTAATCCCACTTGTGTTTATCAGCCAGGCTGGCACAATAAAATATCTCAGGAAGCAAGGCTTCGGCTGGCGTCTCCAACAACGCAAGGAAACGGACTTCATTTGAAACTTTATATCAGGAAAGGTCAGGTGTTTCACCACAATTTTCCACCAGGAATTGCTTTCACATCAGTTGAATGGTGCTTCAAGCGATTTCTAATATCTTAGCTACAAGCTTATCTCCACCAGGTGAATCTTGAAGAAATTATCTTTCAGGTGCTTAGTCTGCTCTACTAAATGGGGTCTTAAACATTTTCACTTAGCTAAACCCTTACCTCTTGGACTTGCTTGGCTGTGAAGCAAAACCATGAATTCTCCATTTCCTGGGCTGCCATTCTGATTTGCCTCACCTGCGTTTATGTTTGTCAGTTCAAGAGTCATCACAGGACTGAATATTACTGAGGTCAACAAGCATTACAATTTCCCATAATCATTAGGATATGGGCAGCCTTTAATCCTGAAATTCCTGTGGTTCCTAATTACAATAAACTATGGAGCTTTACATAACTTCCTGTGCTTCACAACAAGGTTTGTTCATTGAGGTTGTTAGGGCACCATCCCTAATTGGCCTGTAAACACAGATGTGGTTAATTGAAGGGCGGCAAAGGGAGACATGACTTGGTCAGCCTGCAAGCCAGGAAACAGACTTCCGGGAAGCTGTATACCGGAGGCTTCGCCCTGGTATCTTTCTTTTAGCCATGCTTGGGACTTATGTGCGTGTGGCCAAGCGAGGCTTTGTATGGCGTCTCCCGGCCAGAGTGGCAAGGAATTCCCTGGCAGGCTGTGAGTGTGGATCTCTGCCCGGTGTCTACCGGTAGGCCAGGCAACAGACTTCCTGGCAGCCTGGGGAAATGGGTCTTTGCATTGAATCAGCATGCAATGCAGGAAATGAACTTCCCAGACTGCTGGGAAAGCTAGGCTCTGCCAGGCATTTCCTTGCAGGCCAGCCAAGGACTTCCGGTCAGGCTGTGGCAATTATCCTTCCCTTGGCGTCTTCCTCGAAGCCAGGTAAAGGACTACCAGTCAGGCTGGAAAGCTTGGTTTTGCCCTTCATCTTGAAAAGGCCAGGCGATGGACTTCGCAGCACGCTGTGGAATTGAGAATACTTTTGCGTCTCTATTCAGGACACTGAAGGGTCTCCCAGTCGGACTGGGAAGCGCAGCTTTTCCCAGCTTCTCCTAGCAACCAGGCATTGAACTTCTGGCAAGGCTGGGGAAGTGATGATTTGACTGGAGCCTCCCCGAAGGCCTGGCAACAGAGTTCTGGGTAGTGTGGGGAGGCGAGGCTTTGCCTGGGGTCTCTAGGAACTCAAGGAAATGGACATTCAGGCAGCCTGGGAAAGTGAGGCTTTCCATGGAGTCTTTCCTTAAGCCATGCAAGGGACTTCAGACCAGGCTGAGGAAGCATGGCTGCACCCGACATCGGGTCTTTTGTTTCCTGAAGGTCAGTCCAGGGGGATAATGTTGGGTTTTTCATTTTGGGTAACTTTGGTTACGATTCTTTCTTGGTAGGCACTTTTCGTTTATATAAAATACTCTTTACAAATGAGTTTCTGTGAATTCGTTTCTCCAAATTTCCCAGACTATCAGAGTCTGGTAGCTGCATGAACATGCCTTCAGATAAATTTAGCCATTTTTACTTCCTTGAGCATCATATTTTTCTATACCTGCAATATGGCCACATGAGAATGCTTGACATCCTTTGAAACTTTGTCAGGAAATGTCAGGTGTTTCACCACAACTTTCCACAAGGAATTGCTTTTTCTTCATTTCAATGGTGCTTCAAGCTCTTTCTCATATCTTAGCTACAAGCTTATCTCCAAGAGATTATTGAAGAAATTTTTCCTTCAGGTGCTTCGCCTGCTCTACTACATGGGGCCACAAACAATTTCACTTATCTCAGCTCAAACCTTACCTCCTGGACTTGCTTGCCTGGGAAGGAAACCCGTGAATACTGCATTTCCTGGGCTTCCCTTCTGATTTGCCTCACCTTCGGCGGTGTTTGTTATTTCAAGAATCCTCCCAGGACTGAATATTACTGTGGTACACAAGAATTACACTTTCCCATAATCATTAGGATATGGGCAGCCTTTAATCCTGCAGTTCCTATGGGTCCTAATTACTAAAAAGAATTGATCTTTATGTAACTTCCTGTGCTTCGCAACAAGGTTTGCTCACTGCGGTTGTTAGCTTATCATCCTCAATTGGCCAATAAACAAAGGTGAGGTTAATTGAAGTTCGGCAGAGGGATACATGGCTTGGTCAACCTGCAAGCCAGGAAACACACTTCCGTGAAGCTGGGGATGGGAGATTTCTCCCTGTTGTCTCCCTTTTAGCCATGTTTGGGACTTCGGGCATGGTAGGGAAGCAAGGCTTTGCATGGTGTCTCCCCGCCAGCGTGGCAAGCAACTAACTGGCAGGCTGGGATTGTGAGGCTCTGGCCGGTGTCTACAGGTAGCACAGGCAACAGACTTCCTGGCAGGCTGGGGAAATGGGTGTTCACAATGAGTCACCAAGCACGCCAGGAAATGAACTTTCCTGACAACCGTGAAAGCTCGGCTCTGCCAGGCGTTTCCCTGCAATCCAGCCAAGGGATTTCCGGTCAGGCTGTGGAAATTACGCTTCCCTGGGAATCAACCTCGAAGCCAGGCAAAGGACTTCGCAGCACGCTGTAGAAGTGAGAATGCTTTTGAGTCTCCATTTAGGTCATGGAAGGGTCTCCCATTCAGACTGGGAAGAGCGGCTTGGCCCAACATCCCCCAGCAAGACAAGCATTGAACTTCCGAGAAGGATGGAGAAATGAGGATTTGCCTGGCGCCTCCCCGAAGGCCTGGCAACAGAGTTCTGGGTAGTCTGGGGAAGCGAGGCTTTGCCTGGGGTCTCCACGAACACAAGGAAACGGACTTCCGACCAGCCTGGGGAAGGGGGGCTTTCCCCGGTGTCTTTCCTTAAGCCATGCAAGGGACTTCAGACCAGTTTGAGGAAGCACCGCTTCGCCCGACATCGGGTCTTTTGCTTCCTGAAGGTCAGTCCAGCGGTATAATGTTGGACTTTTGAATTTGGGTAGCTATGGGTACCATGCTTTCTTGATAGGCACATTTCTTTTATATAAAACTCTTTACAAACGAGTTTCTGTGAATTCGGTTCTCCAAATTTCCCAGATTATCACAGTCTTGTAACTGTGAGAACCTCCCTTCAGTCATATTTTTAGCCATTTTTACTTCCTTGAGCATCACATTTTTATATACCTACTATATTGCCACATGAGAATGCTTGACTTCCATTGAAACTTTATGTCAGGAAAGGTCAGGTGTTTCACCACAACTTTCCACCGGGAATTGCTTTTACATCAATTCAATGGTGCTTCAAGCGCTTTCTCATATCTTAGCAACAAGCTAATCTCCAAGATATTTTTGAAGCAATTATCCTCCTGGTGGTTAGCCTGTTCTTCTAAATGGGGCCTCAAACATTTTTATTTATCTCAGCTCAACACTTACCTCCTGGACTTGCTTGGCTGGGAAGGAAAACCGTGAATTCTGCATTTCCTGGGTTTCCCTTCTGATTTGCCTCCCCTGCTGCTATATTTGTCATTTCAAGGGTCCTTACTGGACTGAATGTTACTGTGGTCAACAAGCATTACAATTACCCATAATCATTAGAATATGGACAGCCTTTAATCCTGCAGATCCTGTGGGTCCTAATTACAATAAAGAATAGAGCTTTATGTAACTTCCTGTGTGTTTCACAACAAGGTTTGCTCGTTGAGATTTTTAGCTTATCATCTCTAATTGGTCAGTAAACATAGGTGGGGTTAATTGAAGGGCGGCGGAGGGATACATGGCTTGGTCAGCCTGCAAGCCAAGAAACATACTTCCGGGAAGGGTGGGATGGGAAGCTTCTCCCTGGTGTCTCCCTTTTAGCCATACATGGGAATTGTGGGCATTATGGGGAAGTGAAGCTTTGCATGTTTTCTACCCGCCAGCGTGACAAGCAATTATCTGGCAGGCTGGGAGTGTGAGGCTTTGCCTGGTCTCTATTGGTAGGCCAGGCAATTGAATTCCTGGCAGGCTGCGGAAATGGGTCTTCGCAATGAATCAGCACGCAAGCCAGGAAATGAACTTCCCAGACTGCTAGGAAAGATAGGCTCTGCCAGGCATTTCCCTGCAGGCCAGCCAAGGGACTTCTGGTCAGGCTGTGGCAATTATCCTTCCCTAGGCGTCTCCCTCGAAGCCAGGCAAAGGACTACCGGTCAGGCTGGAAAGCTTGGTTTTGCCCTTCATCTTGCAAAAGCCAGGCAATGGACTTTGCAGCACGCTGTGGAAGCGATAATGCTTTTGCGTCTCCATTCAGGCCACGGAAGGGTCTCCCAGTCAGACTGGGAAGAGCGGTTTGGCCTAGCTTCTCCGACCTAGCAAGGAATTGAACTTCCAGGAAGGTGGGTGAAGTGAGGGTGTGCATGTGTTCTCTGAAAGCCAGGCAGCACAGTTCTGTGTAGTCTGGGGAGGTGAACTTTTTGCTTGGGGTCTCCACGAACGCAAGGAAACGGACTTTCTGCCATCCTGGGGAAGTGAGGCTTTCCCCGGAGTCTTTCCTTAAGCCATGCAAGGGATTTCAGACCAGACTGAGGAAGCGCCGCTTCGCCTCGCATCTGCTCTTTTGCTTCCTAAACATCAGTCCAGGGGGATAATGTTGGACTTTTAATTTTGGGTAGCTATAGGTACGATGCTTTCTTGATAGGCACTTTTCATTTACACAAAACACTTTTTGCTCACGAGTTTCTGTGAATTCGGTTCTCCAAATTTCCCACACTATCACAGTCATACAGCTGTGCAAGCCTCCCTTCAGTCATATATTTATACATTATTACTTCCTTGAGCATCACATTTTTCTATACCTACAATATTGCCACATGAGAATGCTTGACTTCCATTGAAACGTAGTGTCAGGAAAGGTCAGGTGTTTCACCACAACTTTCCACCGGGAATTGCTTTTATATCAGCTCAATGGTGCTTCAAGTGCGTTCTCATATCTTAGCTACAAGCTTAACTGCTGGAGATTCTTGAAGAAATTATCCTTCTGGTGCTTAGCCGGCTCTACTAAATGGGGCCTGAAACAATTTCATCAACCCTTACCTCCTTGACTTGTTTGGCTGGGAAGGAAAACCGTGAATCCTGCATTTCCTGCAAATCCCTTCTGATTTGCCTCACCTGCGGTTATGTTTGTCATTGCAAGGGTCCTCACTGGACTGAATATTACTATAGTTAACAAGCATTAAAATTTTCCATAATCATTATTATATGTGTAGCCTTTAATCCTCTAGTTCCTGTTGTCCTAATTACAATAAAGAATGGTGCTTTATGTAAATTCCTCTGCTTCACAACAAGGTTTGCTCATAGAGGTTGTTAGCTTATCATCCCTAATTGGCCAGGAAACACAGGTGGGGTTAATTGAAGGGTAACAGAGGGATACATGGCTTGGTCAACCTGCAAGCCGGGAAACACACTTCCAGGAAGTTGGGAATGGGAGCCTTCTCCCTCTTGTCTCCCTTTTAGCCATGCATAGGACTTGTGGACATTATGGTGAAGCGAAACTTTGCATGGCGTCTCCCCGCCAGTGTGGCAAGCAACTGCCTGCCAGGCTGGGAGTATGAGGCTTTGCCCGGTGTCTATCGGTTGGCCAGGGCACAGACTTTGTAGCAGGCTTGGGGAACGGGTCTTTGCCATGAGTCACCTCACAAGCCAGGAAATGAACTTCCCTAGGCTGCTGGGAAAGCTAGGCTCTGCCAGGTATTTCCCTGCAGGCCAGCCAACGGACTTCCGGTCAGGCTGTGTCAATTACACTTCCCTCTGCATCTCCTTCAAACTGAGGCAAAGGACTTCCGGTCTTGCAGGAAAGTCAGGTTTTTCCCTGCGTCTTGCTGAGGCCAGGCAATGGACATCGTAGCACGCTGTGGAAATGAGAATACTTTTGCGTCTCCTTTCAGGCCATGGAAGGATCTCCCGGTCAGACTGGGAAGGGTGGCTGGGCCCAGCGTCTCCCAGCAAGACAGGCATAGAACTTCCAGGAAGGCTGGATTTCCTGGGCTGCCCTTCTTATTTGCCTCACCTGCGGTTATGTTTGTCATTTCAAGAGTCTCCCCAGGAAGGCTGTAGAAGTGAGGATTTGCCTAGCGCCTCCCCGAAGGCCAGGCAACAGAGTTCTGGGTAGTCTGGGAAAGTGAGGTTTCGCCTGAGGTCTCCACGAACGCAAGGAAACGGACTTCCTGCCAGCCTGGGGAAGCGAGGCATTCCCCAGAGTCTTTCCTTAAGCCATGCAAGGGACTTCAGACCAGGATGAGGAAGCGCCATTTCACCCGGCATTTGTTCATTTGCTTCCTGATGGTCAGTCCAGGGGGATAATTTTGGACTTTTGATTTTGGGTAGCTATGGGTATGATGCTTTCTTGAGAGGCACTTTTCGTTTATATAAAACACTCTTTACTCACGAGTTTCTGTGAATTTGGTTCTTTAAATTTCCCAGACTATCACAGTCATGTAGCTGCGCGAACCTCCCTTCAGTCATATCTTTAGCCATTTTTACTTCCTTGAGCATCACATTTTTCTATACCTACAATATTGCCACATGAGAATGCTGGACTTCCGTTGAAACTTTATGTCAGGAAATGTCAGGTGTTTCACCACAACTTTTCACCAGGAATTGATTTTACATCAGTTCAATGGTGCTTCAAGTGCTTTCTCATATCTTAGCTACAATCTTATCTCCAGGAGATTCTAGAAGAAATTATCCTTCCGGTGCTTAGCCTGCTCTACTAAATGGGACCTCAAACAATTTCACTTATCTTAGCTCAACCCTTACCTCCTGGACTTGCTTGGCTGCGAAGGAAAGCCATGAATCCTACATTTCCTTGGCTGCCCTTCTGATTTGCCTCACCTGCGGTTATGTTTATCATTTCAAGAGTCCTCACAGGACTGAATATTACTGTGGTCAACAAGCATTACAATTTCCCATAGTCATTAGGATATGGGTAGCCTTTAATCCTGAAGTTTCTGTGCCTCCTTTTTACGATAAAGAATGGAGCTTTATGGAGCTTCCTGTGCTTCACTGAGGTTGTTAGCTTATCATGGTTAGAGTTAGGTTTTGGCCTACGGTTAGACTTAGGGTTAGCGTTGATGTTAGGGTTAGGTTTAGACTTTGGTTTAGTGTTAGAGCAATGGTTAATGTTAAGATTTTGTCTAGGGTTAGGATTAGTGTTAGGTTTAGGCCAATGTTATGGTTATACTTAGGGTTAGGCTATGGCCTAGGTTTAGCGTTATGGTTATGGTTAGGTCTAGGGTAAGCGTTAGGTTTAGGGTTGGGGTTAGCCTTAGGCCTAGTATTAGGCTTATGGTTAGGATTAGTCTTAGGATCTCGGGTAGGCCTAGGATTGCTGTTAGGTTTAGGCCATGTGTTAGGGTCAGGGTCAGGCCCGGGCTTAGGCGTAGGTTTAGGGCTACTGTTACGTTTAGGCAAAAGTTCAGTGTAAGGATTACGGTGAGGGTAAGGGTAAGGGTTAGGCCTGTGATTAGCGTTAGGTTTATGTTTAGTGTGAGGTTTAGTGTTAGGGTTAGGCGTAGGTTTAGGATTAGGATTACGTGCAATTTTAATGTTAGGGCTAGTGTTAGGGTTAGACCTAGGGTTAGGCTCAAGGTTAGGGTTTGGTTTAGGTTTAGGCCAAGGGTTTGGTTTAGGGTTAGGGTTAGGCCTAGACTTAGGGTTATCTTTATGTTTAGGCATAAGTTAGGTTTAGCCATAGAGTTAGGGTTAGGTTTAGGGTTAGGCGTAGGGTTAGGGTTAGGCTTAGGATTTGGGTTTGGTTCAAGGTTAGGTTTTGTACTACGATGAGGGTTGGGGTTAGGGTTAGCGTTTAGGTTAGGGTTAGGTTTAAGCGTAGTTATGGGGTTATGGTTATGGTTCTGTTTAGGGTTCTGCTCAGGGTTAGGGTTAGGCCTAGGATTAGTTATGGTTAGGGTTAGGTTCAGGGCTAGGCCTAGGATTACAGTTAGTGTTAGGCCTTGGTTTATGGTTATGGTTAAGCTTAAGCTTTAGCCTAGGTTTAGGGTTAGGGTTGCGGTTAGGGTTAGGTTTAGGCCTAGGGTCAGCGTTAGGGTTACAGTGAGAGTTAGGGTTGGGCTAGGTTTAGGCTTAGGACTATGTTTAGGCTTAGGTTTCGGGTTAAGGTTAATTTAGGGTTAGGCCTAGGGTTAGGGTGAGGGTTAGGGTTAGAGTAAGGGTTAGGGTTACGGTTTGGATTAGGCCTAGAGTTAGGATTGTGGTTAGTGTTAGGTTTAGGGTAAGGGTGATGGTGAGGGTTAGGCCTAGTTTAGGGTTAGTGTTAGGTTTATGGTTAGAGTTAGGCTTTGGCTTAGGGTTAGGATTAGGTAAGGGTTAGGGTTAGGTTTAGATTTAGGTTTAGGCCTAGCTAAAGTGACCAAACATCCTGCTTTTGGCAGGACATTCCCAATTTTTAACATCTTTCTTGTGTCCCACGGTGTTTTTTTAAAAGTACCAATTTTTCTAAAGAATGCACGACAAGCTAGGGTATACGGTTTTTGGCTGCCATGTGGCTATTTTGCCAGGATATGAGTTTTATCAAAAGTGTCCTGCTTTACCAATGTTAAAATTTGGTCACCTTAGGCCTAGCGTAAGTTTTAGGGTTAGAGTTAGGGCTAGCGTAGGGTTAGGGTTAGAGTTAGACCTAGAGTTTGGGTTAGGATTAGGATAAGTGTTTGGTTTAGGTTTAGCGTTAAGGTTAGGTTTAGGCCTAAGGTATGGGTTAGGGTTAAGATTAAGTTTAGGGTTAGGGTTTGGCCTATGATTAGGGTTAAAGTTACGCCTTGTGTTAGGGTTAGGCCTATGGTAAGGATTAGGTTTAGGGATAGGGTAATGTCAATGGTTAGAGTTAGGGTTAGGTTTAGGTTTAGGGTTAGACCTAGGGTTAGAGTTAGGGTTAGGTTTAGGCCTGGGTTTAGGGTTATGTTTAAGGTTTGGGTTTGCGTTAGGGTTATGGTTAGGTTTTGGACTACAGTTAGGGTTAGGTTTAGGGTTCCCCTTGGGGTTAGTGTTAGGGTTAGGCGTAGGTTTAGGTTTAGGGTTTTGGTTTGTGTTGTGGTTAGGCTTAGGATGAGGGTTAGGGTCAGGGATTGCCTAGGATTACAGTTAGAGTTAGGCCTTGGATTAGGGTTAGGGTTAGGGTTAGGCTCAGGCTTAGGCCTAGGTTTTGGGTTGGGTGTATCGCTAGGGCTAGGTTTAGGGTTAGGGTTACGTTTAAGGCTACGGTTAGGCCTAGGTTTCATTAAGGTTTAGTATTAGGGTTAGAGTGAGGGTTAGGGTTACGTTTAGGATTAGGCCTGGAGTTAGGTTTATGGTCAGTGTTAATTTTAGGGTTTAGGGGAGGGTGAGGATTAGGACTAGGTTAGAGTTAGTGTTAGGGTTTGGGTTAGGCTTAAGCATAGGTTTAGGGTTAGGGTTAGGCTTAGGTTTAGGTTTATGGTTCGGGTTAGGTTTACGCCTAAATTTAGCGTTAGGGTCTGTCTCGGGGTAAG
>NW_022103949.1:56478-58181 GCF_000313985.2 Echinops telfairi
TTGGGTTAGGCCTAGCATTAATTTTAGGGTTAGCATTAGGGCTAGCTTTTGGGTTAGGGTTAGGGTTAGGCCTATCGTTTGGATTACGATTAGGATTAAGGTTAGGGTTAGGTTAGGGTTAGGGTTAGGAATAGGCCTAGGGTTTGGGTTAAGATTAGGGTTAGGTTTAGACATAGAGTTAAGGTTAGAGTTAGGGTTCACGATAGGCCTAGGGTTAGGGTTATCTTTGGCGTTAACCTTAGGGTTAGGGTTAGGTTTGGAGTTAGTGTTATGGTTAGTATTAGCGTTTCGGTAAGGGTTACGGTTAGAGTTGGGCTTAGGGTTAGGGTAAGGGTTAGGCCTAGGGTTAGGGTTAGAGTTAGGGTTAGGTTAAGGCCTAGGTTTAGGGTCAGGTTAGTGTTAGGGTTAGCCTTAGGATTAGGGTTAGGGTTAGGTTTAGGGTTAGGCCTAGGATTAGCTTAGGTTTAGGTTTAGGGTTAGGGTTAAGGTTAGACATTGGGTTTCATTGAGGGTTAAGGTTAGGATTAGATTTAGGGTTAGTGTTAGGGTTAGCCCTAGGATTAGGGTTAGGGTTTAGGTTAGGTTCATTGTTACATATATTGTAAGGATTATGGTTAGGCCTTAGGTTAGGGTTAGGTTTAGGGTTAGGGTTAGTTTTGTGTTAGGCCTAGCATTAGGGTTAAGGTTAGGGATAGGGTTAGGCTTAGAGTAATGGTTAGGCTTAGTCCTAGGGTTAGGGTAGGTTAAGGATAGGTCTAGGGTTAGGGTAAAGTTTGGGGTATGGTTAGGGCTACAGTTAGGGTTAGTCTTAGTGTTAGGTCTAAGGTTAGGCCTAATATTAAGGCTAGTCTTAGTGTTAGGTCTAGGGTTAGGCTTAGGATTAGTGCTAGTCTTAGTGTTAGGTTTAGGGTTAGGGGTTGGTTTAGGATTACAGTTAATTTTAGGGTTAGGGTTAGGGTTACGTTTCAGGTGTTAGTGTTAAGGTTAGTCTTAGGGTTAGTCCTAGGGTTAGGGTAAGTGTTAGGGTTGGGTTAGGGTTAGGGTTTGGCCTATGGTTAGGGTTAGGGATAGGCTTAGTCTTAGGTATAGGTTTAGGGTTAGGGTTAGGCTTAGGGTCTGGGTTAGGCCTAGGATTACAGTTAGAGTTAGGCCTTGGTTTAAGGTTACAGTTAGGCTCAGGATTAAGCCTAGGTTTTTGGTTAGCCTTGAGGTTAGGGCTGATTCAGACCTAGGCTTAGTATTAGGGTTAGACTTATCCTTAGGTTTGGGGTTAGAGATAGGTTTAGGTTTAGGGTTAGGATTAGGCCTAGGGTCAGGGTTATGGTTATGGTGAGGGTTAGGGTTAGGCCTAGAGTTAGGTTTAGAGAGTAAGGTTAGGGTTAGGCTTAGGTTTGGGGTTAAGATTAGTTCTAGGGCTAGGTTCGGGTTAAGTATACGGTTAGGGTTACGGTTATGGTTAGTCCTAGGTTTAGAGTTAGGGTTAGCGTTAAGGTTAGGGTTAGGATTAGGGTTATGGTTAGGCCTACGGTTAGAGTTAGGGTTAGCCTTAAGGTTAGGGTTCAGGTTAGGTTCGGGGTTAGGCGTATTGTAAGGGTTAGGTTTAGGCATAGGTTTAGAGTTAGGGTTAGGTATAGGACTAGGCCTCGGGTTAGGGTTAAGGTTAGGGTTAGGGTAAGGTTTAGGTTTAGTCCTAGGTTTAGGGT
>NW_022103949.1:58604-66082 GCF_000313985.2 Echinops telfairi
TAGGTTTAGGGTTCAGGTTAGGTTTAGGCTTAGTCTTAGGGTTAGGTTTAGTGTTAGGTCTAGGTTTAGCATTAGGGTTAGGCCTAGGGTTAGTGTTAGACTAAGGGTTTTTGGTAGGGTTAGCACTAGGTTTAGGGTTAGGATGAGAGTTAGGGTTAGTGTTAGGTTTAGTCCTAGTGTTTGGTTAGGATTTGGGTTAAGTTTAGGGTTATGTTAATGGTTAGGGTGAGGCGTAAGTTGAGGGTTAGGGTTAGAGTTAGTGTTAGGCTTAGGGCTAGGGTTATGTTTAGTTGAAAGGTTAGGGTGAGGGTTAGTGTTAGCGTTAGGGTGAGGTTTAGGCCTAGGGTTAGGATTCGGGTTAGGTTAGGGTTTGGCCTAGGGGCAGGGTTAGGCTTATGGTTAGGTTTAGAATAGGGTTAGGGTTAGGGTTAGTCCTAGGTTTAGGGTTAGGATTAAGGTTTGAGTTAGGGTTAGGTTTTTGCCTATGGTTGGGTTAGGTTTGTGGTTAGCATTGGAGTTAGGGTTATGGTTACGTTTAGGGTTATGGTTATGATTATGTTTATGGTTAGGATTAGGGTTACGATAAGGGTTAAGCTTAGGGTCAGGGTGAGGCCTAGGTTACAGATAGCATTAGGCTTAGGTTTATTGTTAGGGTTAGGCTCAGGCTTAGGTCTAGGTTTAGTGTTAGGGTTGGAATTAGAGTTAGGCTTCGGCCTGGGTTCAAGTTTAGGCATCGTGTTATCCTTAGGTTTAAGTTTAGGCATGGGGTAAGGATTAGGCCTAGGGTTAGGTGTAGGCCTAGGCTCAGGGTTAGCGTTACGATGAGGATTAGCATTAGGATTACCCTTAGACCTAGATTTAGGGTTAGGATTATGATTATTGTAAGGCTTAGGGGTATGTTTAGGCCAAGGTTTTGGTTTGGGTTTAAGGTTAGGGTTAATGTTATTCTCAGTGTTAGGTTTAGGCCCAGTATTAGGTTTAGGGTATGCCTTGGGGTTAGGGTTAGGCTAGAGGCTACGTTTATGGTTAGGCCTAAGTTTCAGTGTAAGGGTTAGGCCTACGGTTAGGGTTAAAGTTAGGTTTAGTCCTATGGTTAGGGTCAGGGTCAAGATAGGTTTAGGTTTCAGGTTAGACATAGGGTTAGGGTTACGGTTAGGATTAAGCCTAGGGTTAGGGTTAGCTTTAGGGTTTGGGTTAGTCCTAAGGTTATGGTGAGGGTTAGGGTTAGGGTTAAGCCTAGAGTTAGGTTTAGGGTTATTCTTAGTGTAAGGGTTAGGCCTAGGTTTCAATTTTCAGTTAAGGTTAGTATTAGGGTTAGAGTTAGGTTTAGGGTTAGGATAAGGCCTAGGGTTAGGTTTAGGGTTCGGGTTCGGGTTAGAGTTAGAGTAAGGGTTAGATTTACTGTCAGGATCAGCCCTAGGGTTAGGATTATGGTTAGTGTTAGGTTTAGGTTTAGGTTTAGGGTTAGGGTGAGGGTGAGGGTTAGGCCTAGGTTAGGGTTAGTGTTAGGATTAGGGTTAGGCTAGGCTAAGGTTTAGGGTTAGGATTATGGTTAGGTTTGGGTAAAGAGATAGGGTTAGGGTTAGATTTAGGCCTAGGTTTAGGGCTACGTTTAGAGTTAGGGTTTGAGTTAAGTTTTAGCCTAGGGTTAGGGTTACATTTAGGGTTAGGCTTCTGCTTAGACCTATGTTTAGGGTTTGGGTTAGGCCAGTGTTAGGCTTAGGTTTAGGCCTAAGGTTAGGGTTAGGGTTAGGTCTAGAGTTAGGGTTAGGGCTAGGTGTAAGTTTAGAGATATGGTTAGTGTTAGGTTTAGGCTTAGGGTTAGAGTTAGGGTAAAATTTAGGTTTAGCCCTAGCGTTAGGTTTAGGGTTAGGGTTAGGCATAGAGTTAGGGTTAGGGTTATGGTTATGTTTAGCCTAGGGTTAGGGTTAGGGTTAGGGTAAGTTGTAGGTTTAGGTTTAGGTTTAGGCCTAGGGTTCAGGTTAGGGTTAGGGTTAGTTGTAAGTTTAGGGATTGGGTTAGAGTTAGGGTTAGGCCTAGGTTTAGGGTGAGCTTTATGGTTATGTTTAGGCCTAGGATTAGGGTTAGGTTTAGTGTTAGCTCTAATTTTAGGGTTAGGGGTACGGTTAGGCCTATGTTTAGGGTTAGTTTTAGCATTTGGGTTTGGTTAAGGGTAGGGTTAGGGTAGGCTTGGGGTTAGGGTTAGGGTTAGTCTTAGGCTTAGGGTCAGGGTTAGGCTTAGGATTACATTCAGGGTTAGGCCTTGGGTTAGGGTTAGGGTTTAGGGTTTGGGTTTGGGTTAGGGTACGGTTTGGGCTTATCGTTAGGGTTAGGTTTAGCATTATCATTGGAGTTAGTGTTAGGCTCAGAATTGGGCCTAGGGTTAAGGTTAGGGTTAGTGTTGTCCTTAGGTTTCGGTTTAAGCATAGAGTTTGGATTAGGCCTCGGGTTTGTGCTAGGGTTAGGGTTAGGCCTAGGTTTCGGTTTAAGTTAGGGTTAGAGTTAGGGTTATCTTTAGTTTTAGGGTTAGAGTTAGCGTTAGGCCTAGGTTTTGGGTTAGTTTTAGGGTATGGTTTGTGTAATTTAGAGTTAGGGTTATGTTTAGGGTTAGGGTTAGGCATAGGATTACACTCAGGGTTAGGCCTTGGGTTAGGGTTAGGGTTTGTGTTTGCTTTAGGGTTTGCGTTAAGTGTAGGGTAAGGTTTTGTCTTACGGTTACGGTTAGGTTTAGTGTTAGTGTTGGGGTTAGTGTTAGGGTTAGTATTAGGCCTAGGGTTAAGGTTAGGGTTAGTGTTTTCCTTAGGTTTAGGGTTAAGCATAGGGTTAGGATTAGGCCTTGAGTTTGTGTTAGGGTTAGGGTTAGCCATAGGTTTCGGTTTTGGGTTAAGATTAAGGTTAGGGTTAGAGTTAGGGTTATCTTTAGTTTTAGGGTTAGGGTTAGTGTTAGGCCTAGTCTTAGGGTTAGTTTTGGGGTTTGGGTTTGTGTAATTTAGGGTTAGGGTTAGGATTAGGGTTAGGATTATGGATAGGGTTATGGTTAGGGATAGGGTTAGGCCTAGGATTACAGTTAGGGTTAGGCCTTGGTTTAGGGTTAGGGTTAGGCTCAGGCTCAGGATTAAGCCTAGGTTTTCGGCTAGGGTTGGGGTTAGAACTGGTTCAGACCTAGGCTTAGTGTTAGGGTTAGATTTATCCTTAGGTTTAGGGTTAGGGATAGGTTTAGGATTAGGCTTAAGGTTGGGGTTAGGATTAGGCCTAGGGTCAAGGTTATGGTTATGGTGAGGGCTAGGGTTAGGCTTTGGGTTAGGCCTAGAGTTAGGTTTAGAGAGTAAGGTTAGGGTTAGGCTTAGGTTTGGGGTTAAGATTAGTTCTAGGGTGAGGTTTGGGTTAAGTTTAGGGTTAGGGTTACAGTTAGGTTTAGTCCTAGGTTTAGAGTTAGGGTTTAGCATTAAGGTTAGGGTTAGGATTAGGGTTACAGTTAGGCCTACATTAGAGTTAGGGTTAGCGTTAAGGCTAAGGGTTCAGGTTAGGTTCAGGGTTAGGCGTATTGTAAGGGTTAGGTTTAGGCATAGGTTTAGGGTTAGGGTTAGGTATAGGACTAGGCCTCGGGTTAGGGTTAGGGTTTGGGTAAGGTTTAGGTTTAGTCCTAGGTTTAGGGTGATGGTTAGGATTAGAGTTAGGTTTAGGGTTAAAGTTAGGCCTAGCGTTAGGGTTAGCCTTAGGGTCAAGTTTAGGGTTAGTCCTAGGGTTAGGGTTAGTCTTAGTGGTAGGCTCAGGTTTAGGGTTAGGTTTAGGATTACAGTTAACGTTAGGGTTATGGTTAATGTTCGGGTTAGGTATAATGTTAGGGATAGGCCTAGGGTTAGTGTAAGATTTAGGCTCAGCAATAGAGTTTGTTTTAGGCCTAGGGTTGGGGTTAGGGTTAGTTTTATTGTTAGGGTTAGGTTTAGGCCTAGGTTTAAGGTTAGGGTTAGAACGAGGGTTAGGGCTAGGGCTAGGGTTAGGTTTAAGCCTACTGCTAGGGTTAGCTTTAAGTTTAGGGTTAGCGTTAGGGTAGACCTAGGTTTAGGGTTCAGATTAGGTTTAGGCTTAGTCTTAGGGTTAGGTTTAGTGTTAGGTCTAGGTTTAGCGTTAGGGTTAGGCCTAGGGTTAGTGTTAGACTCACGGTTAGTGGTAGGGTTAGCACTAGGGTTAGGGTTAGGATGAGAGTTAGGGTTAGTGTTAGGTTTAGTCTCAGTGTTTGGTTAGGATTTGGGTTAGGTTTAGGGTTATGTTAATGGTTAGGGTGAGGCATAAGGTGAGGGTTAGAGTTAGAGTTAGTGTTAGGCTTAGGGCTAGGGTTATGTTTAGTTGAAAGGTTAGGTTTAGGGTTAGTGTTAGCATTAGGGTGAGGTTTAGGCCTACGGTTAGGTTTCGGGTTAGGTTAAGGTTTGGTCTAGGGGTAGGGTTAGGCTTATGGTTAGGTTTAGCATAGGATTAAGGTTCGGGTTATCATTAGGTTTAAGTTTAGCCATGGGGTTAGGATTAGGCCTAGGGTTTGGGTTAGGGTTAGGGTTAGGTTTAGGCCTAGGGTCAGGGTTAGGTTTACAATGAGGATTAGCGTTAGGATTACCCTTAGGCCTAGATTTCGGGTTAGGATTATCAATATTGTAAGGGCTAGGGGTTTTGGTTTGGGTTCATGTTTAGGGTTAGGGTTAAAATTATGCTTAGTGTTAGGTTTAGGTCCAGGGTTAGGTTTAGGGAATGCATTAGGGTTAGGGTTAGGCTAGAGGCTAGGTTTAGGGTTAGGCCTAAGTTTCAATGAAAGGGTTAGGCCTACAGTTAGGGTTAAGGTTAGGTTTTGGATTAGTCTTAGGTTTAGTGTTAGGTCTAGTGTTAGGTTTTGGGTTTGGCTTAGTCTTAGGGTTAAGCCTTGGGTTAGGGTTAGGGTTAGCTTTAGGGTTCGGGTTAGGCCTAAGGTTAGGTATAGGGTATGTGTTAGAGTTAACGTTGGGTCTATGTTTATGGTTAGGCCTAGGTTTTAGTATTGGGGTTAAGCCTACAGTTAGGGTTAGGGTTAGGGTTGGTTTAGGGTTAGTACTAGGGTTAGTGTTCAGTTTGGGGTTCAGGTTAGGGTTAGGGTTAGGCCTATGGTTATGGTTAGGTTTCAGGTTAGAGTTGGGGTTAGGGTTCGGGTTAGTGTTAGGCATAGGTTTATGTTTATGTTTATGGTTAGGGTTAGGGTTAGGTCTAGGATTAGGGTTACAGATAGGGTTAGGCTTAGGGTCAGGGTTAGGCCTAGAATTACAGTTAGAATTAGGATTTGGTTTAGATGTAGGGTTAGCCTCAGGCTTAGGCCTAGTTTAGGGTTGTGATTAGGGTTAGGCTTAGGCCTAATGTTAAGGTTAGCGTTAGGATTATCCTTAGGTTTAAAGTTAAGCATAGGGTTAGGATTAGGCCTAATGTTAGGGTTAGGATTAGTGTTAGGTACAGGTTTGGGCCTAGGATCAGTTTTAGCGTTATGGTGAGGGTTAGGGTTAGGGTTAGGGTTAGGCCTAGAGTTAAGTTTAAGGTTATGGTTAATGTAAGGGTTAGGTTAGTGTTGGGCTTAGGTACTGGTTTGGGATTAAGGTTAGGGTTATGGTTAGAGTTAGGTTTAGGTTTGGGCCCAGGGTTAGGTTTAGGGTATGAATGAGGGTTAGGTTTAGGGTTAAGTTTATGGTAGGGCTAGGTTTAGGGTTAGGCCCGCATTTTAGTATTAGGGTTAGGCCTAAATTTAGGGTTAGTGTTAGGGTTAGGGTTAGTCCTAGGTTTAGGGTTCGCTTTAGGGTTAGGTTTCGGCCTAGATTAGGGTTAGAGTTAGGTTTTGGCTTAGGATCAGGCCTAGGTTTAGGTTTAGGATTAGGGTTAGGGTTAAAGTTAGGCTTAGGTCTAGGATTAGGGTTCAAGTTAGGGTCAGATTAAGGGTTTGGGATACTGTCAGGATTAACCCTAGGGTTTGGATTATGGTTAGTGTTAGGTTTAGAGTTATGGTGAGGGTGAGGGTTAGGACTAGGCTATGATTAGTGTTAGGGTTAGGTTTAGGGCTAAGCTTAAGGTTAGGGCTAGGATTAGGGTTAGGTTTAGGTTAGGAGTAGGGGTAGGGGTGGGAATGGGCCTAGGTTTAGTGTTACGGTTTTAGTTTGGTTTTGGCATAGGGTTAGGGTTACATTTAGGGTTAGGATTAGGCTCAGGCCTAGGTTTAGGGATAGGGTTAGACCTAGGGTTAGGGTTAGGTTTAGGGTTATGTTTATGTTTAGGGTTAGGTTTAGGCCTAAGGTTAAAGTTAGGTCTAGGCTAATTGCTAGGTCTAGGTGTAAGTTTAGTGGTATGGTTAGTGTTAGGGTTACAGTTAGAGTTAGATTTAGGTTTAGCCCTACCGTTAGTGTTAGGGTTAGGCTTAGACCTAGGCTTAGACCATGGCTATGGCTATGTTTAGGCCTAGGGTTAGGGTTATGATTAGTTTTAGGGTTAGGGTTTGGCCAAGGGTTAAGGTTAGCGTTAGGGTTAGTTGTAAATTTAGGGATTGGGTTAGTGTTAGGGTTAGGCCTAGGGTTAGGGTGAGGGTTATGGTTATGTTTAGGCATAGGGTTAGGTTTAGGTTTAAGGTTAGCTTTAGTTTTAGAGTTAGGGTTAAGGTTAGGCCTAAGTTTAGGGTTAGTTTTAGGATTTGGGTTTGTGTAATTTAGTGTTAGGATTAGGGTTAGGCATAGGATTACTGTCAGGGTTAGGCCTTGGGTTAGTTAGGGTTAGGGTTAGGGTTTGGGTTTGGGTTTGGGTTAAGGTTAGGGTAAGGTTTTGGCCTACAGTTAGGGTTAGGTTTCAGGTTAGCGGGGTTAGGGTTACGGTTAGGGTTAGGCGTAAGTTTATGGTATGTTTAGGGTTATGGTTAGGGTTAGGCATAGGATTAGGGTTAAAGATAGCTGTAGACTTAGGGTCAGTTTTAGGCCTAGAATTACAGTTAGGATTAGGATTTGGTTTAGGGTTAGGGTTAGTCTTAGGCTTAGGCCTAGGTTTAGGGTTAGGGTTGTGATTAGGGCTAGGCTTAGGCTTAGTGTTAAGGTTAGCAGTAGTGTTATCCTTAGGTTTAGGGTTACATGTAGGGTTAGGGTTAGGGTTAGTGTTAGGGTCAGGTTTATGCCTACGGTCAGTTTTAGGGTTACAGTGAGGGTTAGGCCTAGAGTTAAGTTTAGGGTTATGGTTAATGTAAGGGTTAGGTTAGTGTTAGGCCTAGGTTTCTGTTTGGGGTTAAGGTTAGGGTTAGGGTTAGAGTTAGGTTTAGGATTAGGGTTAGGTTTGGGGCTAGGGTTAAGTTCAGGGTATGAGTGAGTGTTAGGTTTAGGGTTAAGGTTATGGTAGGGCTAAGTTTAGGCTTAGGCCCACATTTTAGTATTAGGTTTAGGCCCAAGTTTAGGGTTAGTGTCAGGTTTAGGATTAGTCCTAGGTTTAGGTTTGGGGTTAGG
>NW_022103949.1:66592-81728 GCF_000313985.2 Echinops telfairi
TTAGGGTTAAATTTAGGTTTAGCCCTAGCGTTAGGGTTAGGGCTAGGTTGAGGGTTAGGGTTATGGTTATGTTTAGGCCTAGGGTTAAGGTTATGGTTAGTTTTAGGGTTAGCGTTTGGCCAAGGGTTAAGATTAGGGTTGGGGTTAGTTGTGAATTTAGGGGTTCAGTTAGTGTTAGGGTTAGGCATAGGGCTAGGGTGAGTGTTATGGTTACATTTACGCATAGGGTTAGTGTTAGGTTTAAGGTTTGCTTTAGTTTTGGAGTTAGAGTTAAGGTTAGGCCTAGGTTTAGGGTTAGTTTTAGGGTTTGGGTTTATGTAATTTAAGGTTAGGGTTAGGCATAGGATTACAGTCAGGGTTAGGCCTTGGGATAAGGTTAGGGTTAGAGTTTGGGTTTGGGTTAGAATTTGGGTTAAGGTTAGGGTAAGGTTTTGGCCTATGGTTAGGGTTAGGTTTAGCGTTAGCGTTGGGGTTAGGGTTAGGGTTAGGCGTAGGGTTAAGTTTAGGGTTAGTGTTATCCTTTGGTTCAGGGTTAAGCATAGGTTTAGGATAAGGCCTCGGTTTAGTGTTAGGGTTAAGTTAAGGCCTAGTGTTAGGGTTAGGTTTAGCTTTAGTTTTAGAGTTAGGTTTAGGGTAAAGCCTAGGTTTAGGGTTAGTTTTAGGTTTGGGATTTATGTAAGGTTAGGGTTAGGGTTAGGCTTACAGTCTGGGTTAAGATTAGGATTACAATCAGGGTTAGGCCTTGGGTTAAGTTTAGAGTTCAGATTCGGGTTTGGGTTAGGGTTTGCATTAAAGTTAGGGTAAGGTTTTGGTCTACGTTTAAGGTTAGCTTTAGCGTTAGCCTTGCAGTTAGTCTTAGGGTTAGGATTAGGCCAAGGGTTAAGGTTAGAGTTAGTGTTATCCTTAGGTTTAGGGTTAAGCATAGGGTTAGGATTAGGCCTAGGGTTAGTGTTAGGGTTAAGTTTAGGTCTAGGGTCACGCTTAGGGTTACAGTGAGGGTTAGGTTTAGGTTTAGGCCTAGAGTTAGGGTTAGTGTTATGGTTAGTGTAAGGGTTAGGGTTAGGGTTAGGCCTAGGTTTCGGTTTTGGGTTAAGTTTAGGTTTGGGTTAGAGTTAGGGTTAAGTTTAGGCCTAGAGTTAGGTTTAGGGTATGTGTTAGGGTTGGGTCTAGGTTTATGGTTAGGCCTAGGTTTTAGTATTGGGATTAGGCCTACAGTTAGGGTTAGGGTTAGGTTTGGTTTAGGGTTAGTACTAGGGTTAGGGTTTAGGTTCGGGTTCGGGTTAGGTTTAGGCCTACGGTTAGGGTTAGGTTTCAGGTTAGCGTTAGGGTTAGGGTTAGGGTTAGGCCTAGGATTAGGGTTATAGATAGTTTTAGGCTTAGGGTCAGGGTAAGGCTTAGAATTACAGTTAGGATTAGAATTTGGTTTAGGGTTAGGGTTAGCCTCAGGCTTAGGCCTAGGTTTACGGTTAGGGTTGTGATTAGGGTTAGGCTTAGGCCTATTGTTAAGGTTAGCCTTAGTGTTATCCTTAGGTTTAGGGTTAGGATTAGGCCTAGGGTTAGGGTTAAGGTTAGTGTTAGGTTCAGGTTTACTCCTAGGGTCAGCTTTAGGGTTACGGTGAGGGCTAGGGTTAGAGTTAGGGTTAGGCCTAGAGTTAAGTTTAGGGTTATGGTTAATGTAAGGGTTAGGTTAGTGTTAGGCCTAGGCTTCTGTTTTGAGTTAAGGTTAGGGTTAGGGTTAGAGTTAGGATTAGGGTTAGGTTTGGCCTAGGGTTAGGTTTAGGGTATGAGTGAGGGTTAGGGCTTATGGTAGGGCTAGGGTTAGGGTTAGGCCCACATTTTAGTAGTAGGGTTAGGCCTAAATTTAGGGTTAATGTTAGGGTTAAGGTTAGTCCTAGGTTTAGGGTTAGGGTTAGGTTTTGGTCTATGATTAGGGTTAGTTTTAGGTGTAGGCTTAGGATCAGGCCCAGGGCTAGGTTTAGGGTTAGGGTTAAAATTAGGCCTAGGCCTAGGATATGTGTTCAGGTTAGGGTTAGAGTAAGGGTTTGGGTTACTGTCAGGATTAACCCTAGGTCTAGGATTATGGTTAGTGCTAGGTTTAGGGTTAGGTTGAGGGTGAGGGTTAGGCCTAGGTTAGGATTAGTTTTAAGGTTAGGCTTAGGGCCAGGCTAAGGTTTAGGGTTAGGATTAGGGTTAGGTTTAGGTAAGGAGTTGGGTTAGGGTTAGGTTTGTACCTAGGTTTAGGGTTATGGTTAGGGTTAGGGTTTTAGTTAGGTTTTGGCCTAGGGTCATGGTTACATTTAGGGTAAGGATGAGGCTTAGGCCTAGGTATCGGGATAGGGTTAGGCCTAGGGTTATGGTTAGGTTTGTTTAGTGTTAGGTTTAGGCCTAAGGTTAGGGTTAGGGTTAGATTTAGGGGTAGGGTTAGAATTAGGGATAGGTCTAGGGTTAGGGTTAGGGCTAGGTGTCAGTTTAGGGATATGGTTAGTTTTAGGGTTTGGTCTAGGGTTAAGGTTAGGGTTAGATTTAGGTTTATCCCTAGCCTTAGGGTTAGGCCTAGGTTTAGGGTTAGTTTTAGGGTTTGTGTTTGTGTAATTTACGGTTCGGCTTAGGGTTAGGCATAGGATTACAGTCAGGGTTAGGCCTTGGGTTAGAGTTAGAGTTTGGTTTGAGTTAGGGTTTGGGTTAATGTTAGGGTAAGGTTTTGACCAACGGTTAGGGTTTGGTGTAGCGTTAGCATTGGTGTTATTCTTAGGGTTAGGATTAGGCCTAGGGTTAAGGTTAGGGTTAGTGTTATCCTTAGGTTTAGGGTTAAGCATAGGTTAGGATTAGGCTTCGGGTTAATGTTAAGGTTAGTGTTAGGCCTAGGGTTACGGTTAGGGCTATGAACAGTGTAAGGGTTAGGGTTAGGGTTAGGCATAGGTTTCGGTTTTGGTTTAAGGTCAGGGTTAGGTTTAGAGTTATGGTTAAGGTTAGGCCTATGGTTAGGTTTAGGTTATGCATTAGCGTTAGGGTTAGGGTTATGTTTGGGGCTAGGTTTATGGTTAGGCCTAGGTTTTAGTATTGGGATTAAGCCTAAGGTTAGGTTAGGGTTAGTGTTAGGGTTCGGTTAAGGTTTAGTCCTAGGGTTAGGGTTAGGTTTAGGCCTATGTTTCGGGTTAGGTTTCAGGTTAGCATTGGGTTTAAACTTAGGTGTAGGTTTATGGTTATGGTTATGGTTAGGCCTAGGATTAGGGTTATGGTTATGGTTATGGTTAGGGTCAGGGTTAGGCCTAGAATTACAGTTAGGATTAGGATTTGGTTTAAGTTTAGGGTTAGGCTCAGGCTTAGGCCTAGGTTTAGGTTTAGGGTTGGGTTTAGGTTTAGGTTTAGGCCTAGGGTTAAGGTTAGGGTTAGTGTTATCCTTAGGTTAGAGTTAAGCATAAGGTAAGGATTAGGCCTAGGTTTAGGATTAGGGTTAGTTTTAGGGTCAGGTTTAGGCTTAGAGTCAGTTTTAGGGTTATGATGAGGGCTAGGTTTAGGGTTAGGCCTAGAGTTAGGTTTAGGGTTATGCTTAATGTAGTGTTTAAGGTTAGGGTTAGGCCTAGGTTTCGGTTTGGGGTTAAGGTTAGTGTTGGGGTTAGGTTTGGGCCTAGGGGTAGGTTTAGGGTATGTGTTAGGGTTAGGGTTAGGGTTAAGGTTAGAGTAGGAGCTAGATTCAGGGCTAGGCCCACATTTTAGTATTAGAGTTAGTCCTACGGTTAGGGTTAGGGTTAGTCCTAGGGTTAAGGTTAGGTTCAGGGTGCGGTTTAGGGTTAGGTTTTGACCTACAATTTGAGTTAGAGTTAGGTTTAGGGTTAGGATCAGGCCTCGGTTAGGTTTAGGGATAGGTTTAGGGTTAGCGTTAAAGTTAGGCTTAGGCCTAGGGTTAGAGTTTGGGTTAGGGTTAGAGTAGGGGTTAGGGTTACTGTCAGGATTAGCCCTAGATTTAGGATTATGGCTAGTGTTAGGGTTAGGGTGAGGGTGAGGGTTAGGCCTAGGTTAGAGTTAGTGTTAGGGCTATGGTTAGGGTTAGGGTTAGGATTAGCTTTAGGTTTAGGTAAGGAGTAGGTTTAGGGTTAGGGTTGGGCCTAGGTTTAGGGTAATGGTTTTGGGTAGGGTTTGAGTCAGGGTTTGGCCTAGGGTTAGGGTTAGGCTTAGGCCTAGGTTTAGGGTTAGGGTTAGGCCCAGTCTTAGGGGTAGGTTTAGGCCTAAGGTTAGTGTTAGGGTTAGGGCTAGGTGTAAGTTTAGGTATATGGTTTGTGTTTGGGTTAGGCCTAGTGTTAGGGTTAGGGCTCGATTTTGGTTTAGCCCTAGTGTTAGGATTAGGGTTAGTGTTACGTCTAGGGTTATGGTTATGGTTATGGTTATGTTTAGGCATAGGGTTAGGTTTAGGGTTTGAGTTTGGGTAGGGTTAGGGTTAGACTTAGGCTTAGGGTCGTGTTTAGGCCTAGGATTACAGTTAGGTTTAGGCCTTGGGTTAGCGTTAGCATTAGGTTTATAGTTACGGCTAGGTTGAGGCCCAGGTTTAGGATCAGGGTTAGGATTAGGGCTAGGGTTATAGTTGGGACTAGGGTTCGGGTTAGGCCTACGGTTAGGATTCGCATTAGGTTTAGGGTTAGGGCTTTTGTTAGAGTAAGGGTTAGAATTAGGCCTAGGGTTAGGCTTAGTGTTAGGGTTAGGTTTAAGGTCATGGTTATTCCTAGGATTACAGTTAGGTTTAGGCCTTGGGATAGCGTTAGTGTTAGGTGTATAATTATTTTTAGGTTTAGGCCCAGGTTTCGGGCTACGGTTAGGGTTGGGGCTAGGGTTAGAATTAGACCTATGGTTTGGAATAGCGTTAGGTTTCGGGTTAGGGTTAAAGTTAGGGTTTTTGTTAGGGTTAGGGTTAGTTTAATGTTAGGTCTAGGTTTAGGGTTATGCTTAAGGTTAGGTTTAGGGTTATGGTTACCATGAGGGTTAGGCCTAGGGTTATGGTTACGGTGAGGGTTAGGCCTAGGTTAGGGTTAGGGTTAGTGTTAGGTGTAAGGTTAGAGTGAGAGTTAATGTTAGTGTTAGGTCTAGGGTTGTTAGGGTTAGGGTTAGAGTCAGGTTAGGTTTAAGTTTAGATTTAGGCCTAGAGTTAGGTTTAGGGTTATACCTAGGGGTAGGATAGGGTTAGGGGTAGGTTTATGATTAGACTTAGGGTTAAGTCTAGGGTTATCGTTAGGTTTAGCGTTTGGGCTTGGGTTAGGGTTCAGGTTAGGTTTTGGCCTACATTTAGGGTTGATGTTGGGATTAGGGTTAGGGTTAGGGTTAGGGTTAGGTGCAGTTTTAGGGTTATGGTTATGGTTATGTTTAGGGTTAGGGTTAGGGATAGGATTAAGGTTACGTTTAGTGTTAGGTTTAGGGTCAGGGTTAGGCTTAGGGTTACAATTAGGGTTAGGCTTTGGTTTAGGGTTACATTTAGGCTCAAGTTTAGGCCTAGCTTTTGGGTTAGGGTTGGGGTTAGGGTTAGGGTTAGGCCTAGGCTTATTGCTCATGTTAGTGTTGTCCGTAGGTTTAGTGTTAGACATAGAGTTACCATTAGGCCTAGGCTTAGGATTAGGCTTAGTGTTAGGTTTAGGCCTATGGTCAGGGTTAGGCTTATGGTGAGGGTTAAGATTAGGGTTAGGGTTGGGCCTAGAGTTAAGTTTAGGGTTAGGGTTAGGTTTGGGTTTAAGATTAGTCCTAGGGTTATGGTTAGTATTACGGTTAGGGTTAAGCTTAGGGTTTGAGTTATGGTTAGGGTTAGGTATAGGTTAAGTTCAGGGTTAGGAGTATTGTAAGATTTAGGGTTATGCCTAAAGTTAGGGTTAGTGTTAGGTTTAGAGTTAGGCCTTGGATTAGGGTTAGGGTAATGTTTTGATTTATTCCTAGGTTTAAGGTGAGGGTTAGGGTTAGAGTTAGGGTTACGGTTAAGGATAGGCCTAGGGTAAGGTTTAGGGTTAGCCTTAGGGTTAGGGTCGGGTTAGGGTTAGGGTTTGTGTTAGGTTTAGGCCTAGGATTAGGTTTGTGGTTAGTGTTAGGGTTATAGTTGGGCTTAGGTTTAGAACTAGAATCTGGGTTATGGGTAGGGTTAGGCCTAGGGTTAGGTTTAGGTTTAGGGTTAATATTAGGGTTGGGGTTAGGGTGAAGTTTATTCCTAGGCTTAGAGTTAGGGTTATCGCTACGGGAAGGGTTAAGCATAAGGTTAATTTATGATTAGGTTTTGGGTTATGCCTGTGTTTAGGGTTAGGGTTAGGGTTATGTTTAGGTCTAGGCTTAGGGTTAGGATTAGGTTTAGGTTTAGGGTTAGCATTATGGTTAGTCCTAGCATAAGGGTTTGGGTTAGAGTTAGGGTTAGGATTATGGTTAGGCCAAGGCCTGGGGTTAGCTTTAGGTCTAGTGTTAGGGTTAGGATTAGGGTTAGTGTTAGGGTTAGGCCTAAGATTAGGGTTAGGGTTAGCCTGAGGGTTAGGGTCAGGCCTAGGTTTAGGCTTCGGGTAAGGGATACGTTTAGGGTTAGGTTTAGAATTAGGATTAGGGTGAGGCCTTGGGTTAGGTTATACTTAGGGGGAGGTTTAGGCTTAGTGTTCCACCTACGGTTAGCGTTAGAATTGAGGTTAGGGTTAACCCTAGGGTTAGGGTTAGGGTTCGGGTTAGGCCTAGGTTTAGGATTAGGTCTAGTGTTAGGGTTAGGTTTTGGGTTAGGGTTAGGCCTAGGCTTAGGGTTAGGGTTAGGGCTAGGATTAAGGTTAGGGTTGGGGTTAGTCTTAGGTGTAGGGTTAGGGTTAGGTCTAGGGTTAGAGTGAGGTCTAGTGTTAGGGTTAGGATTAGTGTTAGTGTTAGTTTTAGGGTTAGGGTTAGGTTTAGGCCTAGGGTTAAGTTTAGGGTTGGGGTTATGCTTAGGCTTAGGGTTTGGGTTAGGGTTAGGTTTTGTGTTAGTTTTATTCCTGGGATTAAGTTCATGGTTAGGGATATGGTTAGGCCTAGTGTTAGGATTAGGTTTAGTATCAGGGTTATGGTTAGGGTTAGGCCTAGGGTTAGGTTTAGGGTTAGGGTTGGGGTTAGGGTTAAGTTTATTCCTAGACTTAGGGGTAGGGTTCTAATTAGGGGAAGGGTTAAGCCTATTTTTTAGTTTATGTTTAGGTTTTAGGTTATGTCTGGGTTTAGGCTTAGGGTTAGGGTTAGGTTTAGGATTTGAGTTATGGTTAGGTGTAGCGTAAGGTTTTGGGTTAGAGTTAAGGTTAGGATAACAGTTAGGCCAAGGGTTAGGGTTAGGGTTAGGTCTATTTTAGGGTTAGGATTAGGGTTAGGTCTATTTTAGAGTTAGGATTAGGGTTAGCCTGAGGGTTAGGGTCAGGCCTAGGTTTAGGGTTCAGGTAAGAGTTACGGTTAGGGTTAGGTTTAGAATTAGGGTTAGGGATAGGCCTTGGGTTAGGGTTAGGCTTAGGGGGAGGTTTAGGCTTAGCTTTATACTTAGTGTTAGCTTCAGTGTTAAAGTTAGAGTTAACCCTAGGATTAGGGTTAGGGTTAGGGTTAGGGTTAGGGTTAGGCCTAGGGTTAGGGTTAGGATTAGGGTCCGTGTTAAGCTTCGGCTTTGTGTTAGGGTTAGGTTTAGGGCTAGGATTATGTGTTGGGTTAGGTTTAGGTTTAGGGTTTTGGTTAGGTTGTAGGGATAGTTTTAGGCCTAGGGTAAGGCCACAGTTTAGTTTAGGATTAGGTTTATGTTAGGGTTAGGATTAGGGTTAGTCCTATACTTAGGCCTGGGTTAGGCCTAGGGTTAAGCCTAGGTTTAGTGTTAGCATTAGGCCTAGGGTTATACCTGGGTTTAGGTTTAGGTTCAGTGTTAGGTTTGGGCCTAGGCTTATGGTTAGGGTTATGATTAGGATTAAGGTTTAGTCTTAGGGTTAAAGTTAGGGATATACATGATTTACGTTGAAGTTCAGTGTTAGGTTTAGGCCTAGTCTTAAGGTTAGGTTTAGGTTTAGGATTAAGTTTAGGCTTAGGTTTAGGCCGAGGGTCAACGATAGGTTTAGGGTTAAGGTTAACTTTAGGGTTAGTGCTAGGTTTAGGGTTAGGGTTAGGGCTAGGCCTGGGTTTAGCGTTAGGGTAAGTCTTAGGCCTCGGGTTAGCATTAGATTTAGGTTTAGGGTTAGGCCTAGGGTTAGGTTTAGGGCAAAGGTTAGGGTTTGGAGTAGGGTTAGGATTAGGCCTAAGACAAGGGTTGCTTTTAGCATTAATGTTAGGGTTAGGCCTAGGGTTAAGGTTAGTGTTAGGATGAAGGTTAGACTTGGAGTTATGGTTAGGGTTAGGGTTAAGGGTATGGTTAGGATTAGGGTTAAGGTTAGTGTTAGGGTTAGCCCTTCGGGTTTGGTTATGTTAGGGTTAGGGTTTGGTTTAGGGCTAGGGTTAGGCATAGGTTTAGCGTTAGGCCTAGGATTATGCCTAGGGTTAGGGTTAGGTTTAGTGGTAGGGTTAGGCTTAGGGTTACAGTTAGGTTTAGGCCTAGGATTACATTTAGCGTTACCGTTATTGTTAGGGTTAGGCCTAGGGTTTGGTCTAGGGTTAGTCCTAGGGTTAGGGTTTGGGTTATGGTAAGGGTTAGGGTTATGTTTAGAATTATTGCTAGTGTTAGGGTTAGGGTTAGATTTAGGGTTAGGATTATGTTTAGGGTTGAGGTTAGACTTAGGGTTAGGGTTACTGTTAGACTTAGGGTTAAGATTAGGTTAGTGTTTGACAGGGTTAGTGTTAGGGTTATCATTAGTGTTAGTTTTATACAGGGTTGGACTTAGGGTTATGGTTAGAGTTATTGTTAATCTTAGGTTTAAGTTTAGGTTTAGGGTTAAGTTTAAGGTCATTAGTGTTAGTTTTATACAGGGTTGGACTTAGAGTTATGGTTAGAGTTATTGTTAATCTTAGGTTTAAATTTAGGTTTAGGGTCAGGGTTAGTGTAGGGTAAAGGTTCGGGTTACAGTTAGGGTTATATTTAGGGTTAGGATTAGATTTAGGGTTAGGGATAGAATTATGGTTAGGGTTATTGTTACGGTTAGAATTAGGATTAGATTTAGTGTTAGAGTTTGGTTTATGGATAAGTTTAAGATTAGAGTTAAGGTTTTGTTTAGGGTTATACTTAGGGTTAGGTTATTGTTAGTGTTCAGTGTAGGGTTTGTGACAGATTTAGGGTTATAATTAGGCTTAGGGTTAGGATTAGACAGCATTAGGTTTAGTGTTATGGTAGAATTTGGGATGGGATTAGGTTTAGATTTAGGATTGGGTTTATGATTGGATTTAGGTTTAAGGTTAATAATAGAGTTAGGGCTATGATTTGGTTTAGACATGTTGCTTTGTTTAGGTGGTTACTCGACTTAGGGTTAGATTTAGAGTTGGGCTTAGGGTTAACTGTACATTTCAGATTAGTGCTAGAGCTTGCATTAGGTTTCCTGTTAGAGAGGTTTCAGGCTAAGGTAATACAGTGTAAAATTAAGTTTAGGAGTAACTTTTGAGGTACCGTTAACGTTAGCATTACATTTAGGTTTAGGATTAGTGTTAGAAATAGTTACGGTTAGGGATAGGAATAGTGTTGGGGTTGGGTTTAGTATTAGTGTTTGGGTTAGGTTCGACTTAAGCTTAGCGTTAAAGTTAGTGTTAAATTTAGGTTTAGTGTTGAAGTTAGGGTTAGGTTTGGTGTTAGGGATAGGGTTGTGGTTGGCATCAGACTTCGGGTTAGATTACGGTTAGGTTTACGGTTAGCATTATGATTAGGGTTAGGGTTAGAGTTAGGTTCAGGAATAGTGAGCACTAGGATTAGAGATATAGTTAGGGTTAAGCTTAGGGTAGGTTATGGCTAGAGTTACGGATAAATTTAGAGTGGGGTTTAGGGTTAGGGTTGTTTATAGTTAGGGATAGTCTTAGTGTAGTGTTATGACTAGAATTAGGTTTATCTTTAATGTTAGGTTTAGGGTTAGGGTTTGTGTTAGGGGTAGGTTTATGGTTACGGTTAGGGTGATGGCTACAGTTAGAGTTATGGTTAGGGTTAGGGCTTGTGTAAGGATTAGGGCTTGGTTTAAGGTTAATATTAGGTTTAGGGTTAGGGTTACACAGAGTTGGGCTTAGTGTTGGGCTTAGGTTCATGCTTGGTGTTATGGTTAGGGTTTGTGTTCATTTAGAAGTGTTACGGTTAGTTGTTAGTGATTATATTAAGGTTAATGTTGTTGTTATGATACGGGTTTGGATTAGGGTTAGGGTTAGGGTTAAGGTTATGGTTAGGGTTAGGATAAGACCCGGTTGTAATTATGGGTAGGATTGGTATTAGCATTAGTATTTGTGTTAGGTTTGTGTTCGTGTTAGGGCTGTTTAGGGTTGTCGATGGTTAGAGTTAGGGTGATTGTTAGGGTTAGGGTTATGGTTAGTGTTATGATTAGATTTAGGGTTAACATTAGTGTTAGGGTTTGGTTTAGGGATAAGGTTAAGGTTAGAGTTGGTGTTTTGTTAAGGGTTAAACAGTGTTAGGTTATTGTTAAGGTTAGGTGTAGGGTTTATGTCAGGCTTACGGTTAGAATTAGGGTTAGGGTTAGACAGCTTTAGGTGTAGTGTTATGGCAGGGTTTGGGGTAGGATAAGGGTTTGATTTAGGGTTAGGTTTATGGTTCGATTTAGGCTTCAGGTTAATAATAGAATTAGGACTATGATTAGAACTAGACATAGTGTTATGCTTAGGTTTCAGGTTAGGGTTAGGGTTAAATTTAAGGTTAGTGTTAGAGTTAGATTTGGGGTTGGGCTTAGGGTTAACCGTACATTTCAGATTAGTACTAGAGTTTCCATTAGGTTTCTGATAAGAGAGGTTTCGGATTAAGATAAAACAGTATAAAGTTTAGGTTTAGGAGTAACTTTTGAGATACCATTAACGTTAGCGTTACATTTAGGTTTAGGTTTATTGTTAGAGATAGGGTTATGGTTAGAGATAGGAATAGGGTTGGGGTTGGTATAGAATTAGTGTTTGGGCTAGGTTAGACTTAGGCCTAGCATTAGGGTTAGTGTTAGATTTAGGTTTAGTGTTGAGGTTAGGGTTAGGTTTGGTGTTAGGGATAGGGTTGTGGTTGGTATTAGACTGAGGGTTAGGTTATGGTTAGCATTATGGTTACGGTTAGGGTTAGAGTTAGGTTCTGGGATAGTAAGCGTTAGTATTAGGATTAGAGGTAGAGTTAGGCTTAGGGTAGAGTTAAAGCTAAAGTAACGGATGGTTTTAGAGTGGGTTTTAGGATTAGGGTTGTTTATGGTTAGGGATAGCCTTAGGGTAGTGTTACGGTTAGCTTTAATGTAAGTTTTAGGGTTGGAGTTTGGGTTAGGGTTTGGGTTAGGGTTAGGGTTTGGTTTAAGGTTAAGATTAGGCTTAGTGTTACACAGTATTGGGCTTAGGTTTGTGATTGGTATTATGGTTTGGGTTTGAGTTCAATTAGAAATGTTACGGTTGGTTGTTAGTGATTATATTAGGGTTTGTGTTGTTATGATTACGGTTTGGATTAGGGTTAGGGTTAGGGCAACTTTGTGGTTAGGGTTAAAGCTATGGTTAGGGTTAGGATAAGACCCAGTTAGGATTATGTGTAGGATTGGTATTAGCAATAGTATTTGTATTAGCATTTGCATTCATATTTGGGCTGTTTAGGGTCGTTGATTAGGTTAGAGATAGGGTGTTTGTTACAGCAAGGGTTAGGTTTAGATTAAAGCTTAAACAAGTTTGTGCTTAGAGTTAAGATGAGGCTTGGTGTTATTTTTAAGGTTGGAGTTTAATGTTAATGTTATTGCTATACTTTGGTTTAGGGCAAGATTTGGGGTTAGGTTTGGGGGAATAGTCAGGCTTAGGATTGGTTTTATGAATAGGGTAGGGTTAAATTTAGGGTTAGCGTTAAAGTTAGGGTTGTTATTAATGTTAGGGTTAGTTTTAGACTTCGGATTAGGGTGTCTTAGGCTGGTATTAGACTTAGGGTTAGGGTTAAAGTTGTTATCGTTTCGGTTAGGTTTAGGATTGGGTTGAACAAAATATTCGGTTTAGGTTTTCAACCCTCACCTTAGCCATAACCATTAATACTAAGTCTAACCATAACACATCCTAAACAAAGCCCTAAACCTATGCGAAACAAGTGTAAACCCAATATTGCCCTGTCTAACTCCAACTACAGCACTAACTTTAAACCTAACACTGATCAACACCAATCCTAACCCTAATGCGAACTCGAACTCGAACCCTTCTTGGAATACAAACCCTAACTCAAAACCTAATCTTGTCTTAAAACAACCATAACTCAGCCCCTAATCCTAACCCCAACCCTGAGCTTACCCCAATCCATAACCCTGTCTATAACCACAGTAACCCTAAACATAACCCTTTGGCTAACACAAACCCTAAACCTAGACTGAACCCGAACTCTAAACGTACCACCAAACCTAACCCTAAACCAAAACCTAACACCAAACCTAATCTTAACCCTAATCCTAACGTGAAACCGAACTCAAACCCAAATCTTAAATCTAACCCTATCTCAGTGTTAACCCTACCTGGAATATAACACCAAACATAACCCTAACAAGAAACCAAACGCTAAATCTCACACCAACCCTAACCCTAACAATAACCCTAGTCTACCACCAAACCTAACACTAACTTTAAACCTAATATGAAGGCTAACCCTAACCCTAGCCCTAAACCTAAGTCTAACCCTAGCACCAAGGTTTAGTCTAACGCCAAACCTAAAACTAAATGTAAACAAAAGTTTAATGAGAACTGTAAACACAACCTTAACCCAATTCTGACCCCTAATCATAAGCCTAACACCCAAACTAACACTAAATTTAACCCTAAATATACCCCTAACCCTAAGCTTGAAGAGCCAAAACTGAACCTAACCCTAACACCTACTTTCACCCTAGCCCTAACCCTATCATAACCTTAATATTAACATTAAACCTAACCATACATCTAACACTAACCCTAACCTTAAAAGTAAACATAACCCTAAATATTACACCAACCTCAACCCTAACACTAACCCTAACACCAAGGCTAAACCTAACCTTAACACGTATTCTAAGCTTAACATTAACATTAAGGGTAACATTAACCCTAGAGATGTCTAACTCCAAACATATCCCTAACCTTAAGTCTAACACCAACACTAATCCTAAACCTAACCTGATCATTAACCCTAACCCTAAGACTAACATCAAACCAAACCTTAAGACAAAACCTGTCACTAACACCAACCTTAACCTTAAACTGAACCCTAACGCGAATTCTAACCAGCATCATAAAATTGACACCAAGTTTAATCCTAAACATTAGCCTAAACCTAACACTAACCTTAAGTGCAACCCCAATTAACCCTTACCCTAACCCTAACCATAACCATAACACTAACCCTAATCCTAAGCCTAAACCTAACTCTAACACTAACTCTAAGCATAACCCTAACCCTAACCGTAAGTCCAACCCTAACACCAAATCTAAAGCTATCTCTATCCCTAACACTAACCTCAACCATAACCCTAATATTAACGCTAACCCTGTCTAACTCTAACCCTAAAGCTAACTGTAATCATAATCTAAGCATAACTCGAATTCTAAATCTAATCCTAACCCTAACCATAACGCTAAATCTAACCCAACCCTAAAACTAATCCTCACTCGAACCCTAATCCTAATTCTAACACTAACCTATCCATAAACCTAAGTCTAATCCTATCACTATTCCGAAGTCTAACCCTATCCTTAACTCCAACCCTGAACCTATCACTATTCCGTAGTCTAACCCAATCCCTAACCCTAAACCTAAGTCTAACCCTATCCTTAACTCCAACCATGTCTCACCTTAACACTAACTCTAAATCTAACCGTAACCCTAAACCTAATTCTGTCTAACCCTAATCCTAAACCTCATCATGTCCCTAAGTCTAACCCTCAACCTAACTCTAACCCTATCTCATCCTAACCCTAACCTGTCTCACCCTAACCCTAACACTGTCTAATCCACACCCTAACCCTAAATCGCACGCTAACTTTATCCAAGCCCTAACCCTAATTCTAAACCTATCACTATCACCAACCGTAACCCTAACTCTAACACCAAGTCTAACCCTAACCTACCGCTAAGCTTTCTAAACCTACCCTAACCCTGTCTAACCCTAAACATGAACCTAATCCTAACACAAACCCTAAATATAACCGTAATCCTAACCATAACCCTAACGCTAAGCCTAACCCGAAACATAAATCTAACCCTAAGTCTATCCCTAAATCTAAACCTAACCGTAACCTTAACTCTAACTCTAACTATAACCCTAACGCTAAGATTGCCCTTAACCCCAAATCTAACCTTAAACTTAACCCTGTCTAACCTCAACCCTCAACCTAATCCTAAGCCTAAACCTAACACCAAGTCGACCTCTGTCTAACCCTAACCTAAACCTAACGCAGTGTAACCCTATCCCTAAGTCTAAGCCTATCCCTAAGTCTAACCTTAAACCTAACCCTAACCCAAATCCTTACTCTAACCCTAAGACTAACCCTAACCCTAATCCTATCTAAGCCTAACCCTATCCCAACCCATACCCTAACCCAAAGTCTAACCCTAACCGTAACTCTCACGCTAACACAAACCCTAACCCTAACCTTAACTAACTCAACTTAATCTTAACCTTAACCCTAAACTGTAAAACATTAACCCTAATCTTTAACCACTAAATCCTAAACCATAACCTTCAGCCTCACCCTCACCCTCATCCTCACCCTGACCCTAACCCTAACCCTAACCCTAACACAAACCCTAACACAAACAGAAACCAAGCCCAAGCCGCAGTATAACACAAACCCTAACCCTAACTCTAACACGAATCTTAACCCTAAATCTAACACCAAATCTAAACCTAACCTTATCCCTAACCCTAACTTCACCCAAACCCTAAACCTAACCAAATGCCTAACATGGCACCTAAGTCTAAACGTAACAAAACTCTTCTATGCCACAGAGTTTTCAGTAGACTAAAGAATTTCACTGGTAAATATTGGGAAGGGTATTGTTTATATCTCCACAGGAAAAGAGGGACCAAACTTCAACCCAGTGCTCCAA
>NW_022103949.1:84426-87851 GCF_000313985.2 Echinops telfairi
AGGCAGCCGGATTGTACTGGGAAACAGAAATTTCCATTAGTCAATGAAAATGTGAGACACTGGTACTTCCACAACTCATGGTTTCCTTAGACCCATGAAACTCCAAAATTAAAGTTGAACTAAGAGAAATGAAACTGTGGGAGGCTCCATTTTACAGATGCAGGCGAACATCCCAGAGTCACCTCTGTGGTGCTGTACCACCTGAACTTCCACGAAAAAAGTATTCATGACAATGAGGAATCTTGACCAAACAAGGAAGATTTTGGAGAATTGAAAATGCTGCATGGACCATTATACTGACATCTTTGTGAGTCCATGGCTTAGCGAAGCACAGGAATCTGCACGATTCCCCGTATCTGTAAAGCAATGCATGTATTGAGCCAAGAGAAGTGGAACTGCAGGGAGGAAGCATCCATGTAGAGAGACATATGCACCTCCAAGAGGCAAATATTGTGAAACTACACATCCATGACAGAGTTTTCATGATCTTCAGAATTTCACGGGGCAATATTGTTGGGAGAGAAAAGAAACTGCCTGAGGGAGGCATGCTGAACAGAACTCTTTTGCAGCTGGAGTGAGTTGCCCTCAGGCGCTAGAAGTGTCAGTACTCCACATTTTAAGGAAACCTCGCCAAACTCCCTGAAGTGCAGTTCTCTCCAGAATCGTGCATCTCCATCCTTACGTTTGTTCGTGACTTCTGAATTTCCAGAAGAGTGAACCTGCACCATTCACCATTTTCCATAGACTCAAATCTCCAGAGGGTTAAGAGGAACAGCGACATGGAACTGCTCGCAGAACCATTCAGCAGAGATGTACTTTGAACCCTGTTTGAATCAAGGTTTTCCTTAGACCCATGAATCTCAGAAGCAATGTAATTCTGAAGGAGAAGCAGCTAACTGCAGGAAGTATTGTTGTGCTGGGAAAGAGGAATTGAAATGAGCACATTAGACTAGTACTCAAAGAATATTGTTCTGAGAGAAAAGAAACTGAGGGAGGTACACTGAACAGAACCCTTTCACAGCTGGAGTAAGTTTCTCTCAGGCGCTAGAAGTGTCAGGACTCCACATTTTAAGGAAACTTCGCCAAACTCCCTGAAGTGCAGTTTTCTTTGGAATCATCCATCTCCTCACTTAGGTTGATTCTGTGACTTCTGCATTTCCAGAAAAGTGAACCTGCACCATACACCATTTTTCTATAGACTCATGAATCTCCAGAGGGTTAAGAGGAACAGCGATATGGAACTGTTGGCAGCACCATTCAGCAGAGGCTTCTTAAGCCCAGAGAGGCAAATTTGTGCTGAAACACCTCAACGTCTACGGCATAACGGTTTCTAGAGGATAGGGAACCTTCACATGCAATGTTGATCTGAGAGAATTGACACTAATTGGGTATAAGGCAGTATTTACAAACATCTTCATGAAGCCGTTCAGTAGCGGAGCACGGGAATCTGCGGGATTCACCGTTTACCATAGACCTGTGAATCTAAAAAAGGCAAACTTGAACTGAGAGATATGAAATTGCTGGAAGCAGAGGCACGTGAACCTCAAAGAAGCCACTATTTGGTGAAGACAAAAAGCACGCTGAACTTTCAGGAGTTTTCAAGAGACTCACGAATTCCACGGGTTATATTGTTCTGACCGAAAACAAACTGCAGGAGGCACATTTGAACTGTGAAACTTACAGTTTTCACCATTTTCACCTAGCCCCATGAATCTGAGGGAGTTAAATTTGGAAGGAAAAGCAAACAGCAGGAGGCGCTGTTGTACTTTCAAACCCGCAAGAATCAAGGTTTTCTTTAGACCCCATGAATCTCAGAAGCAATTTAATTCTGAAGAAGAACTAACTGCAGGAAGTGCTGTTGTACTTGCAAAGAGCAACTTCAAGGACCACATTGGGCCTAAGAAGCCTGAGAAACTCAAGAATTACATGAATCTCCATTTTAAAGAAATGCAGTGAAACTCTGTGAAGCTCACTTCTGTGCAGCAAAGTGACCCTCCAGAAGGCACTGTCATTTCCTGACATCCGAAACTTCATTAGCTATTGCAATTTGGACAATCAGGAACCTGCATGATTTACTGTTTTCTCTAAGACCCATGAATCTCCGTGAGTCAATATATTTCTGAGAGGAGTACTCCCTGTAGTACAGTCGAACTGAGACAGTTGAAACGCCAAGGAGCAATGTTGTGAGATCTAAATTTCCATGTAGCGCTCTTGTCCTTAAACACATGAAGCTACATGACCCTGTAAGAGGCAATAAAGTTCAGAAGGAAAAGAAACTAAATGAAGGAAGCAGTGGTACTGATACATAATAGTTCAGTTTAGCGCTACACTTAGGATTAGGGGTAGGGTTAGAGTTAGGGTTAGGCTTAGAGTTAGACAGGGTAGAGTTAGACCTAGGCTTAGGGTTAGAAATGAGGTTAGGGTTAGGGTTAGACTAAAGTTTAGTGATATATTTGGGTAAGATTTAGGGTTAGGTTTAGCGTTAGGGTTATGCTTAGCATTAGGGTTAGAGTTAAGGTTAATGTTCGGGTTAGAGTTAAGGCTAGGGTTAGGCAGGATTCGTTTTAGGATTAGGGTTAGTGTTATGGATTTAGCTTTGGGTTTGCATTGAGCTTGGTGTTATGGTTAGGGTTATGGTTAGGTTTATGGTTAGCGTTAGGGTTACGGTTAGGGTTTGATTTAGGTTAGGGTTAAGGTTAGAGTTAGGGATATAGTTAAGGTTAGATTTTGGGTTAGTGTTAGTCTGAGATTTAGGGTATGAGTTAGGGTTAGCATTAGGGTATGGTTAGACAGGTTAGGGTTAGGGTTTGATTTAGGTTTAGGGTTAGGGTTATACTTAGTTTTAGTGTTAGGGACAGATATTTGATTAGACTTGTTCAATGTAGGCTTAGGATAATCATATGGGTGAGGCTTAGTGTTAGCTTTAGGTGCATGGTTAGAGTTGTTAGGATTAAACGAATGGTTAAGGTTTGACAGGGTTAGGGTTGGGCTTTGTATTGAACTAAGGGTTGGGCTGGGGTTATGGTAAGTTTTGTCATGGTTAGGGTTATCGTTAAGGTTACTGTTAGGGTTAGAGTTTGGTTTAGGGCTAGGGTTAGACAGGATTAGACAGTGTAAGAGAGGTTTAGGGTTAGACTTCTGGTTAGGGTTAGCGTTAGGGTTAGGTTTAGGGTCAGACTAAGATAGGTTTAGGTTTAGGATTAGGGTTGGTATTAGACTTAGAACTTGGTTTGGGGTTGGTGTTGGAAATTAAGTTTAGGGTTAGGGTTCAGATTAGGATTATGGTTGTGGTTATGATTAGTCTTCGTTTTTAGGATTATGGTAAGGTCCTGTTGATGTTAGGTATAGACTAATGGTTATGTTTAGAGTTAAGTCTGGTGTTAGAATTAGGGTTAGGGTTAATGTTAGCATTGGGGTTAGACTTG
>NW_022103950.1:0-4098 GCF_000313985.2 Echinops telfairi
AAACCTAACACTAACCCTAACCTAGGCTTAAACTTAAACCTAACCCAAAACCAAACCCTAAGCCTAACCGTAACCATAACAATAACCTTAGTCTAACCCTAAACCTCAACCTAATTGTAATGCTAACCGTAAACCGGGAGAAATTGCCCTCACCTGACCATGATGAAGGGTGGGCACTGAGGAGCCCAATAGACTAAGTCTGACCTTGGTCTGTTAGGGTGGTGGGCTCACTGAACTCTTACCTGCTCCCACATTTTCCCACAATGACAATAAGGTGCTGGTCCACAAGTTGGGGGGACAGTGGGGGTGTCAAACTTGTGCAGCAACAGAGAGGAGCCGGCATAATGCACATCTAATCTTTTTCCTCTACTGTGGAAGTGTGAAGGCTGCACGTCCTGGATCAGCTGAGGAGAGCGAAGCTAGGTCTTGATCTATGAGTGAATATAGGGAGCAGATTCCTATGGGCCAAGGTTGGACAGAAGTTCACAATATATTTAGTGTTGTGTTTTTTTTAACCAATACCACAGTCCCATTGCATATATCCGACATGGAGCCTAGGCCAGAGATAAACCTTCACTGCTTAAGTCACAGAATTAAGGGCCATTGGTTGTTACTGTTGCCTAGCTTTGCCTTACTTGATTAGGCCACCTGATCACTGACAGAACCTTGTCCTTTCTCCTGCATAGTGATGCCAGCTGCTTTCTGGGTGCTGGCCACACAGAAGGGATGTTAAGTCCAGGGTGCTGTGTAGCACTGATGAAACATATAACTATCCTATAGTTCTTTAATATTTCCTCCCCTCACTATTATGGTTCTTGTTTTACCTCATTATTCTTGTTAGACATGAGTGTGCTCATTTGTACAATTGGGATCCTTTGATGAATGAAATCCATGTTAGATAACCCTTTAGAAACAGTAATGCAATCAATGATTCCTTGAAGGTATGAGAAGAAAGGACAGGGGTGGGTGGGGGGGGGGGTGGTAAGGGGTAACTGATAGTAATGATGACTGTACAATCCCACTCAAGAAGAATGAGTAACAGTATTGTAGGTAAACAAATATATGGGAAGGTGTAAGACATGGAAAACAACAATTATATTAATATATAACATAACAATAAGGGTTCCTGGGGGGTAGGCGGGGGTGGGGAGGGGATCAAAGGGAGCTGATATCAAGGAATTCAAGAAGAAAGAAAACTTTTTGAAATGGATGGCAGCAGCAATTGTACACTTATGCTGGTTCTATTTGAATTATGAATAGTCACAGCATCTGTAAGAGCTCCCAGTAAAATGATTAATTAAATAAAATGATTAATTAATCATGACTCACGATTTCAAACCCAGAGGCTTCGTTTTTGCCAAGATGAAAGGGTATCCTCGTTGGCCAGCTCCATCCAGTAGGTGAAGTTCCTGATAGAGGTGTAAAGCCACCTGCAAAGAAACCACCCATTTTCTCTTTTGGGACTGATTAGAATGCTTTTTTAGGACCAAAAGATATATTTCCTTACTCTGAAAATAAGGAAAAATATGGCAAGTCAAATAAACGAAAAGGTTTTAATGAAGGCTTATGGGGGAAATATATAACAACCCCAAATTGAACATTTTCAAGTCACCAGGCATCAAGAAGCAATCTAATTTGTCCTCTGTTGTTGAAGCTGAAGAAAAGGAAACTAGTGTTTCCAAGGAAGTTCCTGGGTAAGAAGAAAAATCCAGCAATGAGTTTGTGACTAAATCAATTGAAAGCTGCCAGAAGAGGGAGAAAAATAATGGCAGAAAAACAAGTATAAACTGGAGGAAAGATAACAGCAGTAGAGTCCGTTCATCTAAAAGGGAATCCAAAAAGAGGAGGGCTTGCAGTTACAAAAGTTAACTTCTAAAACCACGAGGCAGAGCCAAAATGGCAAAACAGCTTTGCCCTTCAGAGAGTGATGTGGGAACTGAAAAGAAAAGTAAGAAAAAAAAGGACAAGAGGAAAAACAACCTAAAAAGCACCTGATATCTGTATTAGCTCCTGTGTTAGGCTGGTTGACTGAAGAAACAAAGTCCAGAGACACTCATATAGGTACAAGAGAGATCTTTAGATCAAGACGCAATTGTATATCTAGCAAACATCCCAGCCTAGTCCAGATCAAATTCATAAGTCCAGTACTAGCACAGAAATCCCTCTTCAGACTCACGCAGCCACAAGCAATGATGTAGAATGCAAGGAGATCACAGGCTGGTGGGAGCAAAGTCTTATGGATCTAATGGCAGTGGCTGCATCGCTGAGCTCACTCAGTTCTCAGCGTAACTCCACATGGCTTGTCAGCAGAAGGTGACAGAGAGAGAGAGAGGGTTGGGGTAGGGGTGGGAATGCAGGCCAGTGTCTCGAGAGCCGTTTGTCTCATGGCACCTACAAATGAGGCCATCAAGCTGCGACCTGATTGACAGGCTACACTCCACCCATATCTTCTTACGGGTGCCATGTTGGCACACACAAAAAGACTATCACAGTGGTTTGGGGGGCGGGGGAGAGCTCAAATGACATCTTTCATGGGACGAATCTGCTGCTCAGGACCTCTTTAAGGTGTTGAAAAGCAAAGATGTTACTCTGAGGACTAAGGTGCGCCTGGCCCAAGTCATGGTATTTTCAAATGCCTCATTTGCATGTGGAATTTAGACATTGAATAAAAGTTGGATAACAGGCATTTGGGTAACAAAAAACAAAACAAAATAACAACAACCCCGCCCCCCCAAAAAAAAACTGAAGAAGGAAGAGGGCCAAAAGGAAGAAGAAAAAAACAAGAAAAGAGCCAGACTAACAAGAAGGGAAGAACAAAGTAGAATCAAAGTGGAAAAAGTCACCCGAAGCAGGGGCTGCATCCACCTCTGATTTTCAAGAAGGGGTGATCACGAAAGTGAAAAGAGCAAGGTGGACAGAGTGTTCCGACAGCTCCTCAGAGGAACGTGCTGAAGGGGCAGCAGGAGAAGGGAGCGACAGACAGGGAACGCAAGCAAGCAAGGGGAGCAATTGGAGATGATCAACAGAATAAAGAGGAAGGAAAGAAGCCTGAAGTTAAGAGAGTGGAGAAGAAGCGAAGAAACCTCAGGGGATTCTCGGCTTCAAAGGATACCCACTGAAATTAAAAATTCGCTCCAAATTGATCATCTTGACGTGAACAGATGTATTGAGGCCCTGGGTGAATTTGCTTGACTTTAGGTCGTGATGCATCAAGAACCACACAGAGATGATTACACCACTGGAAAACATAAGGCAATTCAAAGTTCGCCAGATTATCACGGAAAAGTCCAAAACATTGTACAGCAAGTTTAAGAATATGTATCTGGTGGCTGAGAGTCTCTGTGATCATCCAAGTGCTGAATAAATCTCTAGCTGAACACAGACAGCATTAGCAAGCAAATAAAATCAATGATCAAGGAAAGAAAATGGCAAACAGAAAGCCAGATAAGAGCAAACAGGTTCAATGACCATAAATGGGGCATCGGAGGCACAGGCCGGTGGTCAGCCACAGCCCCGTACTAAGGACAGGACTTCTAGCAGAGACAGACGTGGAGCTATCTCTGAAAGAGTGCACACACGATGACCAAGCTGAAGCCCTTGGAGCACAGGACACTCAAGATGTTTGGAATGATTTTTCATGGGAAATATTTAGATTGCTAAGAAGGAAAGATGAACATTTTTATAACCATAAGGTTTCATGTTGAAAACTTATATCGGGACTTCCGGGAAGATGGCGAAGGAGTGACATGTACCAAAGGGACTCCGCAGAATCCAGCCCAGGAGAGCTGCTTAGAGGGAACTTTAACACAACTAGAACACAGGAGGAGCATCATAAAGATAAGTAGGCACAGACCCACGGGGTTTTGAGGGGCTTGGGGCTTTTGGCTCACTTCAGTGGAAGCTGGCTGGGGCTTGACGTTGGCCCAGCTACTCATGCTGCCTGAGCGGGAAAACCGGCCGGTGTTTGACCTTGGCCCAGCCACTGTTGCTGCTGGAGCCGGGACCATTTGGAGCCCATAGGGGGTTTTGGTTCCAACACAGCCACAGTTTACCCCCGCCAGCCTCAGGGCAGGAACTGGACCCTTGGGGCTCCACAGG
>NW_022103950.1:12135-19399 GCF_000313985.2 Echinops telfairi
TGTGTATGGATTGGGATAACAGTTGTATGAGCCCCTAATAAAATGTTAAAAAAAAAAAAAGAAAATATATCAGGGGAATGAATCTCATTGTCTTTATTTAAAATAAAAAAGCCATTGCCGATTATACTCGTGTAGTATGAACAGCTACAGTAAACAGTAAAAGTGTGGGTGGGAGGGGGAATCCACTTGGAGCATGTTAAGCTGCTTTTCCAGACATTATGGTTGTAGCATGTTTTCACTGAGATGTGTAAGTTAATGTGTAATTGATAGTAAAGTTACATCTGTAAAAGCCATACTTGTATTATCTTCCCCCTCCTCCCCTTCCCTCCAAATACCGTGGGTTTTCTGTATCGCTTGTGAACACGTTGGATTTACTAGATTGTATAATCACTCTTTGAGGGTTCTGTAGAAGGTGAGCATTTTTATGGTAGCTAAAATGTTGCTTCTATGTAAGTAATTATTGCCTCCTTTAATCAAGAGTTCAATTTAATCTTTGTCTACATTGGGCTACACTAACCTACTTCTTTGTCACAAGGTGTGGTCTGTATACCGTTTTGTAGGATAACTTGATTCTCAACCACGGTGTAACTGACAATTCTGTAAGATACAAAACTCATGGTAATCTTTGAACATCATTTCGCTTTGTGGCTGGGAATTCACTGAAATCACAGGACTTCTCCTGCAGAGAGCAGAGTGGGTACATATTGGAAAATGATTGGCATTAAAAACCTCCTTGAAATTAACCATGGAAGGAAAAAAGCTAATTGTGCTTTCTTAGATATAGCATCTGGGGTCTTAAAGGCTTGAAGGTAAACAAGTGGCCATCTAGCTCAGAAGCAACAAAGCCCACATGAAGGAAGCACACCAGCCTGTGTGATCACTAGGTGTTGAAGGGATGAGGTATCAGGCACCAAAGAACAAAAAATCATATCATTGTGAATGAGGGTGTGTGTGGAGTGGGGACCCAAAGCCCACCAGTAGGCAACAGGACATTCCCTTATGGAAGGGTCATGGGGAGGAGATGAGCCAGTCAGGGTGCAGTGTAGCAATGATGAAACATATAACTTTTCTCTAGTTCCTAAATGCTTCCTCCCTACCCACTATCATGATCCCAATTCTACCTTACAAATCTGGCTAGACAAGAGGATGTACAATAGTACAGATAGGAACTGGAAACACAGGGAATCCAGGACAGATGATCCCTTCAGGACCAGTAGTGAGAGTGGCGATACTGGGAGGGTGGAGGGAGGATGGGGTAGAGAAGGGCAACCGATTATATAACCTCGTCCCTGTGGGGTGGACAACAGAAAAGTGGGTGAAGGGAGACGTCAGACAGTGCAAGATATGACAAAATAATAATTTATAAATTATCAAGGCTTAATGAGGGAGGGGGAGTGGGGAGGGAGGGGGAAAATGAGGAGCTGATGCCAGGGTCTTAAGTGGAGAGCAAATGTTTTGAGAATGATGAGGGTAACGAATGTAGAAATGTGCTTTATACAATTGATGTATGTGTGGATTCTGATGAGTTGTATGGGCCCCCAATAAAATGATTTTTAAAAATTAACCATGTAAGATCCTTTGTACATAGTAAAAGCTAAAATTGAAAACAAAAAGCCAAAACCAACTAAATGATAAAAGTTCATTTTTGAGGAATGTCTCAAAGTTGCTTTTTTAAAAATCATGCTCATTAAAAAAGTCACTGAAAAGTAGTTTGTTTTTAAAATTGGAAATCAACACCTAAAGCTTATGCAACAAATGTAAGTTAATACTATATAAAAATATAACCTATTTGTAACAGGACTTTAGATGATAATTTAATAATATGTGACAGGATTACAAAGAGTGGAAACAGATTTCTTGAAGCAAGTTGACAGCTACTTAGTACTTTGATGGTCTGTATACTCATATGGGCCGAGTCAGGCGAAACCAATGTTAACACACACGATAACATTGTGTGCTGCACTAACTAAAAGTCAGCATTCTATTTTGACTATTAGGTGAGAGGTTGGTTTTCAACAGCTTAAATGGCACTTCACATGTTTTGATAGGATTATGGGGAAATGGGGTGAAGAGAGAATGTAAGGTCTATGGTTTATAAATTGACCCACCCAAAGTGGGTGGTAAGCATTGTCTATTTTAATCTCATGGCTGATTGTTTTTATCTATAGAGGAAAAGTTTGAACCTTTCATTAATTACACTTTTGCTTTCAAAGGGTCTTAAAATAGAACGCAGGCCATTGTTTTGATGGAGCTCTGCTATAATATTAGATAGATTTTATTTGAACAGATTTGTTCTAGTTGAGCCATAAACTTGGTTTGATGAAAATATTATTTTATAAAGTTCTACTAGCACATTACTTTTTTAATACTTAAAAGAGCAAGAGATGGATTGTGGGTTTGCTCCTAAGAAACCATATAAGGGAGACTTCAAAATGTTGATGGAAAAATTCTGTTATCTATCCTAATTTTCAATGCACTGTACTTTTAGTGATGAGGTCATGGAGCTGCAGAGCCAGAGTAACTAACAATAAGCTAAAAATAAAAGAAATAGAGTTTCTTTTTTATAAAGAAATCTTGAGTACTGTCTCATGGACATTGATTACTGATGAAAGTTGAAATAGCTGACAACTTAAATTTCTTCCCCGTTGACCACGGCGCTTTTGACCAATTCATTTGTGAGCATTGCCTCTTTCGTGATATCAGCTGTAATGTATACTGAAGGTTTTCATGCTCTAAGGTTTAGGCAAGCAGCGCGGTGCCACGTGATTATTTCATGCATCCAATTCTGATACAGATTTGGATAGGACAGTTTCTTGGGTTATTTTCTCAGTATACATACAGAGCGAGCACGTAACGTGAAAGGATAGAATCTGCTGCACATCTTTCCAATTCTGGAATCATTGGGAGGAGAGATGTAGGTATTTCTTCCTGGCAAATGGAACTGTCTGTAGAGTTCATGCTGCTATGTGGTGTGGACAGTCTGGTCAGGTCATACTGTATGCTGCAGGGTAGCCACAAGGGGGCTCCAGAGCCCACACTTTGCCCTATCAGGCCTAGGTGAAGTCATCCTGGGGCCCTGGGCAATTTGTAAGGGTCTGTAGCTGGCCTTGGTCACAATTCTGAGCCCAATTCTGACTGAGCCCTGAGCTTGACTCCACAGGCACAGGGCTTGGACTCATCCCCAGCACAGCATCCTTAAAGGAATGATTATAACCTTCTTTTGAGATTGTCCGAAGGACTCCACACTTCACTTCCACTCAAAAGATGGGGGTGAGGAAGTTATTTCAGACCTGGACTTTTTCGGGGGTCAAGGGGCCACTTAGGGCAAGAGCCCACTGCAAGTTCTGGTTCAGTATGTGCCCTTTGGTGGCCCTGAGACCCAGGAGAATGGGCTGGAATGTTTTTTTTTTGCTGGAGGTGTAACTGCAATGCTGCAGACAAGCACATGGTGGCACCAGAGCTCTTTAGAGCTGCTTACCCTCCCTGTGACTCGAACAGAGAGGAACTGGCTCTCAAGGGGTCCTGGGAGCTCCTGATATCTAACTAACTATGGATCCCAGGCCTATACTGGATACCAGACTGAGCCCTAATCTCATGTTAAGCCCCTTAACCCCACAGTGAGCCCTGATCCCAGCCCCAGCTCTGACCCTGCTGCAGATGAGGAAAGGAGACAACATTCAGGCAACCAACTTTCCTTATCCATGCTGAGCCTGAGTGACCTGTTGGTGTTGTGGGGTTGAGATCAACTTTTGGACACCATTGTCATCCCTTGGAGACTGGTATAAGGCCTTTGTGGGACTCTCTCTCTTGGTTTGTCCTTCTTTGGAGCTGGGTTCTGTCCATTAGCAATTCTCAAGCGAGTTAAGTAGGAAGGCTTGTACCCATTCAGGGAGAAGTCTGGGCCTTGGATTCCACTCCTCAGGGAGGGTTTAGAGGTGCTGGTCCAGAATGGAATCACACTCAAAGCTATGGAGGCTACAGAAGCCCTGTTGGAGCAGGCTCTCAAACTCTTGACCCCCACAGACTCTATGGGGTTGCGGGCTCAGCTTCAGAACAACAATTGGGAATGGTGCTAACAATGGCACTCTAGGGCCATACAGCAAACAGCCCCAGGTGAGAGGCTAAGACCCTTGGTCACACTTCTGTTTCTCATGCTGTTGACTGGGAATCCAGAGATAGGTTGTGTTCTGGGTCCCCCTCAGGCCTGGCAACTGGGGCCCTCCTTGCTGGGTAGTGAAACTGGGTCATTTTAGGGCTCTGTGGCCCCCTTCCCACATTTAGTCCTTGCTTTCAGCTGTGGGAATGTTACTGAATTAGGAATTCTCACTCAGAGTGACTGGCTAGGAGGAATGGAAATACTCATCTGCCCATTTTGAGATGGGTTAAGATATTGAGAACCATAGCAAGCCTAGTAGAAAACCTTCTAACCCCATCCCCCACTTTCCCTGATTGCAAGCCTCACTCCACATGTGCTGTGGCTCTGTGTCTACAAGTATATCTCCGTCTTGTCTATATTTGACTCTGTAGCTAGATCACCTACCTCTAAACCAAGACAAATAAACAGTTGTCCTGGAGTCCACCTGACTCATTGTACCCACATGTGTGTCTGAGGAGAACTGTGTTCCATGGGGATTTCAGTGGCTGCTTTTTGGGTAGAAGATCACAGGCCTTTCTTCCAAGGAGGCTCTGGGTGGACTCAAATCATCATCCTTCCATTTAGCTGTGAGCATGAAAACTGGCTCTACCAAGCCAGTGCAGTATCCATGCCCATTCTCTGCTATTTTGTTTCTATGAGGCCCCCTCAATGGCCAAAATCCAACAACCAAACCAACCCAAACAAAGCACACCAAACTCTCTGCCATTGAATTTATCTGAGTCACAGTAGCTCAGAGGACCAAGTGACTGTCAGTCTTTATACGAGCAGACAGCCTCATCTTCAACGCATAGAGCAGCTGGTTGGTTTCAAGCAGTGACCTTTCAGTTTGCAGCCTGATGCTTACCAATTGGACCACTAATACTCCATACTTCAATGCACAGAGGTAGGCAATAGGCATGTGTGAAATGAAATTCCAAACAACAATTGTGTGTCCGCTTGCTGTGCTGTGGAGGCTGTGTGTTGCTGTGGTGCTGGAAGCGGTGTCACTGGTACTTCAAGTACCAGCAGGATCAACTGAAGTGAACAGGTTTCAGTGGAGATAGCAGACGAAGAATACACAGCCAAGAAGCAATCGGTTACCTACTTCTGAGACAGTTGTCATTGTAAATCCAGTACCTGGAAATACTGCCAGATACTGAAGGCATAATGAATAGACACCAAGCATTCATTGTTGGAGGTAGTGTCATATGATGGACCGAGTCATGGGGCAGAGTCAGTGGAAATGTGACTGAGGTGGAGCTGCTTTCATTGAGTGGAGTTGATCATGGGGACTGACTGGAATAAATCCTAGTTGGGAGGGGGGCGGGCGGCGACTTTGAGATCTTAATTTGCTTGTGAGGCATGACTCAAAGTCAGAAACGCAGCTTCAAAAATCTCCAAGTGGCCAAAGCTTGGAAAGTACAAGGTATGAATGTAGAAAAATTGAAAGTCATCAGAAATGAAGTGGAAGACATAAAGAGCGATATACCAAGCATTCGTGATCTGAAGTGTACTGGGATTGGTTATTTTGAATCATAGAAATTCATATTGTTTTCTATGCTTGGAAGGACATACTCAAGAGGAATGGTGTGGCATTCACAATAGATGTATGTATGGATTGTGACAAGAGTTGTATGAGCCCCTAATAAAATGATCTTTTAAAAAAGACATTTCAAGAAGGACCTTGAAGTCCAAAACTGTCAGCGATAGGATTTTATCCACCTGGTTTAAGGAAATCCAATAAACACAACTATTATTCAGATATATGCACCAACTATAGATACTAGTGATGAAGAAACTGAAGAATTCTGCCATTGCCTTCAGCTGGAAATTGATCAAGCATGGGATCCAGATGCTTTGCTATTGGAGTGCAAAAGTTGGGAAAGAAAAAGATGGAAGAGTAGTTGGAAAATATATGTTTGGTGATAGATCTGCAGCTGTTTATATTACAGAATTTTGCTTTAACAATGTATTATTCATAGGAAATACCTTTTTTCAACAACAAATGTTGAATACATACCTGGGCTTCTCCAGGGGGAATACACAGAAACCAAATGACAGCAGTGGGCAAAGAGAACGCACATGCTCAACATCAGCAGCTGAAACCAAGCCAGGGGCCTACTGTGGAACAGACATCCATGGCTCATATGCAAGTTCAGGCTGAAGTTGAAGAAAATTAAAACAAGACCATAACGCCAAAATATGACCTTGAGTCTATGCCATGTGAACTTTGAGAGCATCCCAAGAGCAGATTTACTGCCTTGAGCACTAATGACAGAGAGCTGATGAGCTGTGGGAGGACATGCAGAAAGCCATTGAGGAGCAAAGCGAACAGTCATGAGAAAGACAGGAAGGAAAGAACAGATCACAGTGGATGTGAGAAGAGACTCTGAAACTTGCTCTTCATCCCAGAGTACCTGAAGCAGATGAAGGAAATGATGGAATCAGAGAGCTTAATGGAACCTTTCAAAGGGCAGCTAGAGAAGACAGAGTCAAATGTTATCACGACATGTGCAAAGACCTAGAGCCAGAAAACCAAAGAGAAGAACAAGCTCGGCAAATGTGAAAGTAAGAGAACCCAAGAAAGGGTGTCTCCTCAGGCAGAAAGACACTGCTGTTGGGTGACCACGAGGGGGCTCCAGAGCCTTCCCTTTGCCCTTGGCCAGCCTAGGCGAGGTCATCCTGGGACCTAGGCAGTTTGTGAGGGTCTCTAGGTGGCATAGGTCACCTGCCATTCAGATCCCACCCCTGAGTCCTGAGCACGACCATGCTCTGAATCATGGGCTGGACTGGGGATGGGCAGACTTTGGTTTTGACTGGTTGCTGACTGAAGGTCTTTTCTCTTGTCATGGCCCCAAGGTCCAGGCAGCAGGGCCTAGAGTCTTATCAGGGTCTTTGCTGCTGGCTTCTACAGACCAGAAAGATCCTTCCCCCTTTTTCCAGGTCCCAGGCTTGTTCTCTTCCAGGCCACATCTTTGTGGCATTATCTTAAGGCATTGAGGTTCCCCAGGGAAGAGATGCACCTGCTGACCTAGGAGCTTTCTCTTTATCCTGTGAGGGCTTGATGTGTTCTTCCAGTGTGTGTTTGTGTGTGTGTGTGTGTGTGTGTGTGTGTGTGTGTGTGTGTGT
>NW_022103950.1:19499-65817 GCF_000313985.2 Echinops telfairi
GTGTGTGTGTGTGTGTGTGTGTGTGTGTGTGTGTGTGTGTCTGTCCCTGGCAGCTCAGGCTTTCATTCCCTGGGACACGGTGTGGGGCCTTCGGCATTTAGGCTGACATCCATGTGTGGCACACACTCAGCAGCAGGGCTTCACAGGACTTGGGACATGAACTCACCCCCAGCTTGGAACTCCTAGTGCCTAGGGATGATTGTGATCTTCCTCAGGCTGTTCTATGGACCTCAAACTTAACTTTCAGTAAAAGGATATGTGATGAGGAAGTGATTTCCTTCCTGGGTTCCCTGACTGGGGACCCTTCTGGAGACCAAAAAACTAGCCCATTGGGACCCACTGTAGATGATACCTGTTTCCCTTTTGCTCTCTGCCTGCCTAGAGACCCAATAGGCTGGGCGAGAACGTTTGCTGGATGTGTAACTGCAATGCTGCAGAGAAACCCATGGGGTCACTAGAGCAATGGCTCTTCAGAGCTGCTTATACTCACTGAGACCCTGGACCAGAGTGGAGCTGGTTCTCAAGGCCTCTTGGGAGCTCTTGATATCTGGCCAACAGGAGACCCCAGGCCTCCATAGGATACCAGACTGAGCCTGGAGTCCACCTAATCCTGTGTCTGAGTAGAACTGTGTTCCTTGGGGATCTCAGTGCCTAATTTTTGGGTAGAAGATCACAGGCCTTTCTTCCTGGGAGCCTCTGGGTGGATGCAAATCACCATCCTTGTCTTTTTCAGTGAGTGTGAAAACTGGCTGTACCATGCTAGGGTAGTGTCCATGCCCATTCTTTGTCATTCTTGTGTGTTGAGGCCCACTTAGTGGACAAAATACAAGCAGCAAACCAAACCAAACTAAACCAAATCACACCAAACACTCTGCCATTGAATTTATTTGAGTTATAGTGACCTTAGAGGACCAAGTGACTGTCAGTCTTTGTTGGAGCAGACAGTAGCTGGTTGGTTTCAAGCAGTGACCTTTCAGTTTGCTGCCTGATACTTACTAGTTGGATCTCTAATACTCCATACTTCAATGCACAGAGGTAGGTAATAGGCATGTGTGAGATGTGCACTGACAATTGTCTGCCCGTTTGCTGTGCTGTGGAGGCTGTGTGTTGCTGTATTGCTGGAAGCTGTGTCACTGGTACTTCAAGTACCAGCAGGATCACCCAAAGTGAACCGGGTTCAGTGGAACTTCCAGACTAAGGGTCCACTGCTAAGAAGCAACCGGCTACCTACTTCTGAGACAATAGTCGCTGAAAATCTAATATATGCAAATATTGTCAGTTACTGAAGGCCGAATGAATGGACACAGAGCATTCGTGGTTGTAGGTAATGTCATATGATGGACCAAGTCATGAGTCAGAGACACTGGAAGTGTGACTGAGGAGGAGCTGCTTTCATTAAGTGGAGTTGATCATGGGGACAGACTGGAATAAATCCTGTGGGAACTGAGACTTTGAGACCTTAATTTGCTTATGAGACACGACTCAAAGTAAGAAGCAGCAGCTTCAAAATTCTCCTAATAAAAAAACCTCCTAATGACTAGAGCTTGGAATAAATATACAGGTATGAATCTAGGAAAATTGGAAGTCATCAGAAATTAAGTAGAAGACATAAAGAGCTATATCCCAGGCATTAGTGAGCTGAAATGCATTAGGATTGGTTATACTGAATCATAGACATTCATGTAGTTCTCTATGCCTGGAAGGACATGCTCAAGAGAAATGGCCTGGCATTCATTGTCAAAAAGGACATTTCCGGAAGGCCCTGGAAGCAGAATGCTGTCAGTGATGGGATTAAATCTATCTGCATTAAGTTAATAAATACAACTATTATTCAGCTTTATGCACCACCAAGGGATATTAGTGATGACGAAAATGAAGAATACTACCAATGCCTTCAGCTGGAAATTGATCAAACATGGGATCAAGATGCTTTGTGATTGGAATAACAAAGTTTGGAACAAAGAGGCAGGAACAGTAGTTGGAAACGTATGTTTGGTGATAGAACTGAAGCCGTTTATTGTATTATAGAGTTTTGCATTAACAATGGCTTGTTCAGAGCAAATGCCACTTATAAGCAACAAAATGATGACTAGACACATGGGCTTCTGCAGATGCAATACACAGGAACCAAACTGACTATATCTGTGGGCAGAGAGAATGCACATGTTCAATATCAGCAGCTAAAAGCAAGCCAGGGGCAGACTGCAGCAGACCAACAATTGCTTATATATAATTTCAGGTTGAAGTTGAAGAAAAGTAAAATGAGACCACAAAAGTCAAAATATGCCCTTGAGTTTATCGCACCAGAATTTTGAGAACGTCCCAAGAAGAGATTTATCACCTTGAACACTAATGACAAAAGAGCTGTGTGAGGACACACAGGAAACCATTCATGAAGAGACAAACAGCCGTGAGAAAGACGGGAAGAACAGATCCCAGTGGATGTCAGCAGAGACTCTGAAACTTGCTCTTCATCGCAGAGTAGCTAAAGCAGATGAAGAAATGATGAAGTCAGAGAGCTGAACAGACAGAAAGTTATAATGACACATGCGAAGACCGAGAGCAGAAAACCAGAGAACATGCTCAGCAGATCTGAAAGTGAGAGAACTCAAGAAAGGGCATCTGCTTGGACAGAATGACACTGCTGCTGGGTGACCACGAGGGGGCTCCAGAGCCTTCCCTTTGCCCTTGGCCAGCCAAGGCTGTCATTTTGTGAGGATTTCTAGGTGGCATAGGTCACTTGCCAATCTGATCCCACCCCTGAGTTCTGAGCCCGACCATGCTCTTAATTCTGGCTTGGACTGGGGATGGGCAAACTTTGGTTTCGACTGGTTGTGGAACAAAAGTCTTTTCTCTTTTCATGTCCCCAAGGTCCATGCAGGGCCTAAAGTCTGATCAGGGTCTTTGCTGCTGGCTTCTGAGGACCTGAAATCCTCACCTCCTTGGCCAGGTCCCAGGCGTGGTCTCTTGCAAGGCCACACCTTTATGCCATCATCTTAAGGCCTTGAGGTTCCCCAGGGAAGAGATGGACCTGCTGACCTAGGAGCTTTCTCTTCATCCTGTGAGGGCTTCTTACTTGATGTGTTCTCTGCGCGTGCATGTGTGTGTGTGTGTGTGTGTGTGTGCTCATGCACACCCACGTGGACGTGTCACTGGCAGCTCAGGCCTTCTTCGTTCAGGTCTTTCTCATATGTCCACTGGTATCGTAGGTTTCCAGTGTCCCTGGGATGGTAGCACACCCTCATTCAGCTCAAATCACGTTCATATCCTTCACCATTTTAACATCAGAGCCCTGTCTCTTCTATCTGGTATTGCTTCATGTCCAACCACAGGAGACCTGGACATAGCCACCTGCTCTGGAGTCACCTTCCCTGAGATGTGAGGTGAGGATCTCTGAGTTGAATCTGGGTGTGTTACTACTGAGAGCAGGAAAACCTGGTTGTCGTGCTCCCTCAAACTCTCCTTATCAGCACAGTGCACAGCCACCCCACTCAGCCAGTGGAGACAGGAGATCCTGCCCAACCAATGGAGATGGCAGCATCCACACCCTACTCCCCCAGGGAGCTTGTACTGTGGATAATGCTCCCTGGGACATAGCCTGGGGTCCCGAAGCAGGGCCATCAGCATTTAGGTTGACACACACGTGCAGTACACATCCAGCATCAGGGTTGCACAAGACATGCGACATGGCCTCAACCCCAGCATGTCACGCCCAGTGCCTAGGGGTGATAGTGACCTTCCCCTGAGGCTGTTCTATGAACCTCAAACTTCACTTTCAGTAAAAGGATATTTGATGAGGAAGTAATTTCCTTCCTGGGTTCCCTGACTGGGGACCCCTCTGGAGTCCCAAAAGCTAGTTCACCAGCACCCTCTGCAGATGATACCTGGTTCCCCTTTTGCTCTCTGCCTGCCCAGAGCCCCAAGAGGTTGGGCTAGAACGTTTTTGCTGGAGGTGTAACTGCAATGCTGCAGACAAGCACATGAGGTCCCCAGAGCCATGGCTCTTCAGAGCTGCTTACACTCACTGAGATCCTGGACCAGAGTGGAACTGGTTGTCAAGGGCTCCGGGAGCTCCTGAGATATGGCTGACAGGAGACCCCGGCATCGCACAGGATACCAGACTGAGCCCTAATCCCATGTTGCTCCCACTTAACTACACAGGATAACTTATGTCTGGCTGACAGGAGACTCCAGGACTGCACAGGACACAAGACTGATCCCTAATCCCATGTTGAGCCCCCTCGAATACACAGGATACTTGATGTCTGGCTGACAGGAGAAGCCGGGACTACACAGGATACCAGACTGAACCCTAATCCCATGTTGAAACCCTTAACTCCACAGTGAGCCCCGATTCCAGCCCCAGGTCTGACCCTGCTGCAGACAAGGCAGAAGTGGATTTTAAGCCACCAACTCTCCTTAGTCACACTGGGTCTCTGTTAGCTGTTGGTGTTTTGGGGTTTGAGGTCAACTCTTGCACACCACTGCAATCCCTCAGAGACAGGTGGAAGGCCCTTGTGGGACTGTTTCCTGGAATGTCCCTGTTTGGGGCTGGGTTCTTTCCATTGCCAGTTCTCAAGGGATTAAGCAGGATGGCTTGTACCCATTTAGGGAGAAATCTGGGCCTGGGATTAAATTCCTCTGGGAGGGTTTGGGGGATGCTGGTCCAGGATGGAATCACACCCAAACTATGGAGTCTACTGAAGGCTTGTTGGAGCAGGTTCTCAGACTGTTTCCACCCACAGACTCTATGAGGTTGGGTGCCCTCCGTTTTAGAAGAATAATTGGTAATGATGCTGACAGTGGCAAGCTAGGGCCATACAGCAAACAACCCCAGACGAATCGCTAAGCCCCAGCCCATACTTCTGTCTCTGGTGATGTTGACTAGGGATCCAGATATAGGTTGTGTTCTGGGGACTGCATGTCCCCCTTTTAAGCCTGGCAACTGGGGCTCTCTTTAATCTTCTGTGGCTACCTTCCCCCATTTAGTCCTTCCTGTCTGCTGTGGGAATGCTTCCGCATTAGGAATTCTCACCCAGAGTGACTGGCCAAGAGGAACAGACATGCTCATCTGCCCATTTTTAAATGGATCAAACGATTCAGAACCATAGCAAGCCTAGTAGAAAACATCCCAATCCCCTCAACTACTTTCCCTGATTGCTCAGCAGATCTGAAAGTGAGAGAACTCAAGAAAGGGTGTCTCCTCAGGCAGAAAGACACTGCTGCTGGGTGACCACGAGGGGGCTCCAGAGCCTTCCCCTTGCCTTGGCCGCCTAGGCGAGGTCATCCTGGGACCTAGGCAGTTTGTGAGGGTCTCTAGGTGGCATAGGTCACTTGTCAGTCAGATCCCACCCCCAAGTCCTGAGCTGGACCATGCACTGAATCATGGCCTGGACTGGGGATGGGCAGACTTTGGCTTTGACTGGTTGCTGAATGAAGGTCTTTTCTCTTGTCATGGCTCCAAGGTCCAGGCAGGGCCTAGAGTCTGATCAGAGCCTTTGCTGCTGACTTCTGTGGACCAGAAAGCTCCACACACACACACCCCGCCCCCCTTGGCCAGGTCCCAGGCTTGTTCTCTTCCAAGTCACACCTTTGTGCCATCATATTAAGGCATTGTAGTTCCCCAGGGAAGAGATGGACCTGTTGACCTAGGAGCTTTCTCTTTATCCTGTGAGGGCTCACTGACTGGGGACCAATCTGAAGTCCAAAAAGCTAGTTCAGCAGCACCCACTGCAGATGATACCTGGTTTCCCTTTTGCTCTCTTCCTGCCCAGAGCCCTAAGAGGTTAAGCTAGAACGTTTTTGCTGGAGGTGTAAGTGCAAAGCTGCAGACAAGCACATGGGGCCCACCAGAGCCATGGCTCTTCAGAGCTGCTTTCATTCACTGAGACTCCCCTGGAGCAGAGTGGAGCTGGTACTCCAGAGCTCCTAGGAGTTCCTGATGTCTGGCTGACAGGAGAGCCCGGGCCTTCGCTGGATCGTGGACTGAGCCCTCATACCATATTGGGCCCCTTAACTCCACAGTGAGCCCTGATCCCAGCCCCAGCTCTGATCCCGAGGCAGACAGATAGCTTTTAGGACACCAGCCCCCCCCTCCCTCCGAGTCATGCTGGGCCTGAGTGAGCTGTTGGTGTTATGGGAGTGAGGTCACCTTTGGGAAGCCAGTGCCATCCTTGGGATACAGGTGTCAGGGCCTGTGTAGCTGCACTCTCTCTCCTAGTTTGTTCTGGTTTGGGGGCTGGGCTCTGTGTACCTCTCATGGGTAAATCCAGAGGGATTGTATTCATTTTAAAATTAGTTTTATGGGCATATAATTCACATACCATATAATTCAATCATCCAATCATATTATGAAGACTCGCACACCCATCACCGCAGTCAACCCCAGCCCATTCTCTTCTCACTTTCACTCATTGTTAACAGCTCCGTGTTTGCCCCTACCTCCCCTCCCACGGCCCCAAGAAGCCAGTCATTCAGTTACTGATTCTCTAGATATAGCTTTCTTGGATTTCATATACAGAAAAGCATACAGAGAAAGAAAAACAACAGCCACAGTCAAACAGAGAAAAACCGTCATGCACAAGAAAGCAAAGAACATTAAAAACCAGAACAAAGTTAAAGTGAGTCAAAAGGGAGCTCTAGTCATAAGATGTTACATATGAACCTCACCCCATCTGTGGTAATCCGTGTTCAAATGCATGCTGCATGATATAGCAATGCTATTCACACCCCATGGTCAGAGTGTTAGTCCATAAGGGCCTTAATTTGTGTGTTTCTCTTTTACTTCAATAAATTTTCCAAAACATTTAAATAATGGGTCAGATGGTAAGTTGTTACATTTTAACCTAAATACATCCATTTACCATAATTGACTTCACAATGCCTTCTGTCTGATATCAAGTCTATTCATATTCTTTGACTATGGTTAGAGGGAATTCATTCACTCGCTTGCTCGCTCACTCACTCATTACCATGGTGAATCATAGTGATTCCATAGAGCCAGGTATAACTGTCCTTGTGATTTTCTAAGACTTTTACTCTTTATGAGAGTGGAAAACCCCATATTGCTGTCATAGAGTGGCTGGTGGTTTCAAACTTATGATCTTTACGAGTGCAGCCCACTGTGTAACTACTGCATGACCAGGGCTCCTTCCAGAGCTTTAATCCATGCATGGTTCCTGCAAAAGGATTTTGTTTGGGATTCCCTGGCATCAGTAACCTTCGGCAAACCAGATGTTCACAATTTAAGCTTTGATACAGTCCCTCTTTCAGATTTGGATTTGATTATTTGTGATCATCGGATCACACAGGTTGGTGTGCTTCTTCCACACTAACTTAGTTAATGCTACACTTAGCTGGCTGCTTGTTTGAAGACAATCCTTTAAGACTCCAGATGCTATTCCTTCTGAGAGCTGGGTAGCATCTGGTGTCATCGCCACACTTTGGTATAGCACTGATATCTTCAGTGATCTCTTCAGAGGAGTGAAGTAGGAACCTTTGTACTCATCCAGGGAGCAGCCTGAGCCTCGGGCCCCACTCCTTAGGTAGGGTTTGGTGGTGCTGGTCTAGGGAGATGTTTAGCAGATTGGGCTGAGCCAGTGGCTGCAACAGTGCGTTTCACGCCCTGTGGCCAGGAGGGTGGTGCAGGACTGGGAAGTGTTTCCCTTTGCTGGACTTGGAGCTGCTGGGAGTTGGAACAGACTGAACCGCAACTCACAGCCGCAAGTACACACACGCACACACATGCGCATGCATGCACACACACACAAGCCAACCCCCGTGTCTCTGGGTGAGTCTATTTAAAACCGTGAGTTCATTATGCATGTCCAGTTCCAGCCAGACCCTCAGGGTTCCTGGGGTTCTCCTGTCACTATCTGGGACCCCTGTGAGAGTGAGGAGCCAGCTCCTTGAGCCTCCAAATGTTCACTTCTCAGCAGTGCTCACCCGCTGCTCTCCAGGCCCCCAGCACTCCTGACCTCCCTCCTCCTTGCTCAGCTCCTGGACATGTGTGTGACTTCCTCCTGCATAGGCCTCAAAGTCCAGCCTCCCTGATTCCTTTGACCGTCACTGCCTCTGGGAATGGCTGATGTCATCTCTGTAACTTAACATCTAGAGGGAGAACATATCACTGGAGGACCCTCCACCCCCACCCCCTTATCAGGGCAGAACAGGCACATTGACCTTCTGTCATGGTGAGACACACTGAGCATGCTCTGTGGCTGCTTGGAGAAGGTGTCCAAGAAGGCTCCCTGCGGTGACGACAGGCCTGTGGTGAAGAAAAAGGCAGAAGCACCCAGGGGGCCATTCCAGACCAGAGCATCCATTGGCCTGATCCTTCCTGCAGGGCCCTGTCCTGGAGTCTGGCCCGCAGTGTGTGTGTGTATGCATGCGTGTGTGTGTGTGTATGCATGCGTGTGTGTGTGTGCGCGCGTGCGTGTGTGCGTATGTGTGTGCGTGTGCGCGCGTGTGCGCGCGCAGAAAGACACAACAGTAGGATTGTGCCCTGAAGGCAGTGTCTTGGGGTCTCCCAGCAGAGCTGTAGCAGCAATGTGGGGTGCCGCTCCCTTTCTCCCCATTATCCTGGCCTGTTCTAGTTCATCCATCGACTACCCCAACTACCCCTGCCATTGGGGCAGCCCTCCCAGGAAGGCCCCCCCAGCTCCCCAGCCCCATGGCTGCTCCCAGGAGGCACCCAAGGGGGTGCTGCTACCCCCGATGTGGGTTTGTTGCCCTTTCTTTCCATGTGCAGCATGTCCAGTCTCGTGTTCCAGAAAAGTGATCAGTGCCTGGTGGTGGTAACAGAGTGCCTGATGGTGGTAACCAATGATCTGGCTGAGGTCTGCAAGCTGAGCCAGGGTGATTGTGGGGCACTTGAGGCAGCCAGGAAAACGGGGGTGGGTGGTAGGTTGGAGGAGTGACCAAACTCCTTTGCCTCCCCTGTTCTGAGGCCTCCTGATGCTTGGTTTCCTCAAGCCTCCTCTGACCCCTCCAGAGAAGCTTCCACCTGGAATGCCCAGGAGTAGGGGCAGGACAAGAGTGGAGGTTGTGGGTGGAGGATCCCAGCCCTCTCTGCCTGACCCCCTTCTCCCTCCCAGCCTAGGCCCATGGATGGATGGGCTGGGGCAGGAGTTGGGGAGACTGCCTGGGCGAGGAATTCTCTGTGGGGCCTAGGGGAGCAGCAGGGCCATGGGGCTGGGAGCCCAGAGACCCTAGACGGCTCCAAACCTCCTTCCAGGTTTGTCTGTGTGCACCCCCGCCCCCGTGTTGGGATGTTCTTATGGAAGGGGTGTGAGTTCCCCCTGCAAGCCCAGGGCCTCCTTCTCAGCAGACCTCTCTCCCTTGGCCTCTGCCCGCCCCCCTTTCGTTTGCATTGGAGAGGACACAGGACTGCCTACTGCCTCCTTTCATCCCCCCTTCTGCACAGGACAGAGCTGTCTGTTTCTGCTCAGAGATTCTTGCGATGATAACAAGCACAGGAAGCTTTGTGGGCACGTGTCTCAGCCTGTAGAAGGGGTGTCCTCCCTGCTTCCCAGCAGCCCATACAGGAGCATCCCTATTGCCTGACTCCAGCAGCACGGGGAAGGGTATTCTTGTGGCCCTCTAGCTGTGGTAGGGTGTCCTCCTTGGCCCCAAAGGCAGGCTCCAGGGTGTTCATGCCTGTGCCGTCACAGTACATACAGGGGGTTCCCACACCTGTGACCCCCTCATCTGGTACAGCACGATCAGACCTGCCCTCACAGTTGCAGAAAAAGTTGGTTCTATTGTGATTATCACAGCAATACTGAAAAGTCCCCACACATGCAGCCTGAAGCCCGATGACCAGTATGTTCCTACGCCTGAGTTCTGAGGTCCAGCCCCAGCCACCACCCCCAGCCCTGGGGGAGCTTCCGTGCTTGAAAGAGTGTCCATGCAGCCCCCACCCCTGCATGTGTGTGTGTCTGTGGTGTGTGTCAGTGTGTGTGTCTGTGTGTGGATGTATGTAGGTGATGTGTGCCTGAGTGTATCTGAGTGTGTGTCTGTGTTTATGATGTATGTCTGTCCATGTTTGAGTCAGTGTGTGTCTGTGTTTCTTTCTGTGATGTGTGTTTGTGTTTTTGTGTGTCTGTGTGTGCCTGTCTGTGTAGTGTATCTGTGTATGTGACTATGAGTGTGTGTGTCTGTGGTAGGTCTGCAATGAGTGAATGTGTGTAGTTAATGTGTGTCAGTCTGTCTGTGTGAATGTGGGTGTCAGTGATATTTGTCTGTCTTTGTGTGCCTATCTCTGTGTGTCTGTGTCTTTGAAGTGTGACTGTCTGTCAGGATGTGTCCTTGTCTGTCTGGGATATGTACTTGTCTGTTTTGTATTCTGTGTGTGTCTGTATGTTTCTGTCTGTGATATGTTTCTCTGTTGTGTATATATATGATGTATGTGTCTGTTTGTATCTCTGTGTGTGCCTGTGTGTCTCTCTGTGGGTAACTGTGCATGCCTGTGTGGGTCTGTGTGTGACTGTGTACCTCTATGTGTGTGTCTGTCTGTATCTGTGTGTGTGTCTGTCTGTGGGTAATTGTACATGCCTGTGTGGGTCTGTGTGTGACTTTGTGTATCTCTATGTGTGTGTCTGTCTGTATCTCTGTGTGTGTATCTGTCTGTGGGTAACTGTGCATGCCTGTGTGGGTATGTGTGTGAATTAGTGTATCTGTGTGTGTGTGTGTGTGTTTCTCTCTGTGGGTTACTCTGTGCATGCCTGTGTGGGGCTATGTGTGGCTTTGTGTACTTCTGTGTGTGTCTGTCTGTAACTTTCTGTGTGTCTGTGTGTATTTCTCGGTAGGTGCCTGTGTGTGTTTGTATGTATCTCATTTTGTGTCTGTGTGCTGGTGTGTATATCTCTGTGTGTGTCTGTGTACCTGTGTGTCTGTGTGTACCTGTGTATCTGTGTGTGCCTCCATGTGTTTCTTTCTGTGCACATCTGTGTGTGTCCTTGTGGGCCCTTGTGTGTGTCCCAGGGTATCTGCGTGTCCCTCTTGGGCCAGGGAGAGCCCTGGGGGGTGAGCGCTGTGAGCAGGGGTCTTCCACATAACACGGCAGTTGCAGACCTGTGTGGGGCAGGTCTGCATCCTGGGTGAGCCGCAGCTGAGGATAGGGGCCAGGCCCTGGTGGGCCTGGGACTTTGTCCACAGGTGACACAGAGAACCTACCCATGGTGTGCGGGGGCTCTGTTCTGAAGGCCTGGTCTCTCCCCCATTGAGCCTCAGTCACCTCCACTAGTTAGCCCTCTAGGAAGTTCCCTGGGGGGCCTGGTCACTCTACACCAGTGCCATGTAGTTCAGGGTAGGACTGGACTCCTGGGGTGGGGATGGGATGGGCGATAAAGGGGTGAAAGGTCATAAGTTCTCCCAAACACTTAGGTCCAGTGCCTACTGCCCCTCCTTACCCAATGCAAATTTCTACGTGGTTGGTAGGGCTGGGGTTCAGTCTCAGGGGCCACGGGTATTTCCAGCCCTGGCTCTCCCACCTGCTCTGTGGTTCCTGTTTTCAGCATTTTTAGAAACATTTGCAAAACTGTGTGCACAGGAGCAAGGGTGGGGGTGTGAGTCACAGCCAGTGGACAGCTGTGAGGCCCTTGTTTGTCAGACTGCACCAGGGTGGGGGTGGGGAGGAGCAGGGATCATCTGGAACTGCCTTTGGGGGCTGCTTTGAACCCCTGGGTGTATGGCTGCTGCCCTGGCCAGCCTGTGGGGCCCAGATTTAGTTACTGTACTGTCCTTGGTGGACTCTAACAATTGGAGCCCTGGAGACCACATCCTCCCTGAGAAGGGGTGGGGTGGGGGTGGGGGGCAGAACACACAGATAGGAAACTGAGGCTCCGAGAGAGGCAGAGGGTCCAGATGAGGCTCAGAACCCCTGTGGGCAGGGAACTGGTTGGAGGCTGAGTTCTAGGAAGACCTTCTCCTGCCCCTCTTCACACACATGGCATGCATACCCATTGTGACCCCTGCACTGACACAGGTGGACTTTGTGAGGCAGACACACAACAAACATGACAGATGGGTCCCTGAGCTGATGCTTGGGGGTGGTATGCTCACAGGCCTCTCTTTGAAGCAGCCTTGCTCACTGCAGCGAGGTAGCAAGGAGCCGAGGCCCAGGGTACACAGCTGGGGGCTTCTGTGACCTCCTTGGACTCCCAGCGCCAAAGAGCAGGCTAAGCAGTGCTGCTCATATGAGGGGTTGAGCACGTGTGTGACAGCGTGGAGAGGTGTGGGTGGGTGAGAATTCTGTGTTCACACACGTATATGAGCATTTGAATCGTCGTGAGTGTGTGAGGATGACTGGGACGAGTTTGAGTGTGCGAGGGCATTCAGACATGAACACACGGGCATGCACACATGTGTTTGGTGCATTTGTAAGCATTTGAAACATGTGAGGGCCTGACACTCAGTGTGAGTGCCTATGTGAGTGTGGGCATGGGCGAGAGATCACATGGATGTGTGAACATGCATTAGCACATGAGAGTGAGTGATGAATGTGAATTCTTGTGGGAGCATTTGAACGTGTGCATGACTGTGTGAGCATACTGGATGAGCACATACATGTGGGCACATGTGGGAGCATTTGAGTGTGAGTAGGTGAGCATGAGAATATGTGTCTGAGTGTGAGCACGAATACAGGACATGAGCATTCCAGCCCGTTAGTGTGTGAGCACATCAACTGTAAGACGGTGTGAGTATGGGCCTCACATGTGAGGTTGTGTACACAAGTGATTGTGGGTGTGCCCAAGAGTGTGGAAATGTGTCAGCAGGGGAGCGAGTGCAGTTTCCATGAGTGTGTAGTCAAGATGAGTGGTGGCTGAGCTGCGAATGAGTGCATGTGTGACTCTGTCAGTGCTCAGGCTTCTGTAGGTGCGGTCTGGGTGCATGTAAGTGTTTAGGTGTGTTTATTCCAGTATAGGCTACAGTTGTATAAAGGTATAGACTACTGTAGCCATGTTTAGGTGTGTGCAGTCATGTGTAGGCTTGTGTAGTCTTGTGTAAGTGGGTTGATGTGTGAGGCCATGTATGTAAGTATGTTGGCATGTATAATCCTATGTAGTTGTGTGTATCTAGGATTGTGTGTGAGAGTGCATGTGTTTAGGTATGTGTGCGAATGTGTGAGTGCATGTAAGTGTGTAGGTATGCGTGTAAGTGTGTTGGTGTGTGAAGATATGTGTGTAAGTGTGTTGGCATGTATAATCCTGTGCAGTTGCATGTGAGTGTCTAGGAATATGTGTAAGTGTGAATATGTGTGTGTAATTATGTGTGTAAGTGTTGTTGTCTGTGTTAGACAGGGTTCCTCCTTTAACCAGCACCTCATCTATCGGTAGTGCTACTGTAGGTATTAGCTTTGCTATTTCACACCATGTTTGGGGGCGTTGAAGTAGCATGATTAGTGCTGTTAAGACTAATCAGGCTGGAGAGCCAATTTAAGAAGCCCATATTTATTATTTTATTTCTCTAGAAGCACTCCTCGTACTAAAATGTATTAGACAGGGTTCTCTAGAGACACAAAACCAGATTTCTAATGAATATATTATAACATAAGAAATAAACAGTTAATTAAATTATAAAGCAATACAAATGGCTCAGTGCAACTCACTCCCATGAGACAGTTGTGAGACACTGGCAGTCCTTAAAGTCTTGAGGGCCGCCAGGTAGTCAGTCCTCTGTAGAGCAATTCAGGCTATCCAGGCACAGGCAGCAAACAGCAAGGCAGGTCACCAACAGTCAGCCAGATGACAGTCCCCAACTCAAGAGATATAAATTCCAATTGTGTAGTGAAGCACGTTTTGAAGGAACCTCAAATTACAGTGACACAGTCCACGGGTTAGGTATCCCACAGGTAGTGTAGCCTTTAAATTGAGGCACAGAACAAGTAAGGCAGCCGCACACTGGTCTGATAATCAAAGAGCAAGAGACAAGAAAGGCAAGGCTGACAGAGCCATTTATCTCTCTGCCCTTCAATTAATCCCACATGTGTTTATTGGCCAGGTTGGCACAATAAACTAACTACCTCAGTGTGTGTGTGTGTAAGCATGTTGACATATGTAATCCTGTGTAGTTGTGTGTGAATGTCTAGGACTGGGTGTAAGTGTGAGTGCATATAAGGGTGTAGATATGTAAGTGAGTGAGTGTAAGTGTCTGGGCAGGCCTTGTAAGTGTGTTGGCATGTGTCATCCTGTGTAGTTGTGTGTAAGTATATTGGTATGTGTGTGAACGTGTGAGTGCATGTACATGTGTAGCTGTCTGTGTGTGTTTATGCGAGTGAGTGTATGTGTGTGTTGGCGTGTGCTGTCCTATGTGGACATGTGAGTGTATGAGTATGTGAGGTATGTGCTGCAGCCCCTGGGGAGGCCTAGGCATTCCTTGCCTCACCTAGACCTTCCTCCTCATCACTTCATCCAGGACAATGACCAGGATCTCTGAATCCCTCACATCCCATCCAGGGCCAGTGAGGGGCTTATGGGACAATGCGGTCCACTCCACACACATGGCAGGCCCCCAGCAAGAGGAGCCACCTGGCTGTGATACACAGCAGCAGGGGGTTGGGCTGAGAGAGGTGCAGGTCCATCACATTGGGTGTCCAGTCCCCAGAGGAGGGTCTGTGTGTGCTTGTGATCCAGAGCCCATCTTGGGTGGGTGTGGGGCCCCAGGTGCCTCGCTGAACTGGCCTGAATGGAGCCCTGACCCTGGGAAGGTGGCTGGAAGACTAGGGAGGGGATAGTCTGAAAAACTCTCGGGAGGCAAGCGGGAGAGGACTTTCAGGTCTGGACTGAAGCAGACACTAATGAAAACACATGGAGAGAGACCCCAAAAGATGGGGCACAGACTCTGACACCAGCAGAGAGGAAGATGCACAAAGTCATACCTGGGACAGATGAAGGTTTGGCTGCAGGGGCTCCACCCCACCCACATCTCACACCTTGCACACACACATGTTTACACACAAACACAGCTCACAAGCTCACATCTCATTGTTGATACACTCAGCTCACACACTCAAACTTCATAGCCCATTCACACACCTCACACCTTATCCCACCCACACTCATCTCTCACACACAAACACACCACAACCTCACACCTCACACGTTTACACACAAACAGCTCACAAACTCACATCCCACAGCTCACACACACACCTTCATAGCTCATACACCCATCTCACAAACTCAAACTGCATAGCTCATACAACACACCTTCACACACTCACACTTTATCTCCCTCCACTCATCTCACACATACATGCCTCACACACACCTCATACCACACACTCACCCCGTAGCTAATTTACATACATACCACACACATCTTTCAGGTTCATGTGTCACACTCATGTCCCACATTATACACACACACACTCAACCCATAGCTCACACTAACACTCATAGTCACACCCTCCACACACTCACACAGAAGCACATTCCATCCACTCATGTCCCACACAACACTTTTAGGCCTCACACCCTCAAGCCATCATTCATACCCCACGTACTTACGTAGAATCACACTCCACACATTCACAGAGTAGCACCCCCACTCTCAAATCACCTACTTATGCCCACACTCAACATACATGCACACCTCACTCTCACATTCTCACAGACCAACACCCACATCCAGCACTCTCACACTCAGGCCCAGACACTCACACCAACACCCATGTTCCACTTACTAACACCCACCTTCCACAGACTCAGACCTCACACACTCACACCCAAGTCTCGACATGCATACCCTATCCACTCACAGACCAGACTGGCACCCACACTCACAGGCCACATGGTTGCACCAACATCCTAGACTCAAGTTGACACCAAGACCCCCTGACACCCACACCCACACCTCACATCTCACACACTCACACCAACTCCTAGCCCCCATACTCTCACACTGACACCACCCACAGTCATAGATTGACACTCCAAACACTCACAGACTGACGTACACAAGCAAACTTACATACACCAACTCAAGACAACTCACATCAATACCCAACTTCTACATACACACACACACACACACACACACGCACACACACATCAGCATTCATTCCCCACCCATCCATATCCTGCATGTACCCTACACACGCACACACACACAGGCACATGCATGAGCACTCACTCTTACCTATGTTAGAAGTTTCTCCTACACACACGTATGTACTCCCTTATCCACCACCAATTCATGCACACACACAATCACTTACAATCACACAATGTACTGATAATTTCTAACACATCCACAGGAACGTAGGACACATGAATTGCACATGGCACACACACAAACATACACAATACACATACACACACATAGAGTGAAACGCCCTTGAGCTCTGGCACACACTGACTAGCATACTCCCACGAATCTTCACATTGACACACACACCATCCTTCCATGCCCCCTGGGCTCAGGGCTCACTTTGGGCATCTCTCCCCTGATGTCTCCTACAAGGCTAATCTTCATGCCTGATGTGGGTCTGAGTTGCTCACATGCTCTGAGGCCCTGCTGCTCACCAGCAGGGCCCACCACATCCTGCACACCCTGGGATGGGGATTTCCTACTGGCGATGGGCACAGGCTATTATCTGGCAGTAGAGCGCTATGTAGGGGCAGGACTCATCACAGTCCAGCATGGGGAAGGGCCCAGAAGGACCCAGAAGAAGGAGGGATGGACAAGGATGGCCCAGCAGATGCTTGGTGAACCCTTGCCAACCAAGGTCTGGTCAGGTTGCCTCCTAGGTCTCTGGTCACCCCCTCCTCTTCCCATCACTGCCCCTGTGCCACAGGGTGCCACCTAGGAACTGAGAGAAAGTTAGACCTACATGTGACCCCTAGATACAGGCAATGGAGGTAGAGGAGGGGGCCCTTTGATGGACAAGAGGTACCAGATCTAGGAAACGTAGCCTAGCACTGAGACACAGATTGGGGCTGGTGCAGGTACCCCCAAAAGGATCCACAGGTGGGAGTCAGGGCCACGGGACCTCAACCTCAGAGCAAAACTCCCTTAGGAACTTCCCAGATTCCCAGGGGTAGATGGTACCAAGACCGGGCGTTCTTGGGGGTCAGTTGCTCATCCAGGCATCTCTGTGCCCCAGCCTTGGGTATGTAACTGGACAGCCATCTCCTCCTCTTCAAAGACAGTGGACTGGCTGGTCATTGAATAAAGCCCCTTCTGCATGTGCATGGAGACTCTGTCTTTTGTGTGGTGTCTGTTACTCTTTCATGTCCCAAAGTGTGGAGCAGTAGAGAAAAATCTAGGTTTCAGTTGCTAGAGAGCCTGTTGAAATCTCATCAATAGGATTTTAGTTTTAGGAAAACTTGGTTTGATTTTTAGTTTTACTACTATTAGGTATGTGAGCTTGGGCAAATGGCTTAACTTTAGAGTCTAGTTTTTTAAATGTCCAGATCCTCTTAGGAAAGAGGATCTCTTGAGTTTCCAGCTAGTCCTGGAGTTCTGTATTTCTACAGGGTTGAGTTATTTGATCATGCTGTTGCTGGGGTGTATGGCTAACACTTTTAAAGCTACAAATATTATGTCAGGCTTTAACATCCATAATTGTTATCTTCGGGGATTATTATTTGGCCTATGGTATGTCCAAACCAACTAAAAGTCACTTTATAACAGGAGAGGGTAAAAAAAGACCGGGCTTTCTTGACCCTCTGCTAACCCCACTGCTTCTCAGGGAACCTTGGGCAGTCCTGAGCTGAGTGGACATTGCGCAGGGACCCCTGGGCCTTGTGAGGTCTCCTTGGCTTCCACGGGAGGCAGTCACGGATCTGTGATACACAGGGACTCCCCCACCACTGGGACACACAGGCCTCTCTATGGGCCCTCATTTTCCTACCACAGCCTCATGCAGAGCTCTGCTCACAGTATGTGTGTGTGTGTGTGTGTGTGTGTGTGTGTGTGTGTGTAGTGAAGCCCTTGCATCACTCATCCCTACTGTATGCAACAGGACAAACCCATGCTGGGTTCTCAGGAGGAGTCAGAAGAGAGGCCTGTGCTAGTACCACAGGGCATCCCCTGGGGGTGGGGGGTGGGGCCCCAGGGCACAGAGCCAGGGCTGAGGTGAGGGTGAGTTCACGAGGCTGGACACCAAGAGGGGGCAGGTGTGAGCACTGGGTGTCCTGAGGGTTGACCAAGGATCATCCCACCTGGCCTAGGGGTGTAGAAGAGATGAGGGGGCCATGGGGAGCAGGGAGGACAGGCCTGTGGGGAGAGCATTAGCTTTGCTCTGACTGGGTCTGTGGGGTCCCCGCAGGCCCAGACTTCACACACCAAAGCACATTTTAGACACCCATACTCATCTCCCACATGACACATGCAGATCTCACACACTCCAGCTAACATCCAGACCCCACGCAGCCACATAGAACCGGGCTCCACACATTCACAGGCTAGCACCCGTGTCCACTCACAAATCGTGTACTTATAGCCAGACACACACACACACACACACACACCCCGGACTCCCACATTATCACAGGCAAACGCCCACATCCAATACTCCCACCCTCAGGTGCACACACTCACATGGAATCACATTCCCACATTCACAGACTAGCACCCCACTCTCAAATCGTGTACTTGTAGGCATACACACACATGCACACACACACGCACACACACACACACGCACCTGACTCCCACATTATTGCAAGCTAACACTCACATCCAACCCTCACACCAACACCCAGGCTCCGCTTACTAACACCCACGTCCCGCAGATTCAGACCTCACGCATTCGCACCCGAGTCTCAGATCCATGACCTACCCATTGACAGATGGGCACGCACACCCACAGACCACATATTCACACCAACATCGCAGACACAAACCAACACCAACACCCCCTCACAGCCACACCGTACCTCACTGGAGGGCTGTGGGCAGCAGGGAGTGACAGTGTCTGTGGGTAATGGAGGGCAGGGCTGTGGGAGAGTGTTAGCTTTGGTCTGAGTGGTCCGGGGGGCCACAGGGTCAAGTCTGTCTTGACTTTGTCCCTCTGGCTACTGTATAGAGAAGGTTCTAGGGTCTCAGATGGCAGTGGAGGAGTGAGGGGACAAGGAAGGAGAGTGAGGTGGGAGAAGGGGATGGGGTTGACCCACTTGTCAACAGACCAGTTTATACCCATGCACACATGTCTATTGAAAGGAATCGCATTCGAAGGTCCTGGGTGTAGTGGAACAAATATGTGGAACAAAGCTCAGAATCATAAAAGAGGCCAGGTTTACTGATATGATAGGGATTGGTGACCCGTGGAGCCCATGTCCGTAGTTACCCTGAAGATCTGAATAGATAGCCATTCAGATAGCCTCATTTTCAGCCACACAATGAATGGATCAATCAGGAGAATAACAGCACTAGGGAGTTTGAATCCCTAGAGCCACCTTAGAACCCTCCACCACTTGAGATGAAAAGGGAAGCATTTGTCTGAGGACAAAGTTCAGCAGGCTTGGGGAGGAAGGGCAAACGGACTGGGGAACACACGGAGGAAGCTCTGCTGGCGGGAGGACCATCAGTGACATGACACAGAATGTGTCTGAACTCTTGAACAGGAAGCCAATGGTCTGCTTTGTAAACTGCCCCCCAATGAACAACCAGAAGGTTTACACTGAAGGCCTGGGCTTTGAGGCTGCTGGCTGCAGTCATGTCAATATCATGCATGATCTCCATGTCTCACCCGTGGTCTCTGGACTCCGCTATGTGGGGACTTGGAAAGGTACCCCAACCCTGTGAATCAATGGGCCCAACATCCTCTGGGGCCCCTGGGCCAGTGCTGCTGCGGCATCAGAAACAGACCTGGTTCTGCCTTGTCTTAGGGTGGAAGGTGGCGGTCATCTTGTTCCCTCCATTCCTTCTCACTTATCCACCAGGGTCCCTGCACCGCTGCTGTGTACTCTGAGCACAGCTGGGAGCCCCAGGATCACGGAGAGAGGTATTGGGGTCATGCCATCAGCCTTGACTCCCCAGGCTGCCCGTACACTCTACCGGCTCACACAGTCCTAGGGGGTCTCTGTGGAGTCCCTCTCTGGCCACTTGTTCCCGGCACCCAAGCTCTGCCCCTTATCTGTCGGGGCAGTCAGCTCTGCCAGCACCATCTCCACACCTGCAGAAACACCCACAGGGACACGCAGTGTGGACACACTCAGGGGCACACTCAGCATGGACCTCTATAGGGACATCTATACTGTCACAAACAGTGTACTCTCTTTTACCTCTCTGGCCTCTAATAGTTACACAGAACTCACACTCAAAATTCATGATTAAAGGGTTTATTAGGAAGATAACTTGCAAGGCCCATGAGAAGTGCTTAGGGCTGACTTGTTTATCAGGGCATGTTATAAAATTCGATCAAGTGTGCTCATAAATGCCCAAAGGGCATATTACTGTGCTATAAACCGTAATCAAAGGCAGTCAGCTTAAGCTCAGTGGGTCAGCAAGCTCAGCTCCCTGAACTGTGTCCAGAGGCATCCCATTCCAGCAATCTTCAATCCACAGGCACTTCTCAACGATCACAATTCAGTGCTCAGAAGAACCCTCATCCCCAAAGCAGCGTCCTACAGAAAAGTGATCAGCAGGTTGGGAAGCCCTTCACTCTGCTCTGTCCTCTGGCTCCTGGTGCTACTGCTGTTCTTCCAATGTTATAGCTGTCTCCTGGATCCAGGAGGTTCGCTGTGTAGGAATCTTGGGTCCAGAGGGCACTCTGAACCCCTGGATCTTGCTGAAAATGAGAGCCCTGCTCCTGCTTCTCAGAGGGCCCAATCTATACACAGCAGGATGGCATTCCAGGGAATTCTGTTCCAAGTTATTCACAGGTGACCCTCTCAGTCTCTTGCCCCACTTTCTTACCAGACCTGTGCAGGGAAATGTTTGTTGGAGGGAGTTAAGAGACTTTGACTAGAAGATTGACATTAAATAATTCCCTGCCCATGTAGGCCATCCTCTGACTTTATAGCCTTTGTTCTTTTCATACTGAGAAATTGAACGTTCCCCAGTCCTTTTTATGTTTGTATGTGTGAGAATACAATCATCAGAACCTGGAAGCCGGCCACTTTGTGCCTTTATCTCCCTCCTTTTGAAGTATCCAACTTCTAAATTACCTGTCCCCAAACAATTCAGTGCTGAGGCTCCAGATGGTGAGTCTTCATTTCTGCTTGAGCCTTTGGCCATCTACACACAGGAGCAACGTTCAATCTATAGAAGACCAATGCCCACTGTGGACATCCATAGAGACACCTAATGTGGACATAGGGACATTTGGTTGGACACACTCAGGGACATCTTTTTGAACACAGGGACATCTGTGTGGACACACTCAGGGTCATCTGGTTGGACACACTCAGGGTCATCTGTGTGTACACACAAAGACATCTGTTGTGGACACACTCAAAGACATCTGGTTGGACACACTCAAGAATATCCACAGGGACATTCAATATGGACACCCTCACAGTCACCAGTGTGGACATCCTTAGGGACACCCAGTGTGGACACTCTCAGTGATACTCAGGGACACCCAGTGTGAACATGCACAGGGAAACCCAGGATGGATATACATAGGGAGAGCTGGCATGGACAAATTCAGGGACTTTCAGTGTGGACACATTCAAAGACAGCTGGTGTAGACAAACCTGGACACACCAAGTGTGACCATGCAAAGGAACACCCGTTGTGGACTTCACATGTTAACTCACTTGGTGTGGACAACTCAGGAACACCCAGTGTGGACACCCAGAGGTACACCCACAGGAACACTGGGTGTGGACATCCATATGGACACCCAGTGGGGACATACTCCAAGTTACAGGACTGCCCAGTGCTGACATTCGCAGGATACTCAATGTGGACACACTCAGGGCTGCTTGGAGCCGATGTGCTCCTTGAGCCCACTACCATCACAGATGGGGAACTGTGTCTTCTGGATTTCTAGGCCCTTTCCCACCCCCACCCCCTGGCAGGTGCAGGGCTGCTAGTCTGGTTTCCCCAGCCAGACTCATTTTTGGCAAACTTGACCCTTGAGGGCTCATGCAAATAGTTGTTTGTTCCACACCGAAAAACATGTTTCTCTCTCAGAGCTATTTCCAGAATTAGCTTTGGCTGATCCCCCACCTGCAGTCACAGCCCCACCCCTGCTCCTCAGCACAGCCAGGGTGCTTCGGAGCCCAGGATGCAGAACACTCACTTCCCTAGGGAAGATCCTACCTGATCACAATTTGACTTTATTGAATTAAAATGGTGCCGAACTGTGTCCATCCAGACCTGGGTTCCTCCAGGTCTGTTAAACCACCTGTTCTGATGACCCAGTCAGGGTGCAATATACCACCAATGAAACACACAGTTTTCCTCCTGACAAGAGGCTTGCTTCCCCCCACTATCATGACATCAATTCTACCTTACAAATCGAATTAGACCAGAGCATATATACTGCTACAGATAAGAGCCCTCAACACAGGGAATCCAGGATAGATAAGCCCCTCAGGGCCAACAAGGAGAGTAGAGATACCAGTAGGAATAAGGGATGATGTGGGAGAGAAATGGGGAATCAATCACAAGGATCAGTTTAGGACCCCCTCCCAGGGGGACGAATAACAGAAAAGTGGGTATGGGGTGGTGGAAGATGATGTAAGATGTGGAAATAATAATCTATAACTTATCAAGAGTTCATGAGGGGTGGGGGTGGAGGAGAGAGGGGAAAGAAATGGGGAGCTGTTGTCAGGGGCTAAAGTGGGAAGAGCATGCTTTGAAAATTATGATGGTGGCATATGTTCAACTGTGCTTGACACACTGGATGAATGTATGAATTATGATGAGATGTAAGAGCCCCTAATAAAAGTATTTAAAAAAAAACAAACAAACCCACCTATTCCTTTCCTGCCTTGGGATGGAAAACCCATTCTAAATATTGTTGGGGAGGAAGGGGGTTAGGGGGATTCAGGGAATAACAGGAGTTGTTTTATTGCTATTTTTTTAAAAGAAGTTTTATTAACACTTTATCCACGTCATACAATTCAATAATTCAATCATACCAAGCACAGTCGAACAATTGTATATTCAATTCTGGAACATTCTCATCTTTCCTTTGTAGTCACTGTGATTCATGTAATTATTTTTTCCTAATTGTGGCAAACCTATGCACAACAGGACATTCTCCAATTCCACAGCTTCTGCTTGTATGGGGTAGTGCTGTGGATTATACTCTCCATGCTGGCAGCCTCTGTTGATATCCTCTTCCAAATTATTCTACCGCCCTTGAAATCAAACAAGTGCCCCTACAGGAGTTGGCTTTTCAGGATCATAGGTCCCTGAAGCCATTCTAGCACCCCCGGGAGCCCCAGGGATTATTAGGGTAGAAGTGGGCCTAGACACTCAGTGCCCAAGACCCTCAGCCACTGACAAGAGGCACAGAGGTAGCACCAAGGACCTCTTTGTTGAAAGGGTGCAGCCTAGGTCCCCAGTCTGCAGGGCTGGGTGGTCCCACTAAGCAGATAATGACACCAAGACTCTTCAGGGCTGTGGGGCTACCCTGAGGCCACACAGGGATGGGCAATGGGGACAGGGTCGCTCTAGACAAAGGGCCATGGGCATGAAAGGACAGAAACAGGGACAGGACAGGAATACAAGCAGAACCAACAATAAGGGCCTGGCAAAGGCCAGCATTGGGTTGGGCCAGAGAGCAGGAGAGGAGCAGAGAAGGACACCAACAGGAAGGGGACAAGCCATTGGGACAGGCAGGGGAGGCAAGGTCTCTCCAGGCACCTTCAGGTTTACAGAGGGGGCAGGTGCCCAAGGCATGGCTGTCTCATCCCTGCCCAGCCCCTGTCATGTCTGTGCCCATGCTGCTTCTCCCACCCAAGCCCTTGGCCTTGCCCACATCTCCTGCCACTGCCCTTGCCCCTGCCCCTGCCCCTGCTTCCTGAACCATGGGTTTCAACTCTCTGGTGTCCTTGTTTCTGAACACCTGTGCCTTTGCTGTCTCATCCTGTGTTTCTTACTGTGTTTATCTTCATCTGCCCCCAATGCTTCTTTCCCCTGCAAGTGCCTCTGCCCCTTAATGTCACTCCACTGTCCAGTCTTTTTTGGTGATTTCCGTGCCCTCCACTCCGATTCTCCATCTCTGCCTATGGCTTTTATCACAGTCCCTCATTCAGCATATGTGTCTCTCTGTGAATCTCTGCATCTCCGTGTCTCTATGCCTGCTCATCCCCTCCAGCAAGACACACTGCTGAGTCTTTTCACAAACTCCACCTCTGTTATGGCATCAGACTGTGTTTTCACTGTCTCCATCTCTGCCTCTCTCTTCCTGCCTGTTGGTTTTTCTCTATAGCTCAGTTTCTCAATTCAACTTTTTAAATGCATTTAACGTTTAACAGTTTTACTGACATCTAATTCTCAAATTATAGAGCTCAATGATGTTAACATTAAAGAGAGCTGTGCAGTCATCACAACAACCAATTTCAGAACCTTTCCTTCTTCTTTGCACTCCTTATTAACCCCTCCGCCCCCCACCTCTCCTGCCATAACCCCAAGAAACTAAAATTCCTGTTACTGTCTCTATTGCTTTACCCATCCCAGATTTCATAAACAAACCCCCCTCAATAACAGTAACAACAACAACAAAAAAAAACAAAACACAGAAAAACCGTTGTAGAGAAGGTAACATAAAATACAAACCAGAATAAGTTTAAAATAAGTCAGAAGGGAGAACAAATGATAAGGTGTTAAATGTTAACCCAACTGCATCTGCATTAGTCCACTTTCCAATGTTCTCTATCTGACAGTCAGAGTATTCACTTCCCTGGACTAGGTATGGTGAGAGGAGATTCACTGGATGTTTAATCATGTCGGGACCCTACAAATGGATTTGGGACTTTCACTGTCACCTGTTTCCTTCTGCAACCTGGGTACTCAGAATTTAAACTCTTAATACCGTTCCCTCCTCCGAATTTGGATTTTGTTATTGACAATCCTTGAATCACACAGGCTGGTGTGATCACACAGAAGGTGTGCTTCTTCCATGTACGGACTTTGCTGTCACCTCACTTAGATGTCTACTTGCTTTAAGAAAAACACTTTAAGGCCCCAGACATTATTCTTTCTGAACACTGGGCACCATCTGCTCTCTTCATCACATCAATAGCATCCTTATCTTCAGTGATTTCTTCATGAGGGCAGATATTGAGTATGGCCATGTCATAGAACTAGTTGTTCATGGATTAGGACCATGATTAAGTGCGAGCTCAAAATCCATTCATGTAGCTGTGCCTGATATATGTCCCTGATCCACTTTATGAGACATCATTATGCTTTTATTGGGGAACATCACAAATGATCACCATAGCACATATGGTAATTATATTTATAGTATGATTACTTTAGTCAATATTATAGAATTTAAAATATTGTTTAGAAAAGGACAAGCTTTAGACCAAAATAAATGGATTATTAACCTGTATAGATAAAAAACTCATGTGACTGGTCACTGTTTACACATATAGTAAGGGTCAGAGATAGGGCAGCATTTTTTTAAAAATTATTTTATTAGGGGCTCATACAACTCTTATCACAATCCATACATACATCAATTGTGTAAAGCACATTTGTACATTCATTGCCCTCATCATTCTCAAAACATTTGCTCTCCACTTAAGCCCCTGGCATCAGGTCCTCATTTCCCCCCTCCCTCCTCATTACCCTCTCCCTCATGAGCCCTTCATAATTTATAAATCATTATTTTGTCATATCTTGCCCTGTCCGACGTCTCCCTTCACCCACTTTTCTGTTGTCCATCCCCCAGGGAGGAGGTCACATGTACATCCTTGTAATCGATTCCCCCTTTCCAACCCACCCTCCCTCTATGCTCCCAGTATCGCCTTTCACACCACTGGTCCTGAACGGATCATCCACCCTGGATTCCCTGTGTTTCCAGTTCCACTCGTTCACCAAGGCAGAACCATACCTGCTAGAATCAGTCATCAAAAGCAAAGCGAGCATGAAAATAGCAAAGACATGGTCGTCCCGAGCCACCACTCATTTGGCACCCTCAAAGCAAGAGATCCAAAGTCCAATGACTTCCAAATCTACCACCTTGGGATGCAGTCATCTGTGTGGTCGCACACGAGGGTGTTTCAGGGAGTATTTCAGTTCTGTAAATCTACTGCAGGTGAGTTTAGTGTAAAGTCCAGTTCGCCTAGTGGGGTTCCCACATCAGCACCTTCAAGTGTGGTCTATGAAGTATGTTGCACACCTCTAAATGGCAGAGCCTAAAGTCGTGGTTGTCCACAGTATGCAGCCTGGCTCACCAAGCGCTGGAGAGAAACTAGGTCAAAGTGCCAGATTAGGAACCTAATACCAGGCGTAATCGCAAACGCAGTTCACATCATGCCATTGATTGTCATCCCTTATCTATCCCACTTCCTTCCTGTGTTTCTCTTTTCTAGTCATCTTTCTTTCCTAACCCTGCTGACCTTTGTCTGCAGACAAACAATGTCCCTTTGATATCGAACAGTTGATTACCCTAAAGTGTGTGTTCTTCCCTCTTGTTATTGTCCTCTGTACAGACCCGTCTGTCATTTGGCTGGAAATAGAGCCACGGGGTGGGTTCACTTCCAGACCAAAGGGTGACTGAGGGTCATAGTGTCCCTACCAGACCAGTAACCTTGGCCTCTTATATGATTAGGGGTTTGTTCCACATTTCTGTTCTACTATACCCAAGGCTTTCTAATGTGACCTCTTTCAGAGACCAGCAGCTTTGGTGTCAGTGTGTGGGCTGGGCTGTGATGATTGAGTCAATCCCCCCTCTACTCTCTTTATTTGTCCCCCTCTCCTCCACCTTCTCCTAGCACCTGGGGGACAAAATCAGCGATCTGACCCTGTGGCCCCCATGCCCAGTTAGAGCAAAGCCAGTGTCCCCATTTCCAGTCCCACCGATCTTGCTACCCACAGGTCCTGTCACTCACTGTCCCCTCCCTGGCCACCGCAACCCAAACCTCCAATCTCTTCTCCGGCCAGGTGGCATAAATCTTGGCTATACTCAGGACATCCAGTGCCAACACAGCGCCTATCTCAGGGGGCCTCCCCAGTGCTGTAAGACTCTACCTTCCTGGCTCCCATTTCCTATGAGCGCTGGTAGGGTGTGAGGGCAGCCTGGTTAGCTCAGCTGGGGAGTTCAGGCTGCAGCAGGGAGGGTGCTGGGAGCCAGCTCCAGGAGGGTGGACATTAGCTTCTTTACAGAGCAGCACCATGCAATTCACAACCCAGAAAGATCCCAGTGATACTTGTCAACTGAGGGCCGGAGCTCCTGGTGTGACATAACCTCCCTCCATGCTCCTGCGTCTGGCTGTGTGCCGCAGGCACCAGGGAGCTGTGGAGAAACATTTCTTCTGAAGGAAGGACCCCAGTATGAAAATCGAGGAGGGACAGAGGGAACTGGTTGACTAGTGTCTTCAACCCAAAGACAAGGGAGAAGCTGGCCATTGCCCTTCTATGAATCAGGACGGGATGCAGAGAGCCTGGAGGCTGCCAGACCCACTTGTGCCGATGGTTGAGGGTGGGAGCAACATTCTGAGTCCCCCTTGAGCCCTTGGTTTGAGACCATGGATCAGGGCATGGTAACCACGTGGGATATTGACAGGCAGGCAGTCAGAAGACTCTCCTGACTTCTCCACACGCCTTGAACAATACCTGTGAGCTCAGAGTGAATCTTCACCGAGCAGTTCATCTGTTCCCCATTCAACAAGTAGGGCACATTTTGGCTCATTTGATCGATTGCTGTGCGCACAATGGGACATCGCTCTTCCCCGCGTCTCCCCGGCCCAGCCCACCTGCTCTGCTAACCCATGAGACATTGTCCTCGCACAAGTGCTTCCCTTTGGAGCTCGTGGAGTTGACAATTCTCAGGTGTGTGTTCCTCCCTAATGCTCCCCAGATGGGATCACCGGTCATTGAGCAGAACATTGAGTTCCCCACTCTCAGCTGTGGATCCTTCCTTGGGGGGGTCGGCATTAGCCAAAGACTGGAGACCCCATGCTCTCTGGGCACTGGGGGTAGGTGACTGAGCACCCCAGGGATGTCCAGGCCAGATCTCGGTGCGCAAGTGTCCTCACGCTGTGTTTGTCTCTGCACGTGGCCTCTTGCTTCTGTGGAGCCACCCTTAGCCATCTCTCCTGTCTGCATCTGGGCCTTCCCCAGGATGTACCCTGTGGGGGCTGCCCCACACTGCAGTCTCCGCCCCCCCCCCCCCACCTGCCCCGAGCCCCAGCCGGTGTCCAGCACCCAGTGGGAAAACCCCCTCCCAGGACGTGGTGGGCACTGCCTCTGAGCAGTGGGTCCTCTGAGCAGGGCTGGGACTTGGAAGCTACAGCAGGCATGAAGCTCAGTCTCATGGAGATGTTGGGGGAGAGCCTCAGGGTCGGCCCTGAGCCCAGGGTCTCTGAAGGGAGGATGTTTGTGTCAATGAGTGTGTGTGGAAGTGTGTGTGAGTATATATGGGAATGTAAGGATTGTTCAAGTGAGTATGTTCTGTGTGTGTGAGCAGTCAAGCAATGGTGTGGCAGCATTGTGTGTTCATTGGTGTATGTGGGGTGTCTGTGTTGGGGGTGCATGTGAGTGCATGAGCATTTATATTAGTGTCGATGTGTAAGTGTTCTTGTGAGTGTGTGTATCCATGTGTCTGTGCTCATATTAGTGGGTTGTGTGGGCATGAGAGTGTGCATGCATGTGTGTGATGTTTCGGTGTTTTTGTGTGATAGTGTGTCCGTGTGTGAATGTATGCGTGGTTTCGTGACTATAGAGGGAGGTCAGTGTGTGCATAGCTGTGAATACGCATCTGTGTCCAGGTGTGCATATGTGTCAGCATATGAGTGGGATGTGTGTGTGTGTTCTTCATGTGTGCATACGTGTCAGCACATGACTATGCATCTGTACGCGTGCATGTGTCTTAATATGTAGCAGGTCCTGAGCATTGCATCTGTGAGTGTGCTAGGCTGTGGGTGTAAATGTGGCTGAAATGTTTATACAGCCTTGTGGGATTTGTCTCTGTTCAAGAGAATTTCTAGAATATGCCTGTGAATGAACGAGTGGCACTGTGTTCATCAGTGCGACTGTGACTGTGTCTGTTGGGTGGTTTCCCTGAATGTGTGACATGTGCGGCTGTCTGTGTGCGTGTGTATTCATCTGCTTAGATCCCTCTGTGAGTGTGCATGTGTGTCAGCAGCTGATTTCCCAAAGTGCGTGAGTGTGTAGAGATCTATGTGTGTGTTTGACTCTGTGTGACAGTGCATGTGGATGGATGTCTGTGTAAGTACATTTGAGTGGGATGTGTGTGTGTGTGTGTTTGTGTTCTTCAGTGTGAGAGGACTTTGCACTGACTCTCTGTGCCCCCATTGCTGCCCATCTCAGACCCTGTTGACATCTATGTTGGTGCCCAGATCCCCCTATTATTTCTTCTCTGCCTCTGTGAGCCTGTCTTCTCCCATGTCTCTGCTGTTCTCCCTATCTCTGTGTCCTCTAGTTCCATCTCTCCCAGTCTCTGACTCTCCCTATCTTTGTATCTTATCTTTTTTATTCTAATCTCTCTCCAGCTCTCTTTTTGACCCCATTCTCTCATTCTTTGTCTCTCCCAGTATCTGTGTTTCTGGGCTATAGGCTACTCCTATAGCCCCATTTCTCTATCCCTCTCTCCACTCATTTCTGCCTCTGTCTCTCATGTAGCCCCCTTTTCTTTTAGTCTCTGTCTCTCCCCAAGTATGTTCTGGTCTCTGATTCCCCTATGGCTCCCAATTCTATTTCTGTTTTCCTCTGTCTCTGTCTCTCCCATATTTCTCTGTCTCCGATTCTCTCCATTCTTGTTTCTGCCTTTGTCTCTATTTCCCTCTCTGTATCTACTTTTGTCTCTCCTGCAGCCCCCTTTTCTTTCAGTCTCTGTCTCTCCTCATCATTATCACTGTCTCATTTTTAGTCTCCACTTATGTCTCTGTCTTTCCCATTTCTACCTGTCTTCCCTGAGGCTCCATTTCTTTCATTCTCTGACTCTTCCCATATGTATTAGTCTGAGTACTTTAGAGAAACAAATCCACAGCAACTCATGTATAAGAGAGTTTTATGTAAAGAAAGTGTGCATCACGAAAACATCCCAACCCAATGCTGCCCAAGCCCACAAGTCCAACATTAACCCATTAACCCAACACCAGTCCACAAAGTCCTCCACCTCACAAAACAGAGGCAATGATGCCGACTGCAGGAGGAAAGCTGAGTCAGTGAACGAATAAGCATCTCAGCACTAGCAGGGGTCCCACACGGCTGCTCCAGCACCCAGGGCTGCTTCAGGATAGGTCCATGTGGCTTCTCCTTGGGGATGTCTTGTAGGAAGTCAATCTTGCAAGCTGAAGCAGGGAACTGCTAAGGCAGCTGCACCCTGGTGCGACCATCACAAAGCAAGAGACCCGAGAACTAGAAAGGCGAGGCTCACCACCCATTTATCCCTCCGCCTTTCAATTAGCCCCACATGTGATTATCGGCCAGGTTGGCACAATTAACTAACTCACCATATTTTTCTCTGCCTGTCTCATTGTCTTTCCCCATCATTGTTATTGTCTCTCCTGCAGCCTCTTTTTCCTCTCTCAGTCTGTCTCTTCCCATCTCCATCTCCATCTCTGTCTGTCTGCCTCTCAGTGTCTGATATTCCCCATCCTTATCTCTTCTTGCCTCTTTTTCTGTCTCTCTCCATCTGCCTTTGTGTCCCGCGTGGCCCCTGTGTACCATAATTTCTCTCAGTCTCTGTCTCTTGCCATCCTTGACTCTGTTTTGGTGCCCCGCTCTACTGCCCATCTTTTTCCCTGCCCCACCTGCAATCACCTTTGTTCCCAGTCTCTGTCTCACCCCGTCCTTACGTCTGCTTTTGTCTCTCTCTCTCTCTCTCCTGAACTGTCTTTCTCACTTCTGCAGCCCTTTCTCTCAATTTCTGTGTATCCCCATCCTTGTCTCTGATTTTGTGTTCATCTCTGTCTTTCCCATTTCTTTCTATCTCTCCTGAAGCCACATTTCTCTCAATCTCTGTTGCTCTCCATCCTTGTCTCTGCTTTTGTGTCTATCTCTGCCTGTCCCATCTCTGTCTCTGTCTCTCCTGGGACCCCTTTCTCTCCTTTTCTGTCTCTCTGTTCCTGATCTCTCTGTGGCTTCCATTTCTCTCATTGTCCCTGACTTTCCCTAGCCCTGTCCTTCTATTTGCCACTCCCACAGCCCCTGTTTCTCCCAGTGCCTCATTCTCTGACCCCATCCTACCCCTTTGTCTGTCTCCCTGACCCATCTGTGATTTCATCTTGGAGCTTCAGGGCCTGCATGTTGGATGCAGGGCCTTCTCTGAGATGATTCTGAGTGACTGAGAAAACTCAGACAAATGCTTGTCCTGGACGTGGCAGCAGGCTGGTGGAGAGTGGAATACCTGGATCGTGCCCTGAATTCAGACCCATTTGGGGGCCCAGGCCTAGAAGAGCAGCAAGGCAGGAGGTATGGGATGAGACACAGGGATCTGCTGTCTGTGTGCCGAACTAGTTCTGGCTGAGGCCCCTCGCAAATGGACTCTGGAATACCCCTGTGCACATGCAGGGATGACACGGGCTGGACATAGCTGACCTTGGAGGACTTCTGCTGACCCTGGGCTCAGCTGGGAGGACCTGGGAGGACCTTGACTGGCCCCGGGATGACCCTGTCTTGATGTAGCTGTCCTTGGCTGACTTGGCTCGCTCTTATGAGATGTGGCTGATCTTAAATGACCCTGGGTGACCCTGACTAGATGTGGTTGACCTTGGATGTCCTGGGTGACCTTGGTTAACCTGGTTGACTTTGGGTGTGGCCTATCTTGACTGGCCCTGAGATGACCTTGACTGACCTGGATGACCCAGGTTAGTGTGGAGTGGGGTCTGAGTTCTGCAGTGGGCCTGGGGACAGCTCCCTATGCTGGAAAGTCCCCACTGAGCCCTGACCCCTCTCCCAGTCAGGCACAGGCCACCAGGACCCATCTCATTTTCAGATCATGATTCTTAGAAGGGTTGGTGCTCTCAGCTCAGGACACCTGGGTTGGGATCACAATGAGTCAGAGCAGCTATTTTGGGTGTTCCAGCAGGTGATGGGGATGCAGGTGGCTTGAGAGGAATAGAAAAACATGAGAATACAAACACTTTTGTTGACTGCTAACCCCTCCAGTCTCCCACTCCCTAGACTCTCCACTGCCGCCTCTGAACCTGGGGACCCTCGCAGCTTGATATGGGGTGGGAGTGCACAGATATTGTCCAAACTGACCTGAGTTCTGATTCTGGTCTATTCCAAGCCAAGTCTGCTTGGGTACTATGAGCAGGACAGGGGCCCCTGTTCAGGCAAGGGGCAGAATGATCAAGATAGGAACCCGGCCAGGCAAGAACGGGGGTCTAGAGGTCAGGTTTTGGCACCAGTGATCAGTAAAGGACCCAATAATTAGGATAAGAGCTCATTGTTTGTGTTAGGGGTTGATGATGATGATTGAAATCAAGGGTTCACGACAGGGCTGTGGGTTGAAATCAAGGTATCAGGCTGTGATCAAAACAGGGGCCTAACTTATCATGAGTGTGAACCAGTGGTGGAGACTGGGGCACAGTTATCAGAACGGGAGTCAGGATAGGAGCTCAGTGTTTAGGTTTCCTGCTCTGGAGAGGTCCTGAGTGATAATAACAGGGGCCCATTGATCATGACTGAGGTTGAGGAACCAGGTCTGGTTCTGCCTTTTTTAAGACAGAAGGCAAGTGGTCAGGACAGGGGCCCGGAGGTCATGTTTAGGGTATAGTGGTCTGGACAAGGTCCCAATGAACTGTAAAGGGGCCCAGTGGTCAGGAAAGGGACCCAGTATTTTGGACCATGGTCCAATGTTTGAGACAAAAGTCCAGTGAACAGGACAGAGCCTGATGAACAGCAAAGGGGCCCATTGGTCAGGAGAGGGATCCTGTGAACATGATAGAGGCACACTGGTCATAACAGGGGCCTAGTGGATAGGAAAGGAGACCAGTGATCAGGGTAGGAGCATATCAGTCAGGTTAGGGATTGCATGATGAGGACAGAAGTCAAGGATTAAGACAGGAGCAGTTGTGATTATATGCACATGCATTTATATGTTAAGTATTAAGGTAGCAGATGGACATGTTTGGGCCCAGTTATCAGGACAAGGAGCCAGTGACCAGGATTCTGGGTACTATCGAGTCAGTTCCTACTGATAGGGACCCTGTGCACAATAGAAGGAAACACTGCCCAGTGCCGGGCCATGCTCACAATTGTTCCTGTATTTGAGCTCATTGTGGCAGCCATTTTGGCAGTTCATCTTGTCGAAGGTCTTCCTCTTTTTTTTTTTCCTGCCCTTTTACTTTATCAAGCATAATGCCCTCTGGGGACTGATATCTCCTGACAAAATGGCCAACGTTTGTGAGCTTGAGAGATAAAGTCTCACAACCTTTGGCTCTGGCAGTAGTTCTTCCAACACAGAGTTGTTGGTTACATATTTGGCAGTTCATGATCCTTTCAATCTTCTTCACCAACACTATAATTCAAATAGACCAGGATGGGGCCCCAGTGATCAGGGCAGGGATCCATTGACTAGGATCAGAGGACAGTTATCAAGACAGGGCTTCATTGATCATCTTTGGGGCCAGGTGATCAGGACTGGGAGCCAGTGACTAGCTTCGGGGCCCGCTTATGAGGACATGGTCCACTGGTCATGTTTGAGGCCCAGTGATCGGGGCAGAGGCTCAATGATCAGGAGAGACAACCAGTGATCAGGACAGGGTTCCAGGTATCAAGAGAGTGTCTACTGGCCATGTTTGGGACCCAGGGAGAAAGTGAGAGAGTCAGTGAGCAGGAGAGGGGCCCAGTTATTAGGAGAGTGTCTACTACTCATGTGTAAGGACAGAGGCCCAATGGTCTGGACAAGGAGTCAGTGATCAAGACAGGAACCTAGTGGCTGAGACAGGAGCCCAGTAGTAGTAAGAATAGGAGCCTAGTTACTAATAAAGATGGCACACTCAGGAAAAGGCCTGAGTTGTAGCAATAGGGGCCCAGTTGTCAGGCATGACGAGAGTTGAGGAACCAGGTCTGGGACCAAGTGCCTAGGAGATGCTCCTTTAAAAGACAGAGACTCAGTGATTGGGACAGAGGCCCAGTGATCAGACCAGGGGTCTAGTGGTCAGTATAGAAACACAGTGATCAAAGCAGGGGTTTGTGGTCAAGAAAGGGACCCAGTGGTCCTGTAGAGGGACTCAGTGATGAGAACAGAGGCTCAGTGATGAGGACAGCAGCTGGCATTCAGGGCAGGTTGAGTGGTCAGGACAGGGACGTGAAGTTGTGGGACACTGGCTTAGTGGTTACACGTTGGGCTGTGATCTGCATGGCTGGCAGTTTGAAACCACCAGCAGCTCCTTGGGAGAAAGACTGGGCTTTCTACTCCTGTCAACAGTTACCGTCTCAGAAACCCACAGGGCGGGAGTCACTGTGAGTCAGCACTGACTCGATGGCAGTGAGAGCATAAGTCTCATGGGCAGGACCAACCTCAGCCCTCGGTCTGGTTGGGTCATCATGTCCTCTAAATGGACTTGACCACATCGGCACTTCATCTGAATACCCACAGGCAGGCATCTCTGAAATGGAATCCCAGTCAGGGACTGAATATACAGTAAGCAAGAGAAGCATAGCCTTACTTGTGTCGACTCATTGTTCTGCAGTGCGTTTCACTACATTGAGCACCAGGAAGCCCATGCTTAATCTTAAGCATGGTGGAACTCTACCCTTGTCAGGGATTGTAAGTGTGAAAAGAAATGTTGATTCTCTAGGAAGGTGCTGTGGAGTTGAGAGAGAGGCAGGTGCCAGCAGTATCGACAACCAGAATCTTTAATGTGTGTGTGTGTGTGTGTAATTGTTCACTACAGATTTGTGAGTAAGCACATCTTTTTTATTGGAGAATAAGGTCTCAATTTCAGCCCTCTCCCCGTTATCCCTTCCCTGCCCCTCTTGTGCTAGCCTCTGAGACAGCCTGCCTTTGGGAGCTGTTTATTACCCAGAGCAGGTTCTCTGAGGGTGATGGGGCTTCAGAGCAGAGCTGTTTTCTGGCTTCTCCAGGACTCCATGTTGCTTTCCCCCTGTGGACACAGAGGCAGCTGTTAGTGTCTAGGCAGGGAAGGTACTGAGAGTGGGCAGAGTCCTGCCAATGGCCATTCTACCCACCCCCCCCCCACCACCACCTCAGGGAGCACTTCCTGGAGGAGTCCTGTTGTTACTGCTCTGGGAAGCATAGGTCTTGTCCCTGGCTGGGTGACATCAATGCTGACCTTAGCATCTGCCCGTGCCCTCAGTGACTGTGATGGGACCACAGCAGGGTCAGCCCCGGGGCTATGTTACCACCCTTCAAAGACCTTCCTCTCTGCTCTCCCGGGCCCAAGACACACCTGAACCTGCAGGTCCGGTCAGTACTGGGGACCCTCCTTGCTGCCATGTGGGCTCCAGATGTTGGTCACAGTCAACACTGTGCTGTAGACAAGGCTAAGCAAGAAGAGTGTGAGCAGGGTGACCGTGGTGGGCCACAGACTGTCCCCGGGTGCCTCCTCCTCCAGGCTGTCCTGCAGCAGGTCCAGCACAAGCCATGGGTGTGGCTCTCTCCAACCTACAAGACAGGTGGAGTCTGACAAGCCCAGAGTTGAGTGGGCAAGGGCCCAGGGACACCCCGCATTACCCCATGTGGTGGCAAGGCCCCCATTTCAGATCAGAGACTCATCTCAGTAAGGACCAGGCAAGAAGTCTCTAAGGAAGGGGCTGGTAACTGGAAGCGTTTGCAGTGTCCAAAAGACCTCTATATTTGGGGTGCTCCTCGGGTACCTTGAGGAGAATGACTTTCATGGGGTGGGAGGGTAGACACACTTTGAAGTTCCAAGCAGGGTTGCGGGATCTCAGCCTCACATACTCAGCAAGCCCTTCCCCAGGCCCTGCTGTAGAGCTATGGGCCTCAGGTGCCATGGAGGATGGAGATATAATCAGCCTTCAAGTCCTGAAGGAGCTCCAGATATGGGTGTGCCATTCGGTTTGTCAAGGGGCATGCCCACAGGCTATCATTACTCTACCAGCTTATGTGACTGAAGAACCACAAGGAGTACAGGGAAGACCAGGTGAAGTCCACTCACACTGGATGTATTCAGGTACCAGGGCACCAACCACTGGTGTCCAATGGGGCTTGGACCTACTTGTCATATGCTGTTACCTCCAATCCTTCATCCACCCAACTGCCAACCATTCATCCATCTATCCATTCATGACTCATCCATCTGTCTATCAATTCACCACCCAACTACTCTCCAATCCACTTACAAATCCACTAGATCATCCATCCATCCATCCATCCATCCATCCACATGTCATTTATCCATCCAATCACTATCCTCTCCCCAGTCTGTCCATAAATCCATCCACCCATCCATCCATCTGTCTGCCTACCTGCTCACTGATCCATCCATTTATCCATCCAAACACCACCCATTCCCCACTTCTTTCATAAAGCCATTGATCCACCCACCCATCCATGTATCCCCGCGCCATCCATCCTCCATTTATCCATTCATAAATTTATCCTTCTATCCATCAGTCCACCCACCCACTACTCATCCATTCCCCCAGCCATTTGTCCATCTACCCATGTACCCATCTGTCTTCCCACCTAGATATCCATTGTAAATGCTATTGTCTATCCTATTTTGTGCTTGCTGCGCACCTGCTGGCCCAGCTTCACTAGTGAGTCTCCTTCTGTTCTCCCCTTGTGAAAAACCCCACTGTTAGCTCAAGTCCTTTGGCTGGCCCCCAAGTGTGCCTAACATGCCTTCTCCATGACAGGACTTTCCTGCTTGACCTGCCACTCTCTCTATTGCCCTTGAGGATAGCAGTGGCCAGGGTGGGAAGAGGGCTCCCACCCTACTTTGGCCCTGGGAGTGGAGAGAGGCAGTTCTCTTGAAGAGACTGGGAAGATTCTCATACAAGAGCAGGAGCCCCACTGCCCCCTTGTGGGAAGGATGGTGCCAGGTGTCCACATTTCACTCTGGGGCTGCCCTCTTTGCGTGGTGCCTCACCAGGTGCCCTTTCTATGGAGAACCTCAGAAGCCATGGCCCAGCTGAGGGCGTGGGTTGGGAGTTCTCTCTGACCCGTTCTGACCTCTTGCCCACCCCTATGCCCCACTCTGTCTGTTATTTGGGCCATGTTTTAGCTCAGGATGGATTGAACATTGGAGTCTCAGGGCCCAGGCAGAAACAGACATGGCCTGAGAGGAACATGTGGAAAAGACCCCGTGCTGTGTGAAGCTGTGCACAAAGAGATGGACAGAAGGGGGCCCAGGAAGGGCGCTGTGCAGTGGGCTGAGCCTCAAACCTCAGGATCTATGGCAAGAAGGGAAAAACCCTGCTGCAGCATTTGCTGGGCACTCCCTTATCTTCCTGGAACTGAGGTCTGGCCTGTGAACTTCCTATACCTGCAGGTCATCTCATGTGTGCACTCACATGCATACATGTTCATATGTGTGCATGCTGCCATTTGTTTGTGTGTAACTGAGTTCATATGAGATGTGTTCACATGAGCACATGTGTGTCTAACCATGTATACACATATGGGCATGTGTGCACACATAGATCCAAGTGTGCATGTACACAATCCACTAATCTGTGTGCATCGATGTGTGCAAGCATGCATGCACACATTAGTTACATGTGTATGCATCTAAGCATGTGGGCAGGTAGCAATGTCTGTGCACATGTGGGTGGGTGTGGACACAGGTATTTACATGCATATGTGTGCACACAGACATGTGTTTTTGCATGTGTGCATGTGTGCATGTGATAGTGCATATGAGAATATATGCATGAGGTAGAAACACATGTACATACATAAATTCAGGTAGGTGTATGGGTGTGCACGTACACACCCATATGTAAGAGTGTGCATGTGAGCATTTGTGCACACCTGTAGCTGTGTAGGTGTGTGTATAAATGTGTACACATGTGTGTGTCACTATGGATGCATGTGCATGTGAGCCTATGCAGATCCATGCAGGTTCTGGGCATGTGTGGGCACATATAAGTTCATGTGTGTGCACACAGGCATGTGTGTGTGTGCGCATGCACCTATGGGCCTGTGTGGACACACATGTGTGTGTGTGATTGTGTGTATGTGCACATGTGTCCATTGAGCTGTGTGATGTGGGAAGTTGGGGAAAACTCTGCTCATTCTGTACACATCAGTGAGCAGACCTGACTTCTGAAAGTTTCAGGGCCTGGCCTGCATTCACTGAGTCAGCGAGCGGTCTGCCTGGGCTTGCCTTTCTTTCTAGTGGGTCCCCTGGAATCCAGCTCAGGCCATTTTCTGGGTCCCCCCTCCAGTGATATTAATTCCTGTGCGGCCTTTCCCTGTCTCCCCCTCCACTGGGGGTGGCTAGAGGGAGCTTTTGGAGATACAAATGGCCACATTTCCTGCCCACTCCAGACCTTCCCAAGGCTCCATGACTGTTGGGGTCAATTCCAGGCTGAGTCAACCCTGGCCTGTGTCTGGATCCCTCTGAGCAATGTACATACACAGATACACACGCGTACACACACACACACACACACACACTTGCTCTCCCATTTATGCACACACATGTGCGTTCACACACACACAAAATCAAGGGTGGGAAGGTGTGTGGAGGCACAAGCTGAGCAGGGAAATTGAGGCCTGATTGGGTCAGGGCAGAGGGCTACCCCGTCTACCTAGTCTCTGCCCTACCTAGGCATGCTGCCAACCCCCGGCATGGACAGACAGGTGGCTGGACCGAAGAGAAGGGCTCTTTCTGGTTTATTTGAGGAGCAGTGCTGGGGCTTAGTAGCAGACGCCATTCCCCTCAGACATGATCACAGACACGTTGACATTGGTGGGTTTACCAGCCAACTTGTTGATGCTCTTCTGGATGAAGGACGTCGGCAGGGCCTCATGGCCCACCATGCAGGAGAAGTTATCTTCCCTTTTCCAGGTCTCAGCCGAAATGCGCAGCAGGCTGGTCACGGTGTAGGTGGGGGTACCCTGGAGGGGATTCCTGGTCTTTGGTTCCTGGAGGGGATCCCAGGTCAGAAAGTCACTGCTGGGCAGCTCTTGGTCCTCATGCAGCCAGCGTACCAGCATGTCCCGGGGGCTGAAGCCAAGTACCACGCAGGTGAGCGTCACCAGCTCATTCATGGCCAGTTCCTCAGCCGCGGGCGGATGCACATACACCTGAGGCGGAATTGTGACCCCTGTAAATGAGAGAACAGGTCTGGTTCTGAGAAGGCAACCTTACCCGGACTCAGGGTCCTCTCGGTAAGCCCCACGTCATGGGGGCTGCACTCCTCTAGTCCAGCATCTGCAGCTCACCTGAGTCTTTGGAGATGCTGATCGGTGGCAGGTTTCTGGCTTCGGGGTGAGTCGCTGAACATGTGAAGATCTGGCCGCGGTTCCAGGGATCTGCGCAGCCAGGGAGGACACTGGACACTTTGTAGCAGCCGCAGGAGTCATGCTCAGGTGACCCCTGTATGGCGTCCTTCCCGTTGGAGGGCTGCCAGGTGAAGGTGGCCCCCTCAGGATTTCTCAGGCCACTCAGTGTGCAGGTGAGCTTGGCATCAGCGCCAAGGAGCAGGTCTTCCAGGGCTGGCCGGCTCAGCGACAGGTGTGGCTGGCAGCAGCTGTTTGGCTTTGGAACTGAGTGAGGCCAGAATGGGTGAGCATTTGTCCCCTAGTCCCTCTCTCTTTCCCTCGGCCCCTATCCAGGGCCCCCTCCCTCCTATCTTCTCTGCCACCCCCACCCTCCACCTCCATTGCTTGTCCTCTGACCTTTGCAGGGCACCCTGACCACCTGGTCCGGGCTGTTGTAATGTTGCACATGGCACTGGAGGGCTGAGGTGTCCGGGCACTGGGCAGCTGGCAGCGTGAGCTGGCTGCTCATGGTGTACAGCTCCCCAGACGAAGCCTTGATGGCAGGGAAGTCTTTGACAGTCACACTATCACCATTGTGTATCCAAGTCACGTTCACAGGTGCCGGTGGGAAGAAGCCCTGGATCAGGCAGCCGACGACCACAGTTCCATCCTGGGTGGCACTCGAGAGACTCAGTGGGAAGACATGGGGGGTGGCCTTGGGCTCTGGAGCATACAGGGTAGACTGTCAGAGGGGCTGGACATGGCCTTGTGGTCTGGCCTGCGGGCCCATCCAGGTGGAGTGCTTAGTCAACTGGCACATAGCACTGTCCAACCCCCGCTTTCTGCTCCTGCACTCCCCAGGATGACTGCAGGGGCCACACAGAGTACCCACGAGGCTGACTAGAGATTTAAACCCGCTGCATGGTTTAGCACAGCCCCGTTAAGGATATGATCCATGCACAGATTGCCGGGCAGGTGCCTGGAAAAGATGCATGGGCAGAGACCTCAGACAGAAGCCTGGCAGGACCCATGGACAGGAGCCTCCGACTGGACTGGGCGCATGAACTGTGGGCAGAGACCTCAGGAAGGACCCCGGACACCATGCAAGGACAGAGGCCTCTGGGCCCCAGAGACAATTCATGGACAAGGCCCTAAGGCTGGGTCTGGACGTGCTCCATGGACAAGGCCCGGTTCAGGCTGCTCTCAGGCCATGGGTCCTAGTTGATAAGCTTTGGCATGCACTGGCCATATTGAAAGTGCCCTATGCTACCGCACTCATTGTGAAGTGGGCACTCCACACTCTGGGACGAGGGAGGGTCCTGAGGGGACAGTCCCTGGGTGAGGCACAACCTTGAGCCAGATAAGTTTATACCTAAAGTTCAGCCAGTGTGGGGGCAGAACCAGGTGGTAGAGGGAGCCTCTTTGTTTCCCCCTCTCATGTTGCCTACGAGGCTGCCAGGTGGACCTTCCTCCCCAGCACACGGATCCTATCATGGCCCACACACGCGCACAGAGCACGGAGAGCTGGGGCCCAAATTCTGGGAACACAGCACTCTCCAACTATTGCCTTCCCTCACCACCCCTCTCCTGCTTACATGGGACCAAGTCCAGTGCAGCCCAGTGGGCCTGGCCCACTTCAGGCCAATTAGGCACACATAGCAAAAATCCAGTTCAGCTCTGCCCAGCCACAACCACCCTGAAAATCCAGCTCAGCTGAGCTCAGTCCACCCCAGGTCAAAGAAGCCTAGCCAAACTCATTTAAGGTCAGACCAGTGGAGCTCAGATCAGTTCAGCTAAGCCCTGAGGACTATTCCAACCCAACCCAGCCCGGTCTAGCCCAGCTCAGCAGAGCTCCGCCCAGCTTTCCCTTGCCAGCTCAGCCCAACCCACTTCAACTAACCCAGCCCAGTTCAGCCAAGCTCAGCTTAGCCCAGAAAAGCCCGGTCAGCACAGTTGGACTCATTCCAGCCCTGCCCAGCTCAGCCCAACTGATTCCAGTCAACCTTGTCTAGCTGGGACCTGTCAGTCCTGCTTAGTCCAGCTCAATTTAAGTAACTCAACAGCCTGGCCCAGCTCAGCCCAGTTTACCTCAACCAGCTAAGCCTAGTTTAGCCGAGCCATCTCATTCACCTTAACACAGCCCAACCAGCCAAGCTCTGACTGGCTCAGCTAGCACAGCTAGGTCATTCCAGTCCAGGCCAATCCAGGCCAGCTCAACCCCACCTAGCCCTGGCAAATCTAGCTCAGTTCATTTAGCAGAACTCAACTCAGCCCAGTCCAGCTCAGCTCAGCTCAGCTCACCCCAACTAGCCTAGCTCAGCTCAGAGAAGTTCAGTCTAGCACAGCCCTGGCATGCATAACTCACCAAGTCCCACCCCATCCTGTTCAGCTCAGGCTGCTCTGCCCAGCTCATTCTAACCTAGTTTAGTTCAGTCAGATCCCAGCTCAACCCAGCTTTCCTGGTCAACCCAACTCATTCCACATAAGCTGGCTCAATCCATTCTAGCTCCAATCAGCGCATCCCAGTTCAGCTTGGGACAGCTCAGCTCGGTCTAACCTAGCACTCACAAGCTTAGCTTACTCAAGGAGCATAATTCAGTCCAACCCAACATTGTCCTGCTCAGCCCAGCTCCACCTAACTCAACCACCTCAGCCCAGTTCAGTCAGTCCCACAGAGCCCAGTCGAGTGCATGTGGATAGCTCAACATTGACCAGCTCAGCTCAGGTCACCCCAGCCAAACACAGCTTAGCCCAGTTCAGCCCAGTTTAGTCCAGCCCATGTAGCAGAGCTTAGCCCAGCCCCACCGCACCTTGCTCAGCCCAGTACAACTCACTTCAGTTTATCCCAGCCCAACCAAGCTCATCCCAGCCAAATCCACCTTAGCTCAGATCAGCTCAGTCTAGTTAATCCAACCAGCGCAGCTCAGCCCTACCCAGCTAGCCAAGTTCAAGGCAGATCAGCTCAGCTCAATCCAACAAAGCCAGCTCAGCCTAGCTATCCCAGCTCAGCCCATCCCAGTTCAGGCTAGCCAAACCCTGTTATCTCATCTTGGCTCAATTTACCCAAGCTTAGCCCAGGCCAACTAGTCCAGTTCAGCCTAGCTCCACACAGCTCACCCCAGCCAAACCCCACTCAGCTACTCCAGCTCAACCCAGAAATCCCAGTTCAGCCCAGCCCAGTCCACTCCTGCCAAACCCAATCAGCTCAGTTCAGCTCAATCCAGCTAGTTCAGTTCAGCCCAGCTATCCCAGCTCGGCCCAGTCCAGCTCACCCCAGCTGAAACCAGCTCAGCTAGTCCAATTTAGCTATCCAGCTATCCAGCTATCTCAACTGGCCCATCCCAGCCCAACCCAATTAGCTCAGCTCCATTCAGCTCAGTCCAACTAGTCCAGTTCAGCTGCCCCAGTTCTATCTAGCAGAACCAAGCTCAACCTAGCTAGCCAAGTTCAATGAAGCTCAGCTCAGTCTAGCTAGTCCAGGTCAGCCCCATGATCCCAGCTCACTCCAGGCAAGCCCAGCTCAGCTCAGCTAGTTCAGTTAAGCCCAGATATCCCAGCTCAGCCTACCGCAGCCAAACCCAGTTAGTTCAGCTCAGCCCAGTCCAGGCCAGCCCAGCCCAGCCCAAGCTCAACCTAACCCAGCTCACTCCAGGCAGATCAAGCTCAGTTCAGCTCAGCCAGTCCAGGTAAGCCTAGCTAGCCCAGCTCAGTCTTGCCCAGCCCAACTCTCCCCCAGCCAAAGCCATCCACCTATTCCAGTTCAGCCTGTCTAGCCTAGCTCAGTACATTATAGATCATTGCAGCCCACTCCCAAGTTAACCCTGACAGCCCAGCTTAGCACAATTAACTTATCGCAACCCAGCTCAGCTCACCCCAGCCAAACTCAGCTAAATCCAGACCAGTCCATTAGCCAGAAAGTCCACCCCAGACCAGTGCTGCTCAGCCCAGCTCAGCTCAGTCTAGCTTCGATTAGCTCAGCTTAGTCTAGTTAGCCCAGTTCAGTCCAGAAGAGCCTAGCTCAGTCCCACTAGCCAAGTTGAGCTCAGCTCAGCCTACCTAAGCCCAGCTCCAGTCAATGTAGCTCAGCCCAGCCCAGCTCCACCACCTCGTTCAAATCAATCCAGTCTAGCTCAGTCTGATCCAGCTCAGTTCACTTCAGCTCACCCTGCTTAGCTCAGCCCATTCTAGCAGAGTTGAGCCAACTTTCCTGGTCACCCCTGCATACCACAGCTCACACCAGTCTCAATTTACCCAGATCAGCCCAGCCAGTCCAGCCAAACAGAGCTCAGCTCACTGTCCAGTCCAGCTCATTCCAGTAACGCTCATCCCCATGTTCAGCCCATCCCTACCCAGCTTTGACTCTCCTATCGCACCCACCTGCCCTGTGGTCTTCCTAGATCTCCACAACCTCTCCTGCCTTCTTTCCCATTGGTGTGTCTGGACTGGGTGTCCTTCATCCTCCTGCCTCAAGAAGGCTCTGGACCAGCTGGCCAGGGCTACACAGAGCCCTCATTATTTAGAGGTGGAGAAGGAGAAGTGAGAGCTTTTGGGACCCACCTGCTTAAGGTTGCTGAAGGTCCCACCTTCTGCTGAGAGGGACCTTGGCATCTTGCTGGCCAGGCAGTGCCCACACTGCAGATTCATTCCCATGACCCTCAGCTTGCCCACTTCAGAGGTGGCTGGAAGGGAGTGTGAGCCCCAAACCTTCTCCAGACTCTGCCCTCATGGCCATGTGGCTTCCGCAAACCTCTCTGCCCTGTGCTGGGCTAGGTGAGACTAGTTGGGGTGATATTCGGCCCATATCTGCTGGGAGAGCTTGGCTGTGGGGAGGGGCTGTGTGGCTGTATGTTTGGATCAGTGTGGTCACTCACTGACTTCCGGTTCCAGCAGACGTGGCCACATCTCCACGTCATGTCTGGTCTGTGGTCTGGCTGTGGCAGGGCCAGGTGTGTGAGGCCCAGGCTGTATCCCGCCCCCACCCCCTGATCCTGCTCTGACCTGAGGCTGTGTGAGTTGGAGGCTAGGGGCATGATGGGACCATGATCCAGGTTGTTGACCACAGGATGGGGTTGGGAATAGATGTCAGGAAGGTGAAATGAAAATACAGAGACTGTGAGACAGAAATAGGCCCAAAGATGGATATAGAGAAATTGAGCAAGTGCTGAATAGGATTCAAAGAGGATCAAGAGAGGAAGGGAACACAGAGGGACAGGGCTTGTCCGAACTTAATGGGCACAAACTAACTAAGGCAGGGGCACAGAAGGACAGGGTTTCTGGCATGAAAGCCTCAGGGAAGACACTAAGGGAGACCTTCAGGGTGATGGAGAATGAGCCCTGAGCTTATGTGGTTAGAGCCGTAGCAGCCGTCCCTCAGTAAGAGCCATTGAGTGTGGTTACTCTTTATCCACCAAACTGATGAGCAACTGTCTGGGACCCATCCACATCGGAGGGCTCTACCTGTCTCAGAGGCCTGCAGGTCCAGCTGGTGCTAAGTTCCAAGGCATAGCCTTTCCCCACCTACAGCCTGCCATCCCCACAGTTCTCTGCTCCAGGCTTTCCTCTCATGTAGTCCTCAGCCTGTAGCCCCGAAGAGACTGAGTATGTCATGGCCTGTACTCTTGTTCATCCACCACTCCAGCCCTGGCATCCTCCTCTGGAGAACATCCTTTCTGGGCACATAAGAGGGCAATTAGACCTTGTTTGCATGAACATTTATCCATCAACTCACCTATCCACCCATTTTCCTGCCCTTCTTCATTCCTTTTATAATCCATCCATCCATCTGTACACACACCAGCTGACTCAAACATCCATATATCCATCCTCTCATTGTCATCCAACCATATCAATATCCATCCATCCATGCATGCATAGTTGAGTTATGAAGGCACACATAGGACCTACATAGTTTATCCCAGTAATGTTGACATTGGGAGGGAGAGTGAGCAGTCAGGTGTAACAGGTAGAGGTAAGCTTTTCCAAGGCTGGGGAGCTTGGGCGAGATCCACGTTCTTCCTGCAGTAGTGACTGTGGTCTAGTGCAAGTCCCCCGGTGCAGTGTGATAAGAATGGATTGAGAGCCTCGTGGTGAGCTCCCCAAACTGCCTCAATGCTAATGAGTCTCTCCCTAAGGGATACGTGGGCCTAAGAGGTCAGTTCAGAAACTGGGCACTGTGGGCTAGGGGTGTGGCCACTGATCCTGAGAAATGGGCCTAACAGCTCAAAATTTCCTATTGCCACTTTTCTAATTATGGGAACATTTTCTTCCAGCTGATGATGATTTGGTCTCCTTCTGTGAAACTCACTCTACCAGGACTCTGTCTGTATGATGAAATCCATTGTCATGAGGAGACAATTAAGAGTATTTTCCTATTTTTATATCAGTTATGAAGACGCCCTCCCCAAAGCGTGCTCTTGTGACCAGGCACATTGTGGAAGGGAACTTTACTAAAAAGCTCAAGTAGAAGGAAACAGAATCGCCAAGTCTAGGAGAAGAGGTAGGTGAAGCTTTGTAGCCACCATGTGAACCTCATCAGAAATTCCCTCTTCATTCTACCTTGCAAGTCTGGCTAGACCAGAGGATGTACACTGGTGCAGATAGGACCTGGAAATACAGGGAATCCAGGGCGGATGATCCCTACAGGACCAGTATAGCAATAATGAAACCCACAACCTTCCTCTAGTTCTTAAACGCTTCCTCCCAGGACCCCAATTCTGCCTTGCAGCTCTGGCTAGACCAGATGATGCACAGCGGTACAGATAGGAATAGGAAACGCAGGGAATCTAGGACAGATGAACCACTCAGGACCATGGGTGACAGTGGCGATACCAGGAGGGAAGGGGG